>NW_008824190.1:914176-920453 GCF_000699105.1 Pygoscelis adeliae | reverse complement strand
CGCGGCAGGGACGTCGCCCCCGGAGCTCTGCGAGCGGGTCTCGGGCCTCTTCCACCGGGCCTTGACCCAGGCCGCCGTCTCCTTCACTGACTTCACCCGCACCAGCGAGCCCCGCCACCAGCGAGCCGTGCGTCACTTCTGGGGCGCCCTCCGGGACGGCGGGGCACTCTACAAAGGGTCTTACGAGGGCTGGTACTGCACTCCCGAGGAGTGCTTCCTGCCCGAGAGCCAGCTCGCTGAGCGCAGGGACGCCCAGGGTCACCCGTGCAAGGTGTCGCTGGAGACCGGCCATCAGGTAACGGCACCTTCACCGTCCCAGTCAAGGGCGGCTGCTCCTGCGGAAACACGGCGCACTCATGTGTTGTTCTGGTCTGGCCAAATTTGGGGGTGTTTAATGCTTCCTGTAGCCTTTTGTAATTCATGTCAGCTGCGACTCGCCTGTATTTCATAGACAGTCTCTTCTGTGTTCATAGTGATGTGTGGCTATGCAAGGGAGAGCTGCCAAAACCCCAACCGGCAGATGCAAATTTCAGCCATGTGCCATGGAAAGGATTCAGCCGCTGCTGGGTTCCACAGGCTGCTGGCCTGGAAACAGTGTTTTAAAGCAGCGATGAAAGAAGTTAGCTGTATGGAAGGATAAAGGTGTTTATAACCGAGGTGTTCATTGGGTGGCCGGATTTCAGACCTATTTCGTGAGGTGATTCAGTTTGGCCTCTGGACGCTTCTCATCAGTCTCGTTACGTGGGTTTCGGCCCTATGTAAAACACCGTAACGTCATCTGCCTGTGGTCTAGGCTGATGGCCGAATAGCAATGCAGCCGGGAGTGTGGTACCTGACTGAGAGTCTCTCTGACGCTGTGTTTTCTGTAAGGTGTCAGGAGTTACGTGATTTAATCCAGCAGTTGCAGATAATCACGCTTCAGAGCTAAGCAGAGGTTATGCTCTTGTGATATTTGTACGAGGCTGGGGCATAGGAGTGTTGGTTCACACAGAAAGGGGTATGTTGGCAAATAATATCTTTTGATAAAGCACCTTACGTCGTTGGGGAGAAGATGAGTTCCCAGGCAAAGAAATCATTCTTTAGATCTAAAATAGAGCCAGCAGGCTTCAAAGTCAAATATACCCTGAGAACAATTACCTGCCTGAGCTGCGTATCAAACTGTCCAACGTGAGCCAGCAGTGTGCCCGGGCAGCAAAGGCAGCCAACGGGATTATCTTGGGCTATATGAACAGGAGCAATGCCTGTTCAAGGGACGTGATTATCCCCCTCTACTCAGCACTCCAATGACCACATCTAGGTACTGCATCCAGTTTTCCATCCCCCCCAGCACAGGAAACACAATTTAGAAACTGGAAGAAGTTCAGCGGAGGGCCACGAAGATGGTTAGGATGCTGGAGCACTTGCCATTTGAGGAGAGGCTGAGGTAGCTGACCTCTCCAACCTCAGAGACGACGGGATTTGGGGAGGGCCTAGTGGCAGAAGCTTCCCGATAGCTACGAGGAGGTCATCAAGAAGACGGAGCCGGGTTCTTCTAATGGTATGTGGCAGGAGGATGAGAGAATGGTCGTAAGTTGAAACAAGAGAAGTTCAGACTGGATTTACAGAGAAATTTTTTCCTCATGAGGACAGCCAAGCAGCGGAACAGGCCGCCTGGGAAGTTCTGTGGTCTCCATCCTTAGAGGTTTTCAAGATGTGCCTGGCTAAAGCCCTGAGTCACCTGTTCTAACCCCGTAGGTGACTGCTGTGAGCAGGAGGCTGGACTAGAGACTTCCTGAATTATCCTGTGCTCCTGAGGTCAGGGCTGTTTGAAGGTCAGGAGAGACGGCACGCAGATTTCTCTGCAGGGCAGATATTCCAGTAACTGTTCGCAGCCAAACCTTGAACAAAGACGCTGGTTTTGCAGGTTGTTATAATTACTCTGCCCTTTATCAGCCTCTCTGCGTGCTCCAGGCTCTAACTTGCCAGTTCTCAGGAGACAGCCTATTTCTAATCTCTTTTACTCTTCCGACTGAGCGGCTTTCTACTCACCTGTCAACCACCTTTCCTGCAGGCGGCTAGCTGATAGGTAGCTCAGCTCTTAGCACTTGGCAGGTAATGTGAGGTGGGCTCTTCAGAGCCAAACGCCAGACTTGGTCAGCGTTTCGGAACAAATGATTGCAGGTCCCACTTTGAGTTGGCTTTTGCGTCCTGAGTTGTTACCAAAAGGATCGCTGGATTGTGTGAAAGGGAATATTGGATGGAGGACATGGCATTGGCTCTGTGTGAAGTGTTATTCCTGGACAGGGTGCCGAGAGCTGGTACCCAGAAGCCAAAAAAGGTTATGGAAAAACGTAAAGAATTGGGGGGGGGGACCAAAACATTTTTGTGTAACTTGTTTATGACTTGTGTAGGGGAGAATATTTCCTTTGGGGTGACCTGCTAATCCAGTAAGCAAAGGTAGTATTTGCTACTGGCTGCTGCTGAAATTAGATACATTCAACTACATCATAAAGCAGTTTCATACCACTAGGACTCATTATTCCTTAGGGTATCTCAGCTTGAGGTGTGGTAGGCTTTTTACTGCTTGTATTGAGAGTGAGGTGCTTTCTCGCTCAGTCAGAAGTTGTTGGGTTCACTGCTAGAAACTGAAACTCTCCTGCGTGATGCCAAAACCTATACTTTCTTATCTTGAAGCCTTATTTAGCTTTAAAAGGTAAGAATTCTTGGCCTAGCCTGAATTTAAAAAGCTGTGCCTTTACACAGCTCGCTCATACCCTATCTACCCACAAAGTTTTCATTGATAATAGCTGTGTCATTTAATGAATTTAAATGTGTGGGAGAAGTGCTGTCAGTACTTAAACTTCTGATTACAGGCGAACAAAGTTAGCAACTAAGATGCACTAATGCTTAAGCTGGGGAAAGAGGAACATAGCACCTAGGAGAAAAGCAAAGGCATGCACCAGGATTGTTAGTAAGGCAGTAGTTAACAATGTCATTTTGTCTTTTCATGATTTTCTACTATTATTGCAGAACTACGTTTTTAAGAAAGTGTATTCTCGTCTCCCTAATTCTTGCCTGACGACAGGTAAATCTGGCAGGTAGAAAGGTGTTCCTTCCCTGGGGGCACGAGCATCTTTAACAGCAGAGCGCTGAGCCATCCCAAGTGCCTAAGTCCTCACGTGTTGCCCTGGGGAACCCAGGGAGGCGGTGTCTTAGGAGAGGAGGTTCCTACTAGTCATGGAAAGATACCAGGGGCTTCGCATGTGGTGGGGAGCATGCCCAGACGCAGAGGGAGCGTGTGACAAACTCCACGCTGAGAATGCTGCGTGCAAATTGTAAACTGCTTGCAGAGCGTTTGGGCCATAGTTCTTTTCTCTCCTGCCTTCTCAGGTACACTGGACCAAAGAGGAGAATTACATGTTCAGGCTCTCGGCGTTCCGGGATCCGTTGCAGAAGTGGCTCCGGGACAACCCACACGCCATTTCCCCTGACCCTTTCTACCAGCACGTGCTCCGCTGGCTGGAAGAGGACTTGCCAGACTTGTCCGTCTCTCGTGAGAGAAGCCGGCTGCAGTGGGGTGTTCCTGTTCCCAGTGACTCAACACAAACTATTTATGTATGGGTAGATGCCTTGGTGAACTATCTGAGCGTGGTGGGCTACCCTGAGACACACGGTGAGTGGTGGCCTGCTGCGCACCATGTTGTGGGCAAGGACATCCTCAAGTTTCACGCCATCTACTGGCCAGCACTGCTGATGGCGGCAGGGCTGGCTCCCCCCGAGCGAATCTTTGTGCACTCCCACTGGACTGTCCGTGGACAGAAGATGTCCAAAAGCCTGGGCAACGTGATTGACCCCTTTGCTTGTATTGGACGGTACACAGTAGATGGATTTCGGTACTTCCTGCTAAGGCAGGGTGTG
The DNA here is from genome assembly GCF_000699105.1 of Pygoscelis adeliae. Classification (NCBI taxonomy): domain Eukaryota; kingdom Metazoa; phylum Chordata; class Aves; order Sphenisciformes; family Spheniscidae; genus Pygoscelis; species Pygoscelis adeliae. The sequence continues at coordinate 916,556 of NW_008824190.1, read as the reverse complement.
CCTGAGCGGGATTGTGACTATTACGATGAGAAGGTTGTTAAGCTGGTGAATTCAGAACTGGCGGATGCTCTTGGGGGGCTTCTGAATCGGTCAACAGCCCTCAGCATTAACCCCAGCAACACTTACCCTTGTTTCTCAGAGTCTTGTTTTCCAAAGATCTTGGATTACAGGGGGACGAAAGCCGTGGGTAGGGCTTCTGCTGAAGACTATGAGTTCGTGGCATCTGTGGCTTCTCTGCCTCTGCAGGTGACTAGTTATTTTGAAGGTTTCCAGATCTACAAGGCTTTAGAATGCATTGCCCTGTGCGTAAGGCAGACCAACGGTTTCTTCCAGAGACACAGGCCTTGGACACTCAACCGAAAAGACCCCGCAGAGAAGCTCTGGCTTGACACCATCATCCACATTACGCTGGAATGCCTGCGTGTCTACGGGACCCTCCTGCAGCCTGTGATCCCACACACTGCAGACAAGTTGCTTTCCAGGCTGGCTGTTGAGCCAGAAGAGAGAGGTCTCTCAAGTTTGACATTTCTGCCACGCTACAGTGGGAAGCCGTGTCCCTTTGAAGGGAGACAGCTTGGACCTGACACGGGCATCTTATTTCAGAGACTAGAGAAGTCCAGACAGCATCAGATAGAAACCAAGAAGCTCTAGTCTCTGACAAACAGCTTCTGTAAATAAAAGCCTCCGGGAACTTGTTAAAAGCATGTTCCTCCCATCTCTTCGTGGTGGTATAAAGTGGATGAGTGGGAAACCGGACTGAGCAGGGCTGTGCTGTCCTGCCTAGGTGACTGGCGTTGGCCTCTGCCTGATGTGGGAAGCAGACACACGCGGGCAGATCGGTCGCATGAGCGGGGCTAAGAGCTAGGAAAGCTTCTCGGGTAACGCCCTTGAAGGAACACCTAATTAGCTACGTTGGTAACAGAATGAACTGAAGACACAGCCTAGGGTTTGAATATTGCTGCTTTTTTTCCCTGATGTATTTTATGGGACATAAAAGGCAGCTGAGGCAAATATTTATCCCCTTAAAATAGGGAACTCTTCCTACCCAGTCTTGGGGCTCCACTAGAGAGCCCTCTTGCCTATGGCTCGTATCTTCCCTCCTGGCCCCTTTACCTTGTCTTTTCTGATGTGAGGAGCGGGTCAGGTGCTCTGCTGAGGACATTTTAAACATGAATGCGGCAGCCAATCTGCTCAGCAATCTCTTCCGGAGATGGCAACTCCCCAACTTGCTTGCTCGCTCGTTCCAGGAACCCCTCCTCAGGCTAGCATTCAGGCTGAGTCTCCAGGAGGATAAAACTACCCCTGAGGAAAGAACGGGTCTTTCCTGGGGCCTTCTCAGTGTTGTCCCTACTGACGCAGGGAGAGGACTGAGCGGCAGTTCTGCAGCTGGTGTCCTGATCTCCCCTTGACTTTGCCCCGCAGGTTTTTGGCCAGGCCAGAAGTGGCTGGGGGTAGTCAGAAATGGTTTCCTGGTAACACCTCTGGGACGTAGTCCAAGTGGATCTGTTGGGTCCGTCAGCTGAGCTTCCTTTATGGGCTAAAACCTCAGTTCAGCTGATGTCTGCGTGAGCCTTGATGGCAGGGGATCTCTTCTGTGTGACTCTGCTCTTTATACCGGAGACAGTCCAGTGAGACAGGATGGTTCACTGGTCGAACGGGTGGTCTCACTCAGCTGCATAGACCTGCAGACGTGACCAAAATTGGAAAAAGGGGATGTGTTTCAGGCCCAGACTCAACTTTATGAGGCGTTTCTACCTGCTGCGCGGGTTATTGCCCCCTCTTTGTTTCATTTCAGTGCTGCTGGAAGCGGGCAGCTGAGCACTGATGCCCTGGGGCAGTTGTGACCACTTGGGGACCTCTAGTAAATCCTTCCCAGCCTTTGGCTCCTCCAGTTCCCACCAAGTGCCTGCACTGCAGGAGTCATCTTGTATCAGCGGCCAGTTTTGGGGGGCTGTGATCCCTTTTGGAGCCGCCTGGGCTGCGTTACCAGGGGCAGCAGGAGCAGCGCGGCCCCCTCAGAGCACTGTGGGTCTCTGCAGAGACAGCAGAGGGAAGGGCAGACCGTGCTCTTCTCCCTTGCGGTTCTCCGTGACGCCCTCCCTGTGCCGCAGAACGCTGTCTGGCGCATTTCAGGTTACTCGTGAGAAGAAAGCCAGCTCCCCTCAGCCACCTCCTGCGGTGGTACTCCTCACCCGCTGCCCCTCACTCCCGCAGACCTCCGTGCCCTCACGCCACGAGTGCTGGCTCCCGGCAGAGGCGCCTGCTGCCCTGCTCCGCCCGCAAAGGATGGGGTTCCCGTTCCCCCTCATCTCCGATGCTGACAGCAGCCGGTGGGAGCGCCATCACGGCCCTAGGAAGCTAGGGAGAAGGGCCGGAGGCT
>NW_008824190.1:908707-912833 GCF_000699105.1 Pygoscelis adeliae | reverse complement strand
AGGCAGCCCGTCCCTGCCCCAGCCCCTGCCCCTGCCCCCGGGGCTGCGCCTTTGCACCCCAAACGCCTCTCGGGGGCTTTCCTGTTTTCAGTCCAACTCGAGGGAGGGGAACAGGGGAAGGTTTCTCGTCCCCGTGTTGCAGAGACGCTTTCTGAACCCGTCACTGCTGCGTTGTCGCTATTTATGCCGTTTGCTTGAGTCTGCCGGCAGTCTGAAACGATAGCTCGGGGTGAAATGCTGCTCTCCTCCTGCTCTCCCGCATAACCGGCTCCTCGAAGCATCAGGGTGGCCTCCAGCTTCGGAGGCTGGACCAAAAGAGAGTCAAAGCTGCAGGGAGCTGGGGGAAGGAGCTGTATGCAGAAACCAACGTCTTTTCGGGGGAGCAGATGGTTGTAGGCTGGCAGTGGCTGCGCTGGGAGGCCAGGAGCTCGCAGGAGCTGGTTGCAGTGGGCTTGGCGGCTGTGATATTAATGCTGAAGACTCCTGTCAGTGAGCGCTGGGAGGGTGCAGTTTCAGCAGAACTAGAATAGGGCTAATTTGCTGTACGAAGGCCACAGACACCTGTAAGAAACGCATCAGCCCAAACCTGAAGAGCTCTGGCTGATGTGTCGGAGCAGATCTGCAGCAGCAGCTGGTAGGAAACAGCCTGGGGAGCGCAGTTGGCAGCTGAGCTTGGCCTGCCCGGTTAGGTGGATCAGCACCGACAGCCATCTGTGTGTAAGACCGACTGTCGGAAGAAGCAAATACTGCTGTTTTGCTGACAGACGGGTGATTAAAAGTTGAGGGACTAATCACAATAAAATTAGAGCTACTGTTGGTGGGTAAGAACTTCAATTGTGCTTTTAAACTGCAACTGAACATTTTTTTCTCTCTCTCTCTCTCTCCTTTAAGCGGAGAGGTGCTCATTTTTTGCCCTGCCTTCCCCAGCTCTATCCAACACCACAGAGCTGAGGTGGTGTGAGCTGTAGTGCAGGCTGGCATGAAGCCTGTCTTACTGCCACTAGCTGGAAAACGTTGCCAGGCTTTCTTACCTTTGGATATTATTTGCGCTCCAGCAGGCAGGAGTGGGAGGCAGTGCAGCAAATTGGCCTTTTCCTGCGACCGTGCGTCCACAAAGGGAGGCGAGAGGTGGGAGAGGTGCCCTCCCTCTCCTGCTCTGCCCAGATGGAACAGCCCAGGAGAGACTGGTGGGGAAACGAATGAGCAGCAGCTCTTCTTTGCCAGCATTTTTCCACTCTGAAAGACTCTGGGGCAGGCACCGTCTCAGTGGGGTACAGGGTGATTTGGATTAACCTCAGACATCTGTTTAGAAATTGCCAGTTCCAGGCTTCAAGATATTACCTACAAGGGCCAGCAGAACTCACAGAATCACAGACTAATGGCAAAGTGCGGGTTGGAAGGGAGCTCTGGAGGTCATCTGCTCCAACCCTGCTGCTAAAGCAGGGCAACCCGGAGCCGATGGCCCAGGACCATGTCCAGACGGCTTTTGAATATCTCCAAGGATGGAGGCTCCACAACCTTCCTGGGCAACCTGTGCCAGCGTTCAGTCACCCTCACAGTGGAAGGTGTTTCCCGATGTTCAGAGGGATCCTCCTGTGTTTCACTGTGTGCCCACTGCCTCTGGTCCTGCCGCTGGGCACCACTGAAAAGAGCCTGGCTCCGTCCTCTTCGTAGTCTCCCTTCAGCTATCTATACACCTTGGTAAGATTCCCCCTGCCCCCCACCCCAGTCTTCTCTTCTCCAGGCTAAACAGTCCCAGCTCTCTCAGTCTTTCCTCATAGGAGAGAGACTCCAGTCCTTTCATCATCTTCGTGGCCCTTCGCTGGACTCTCCAGTCCATGCCTCTCCTGTACTGGGGAGCCCAGAACTGAACACAGCACTCCAGGTTTGGCCTCACCAGCACTGAATAAAGGGGATGGATCACCTCCTTCGGCCTGCTGGCAATACTTCATTTAATGCATTTCACCGCCTTTGCTGCAAGGGCACACTGCTGGCTCATGTTCAACCTGGTTTCCACCAGGAACCCCAGGTCCTTTTCTGCAAAGCTGCTTTCCAGCTGGGTGGTCCCCAGTGTGTACTGGTGCCTGGGGGTTGTTCCTCCCCAGGGGTGGGACTTGGCACTTCTCTTTGTTGAACTTCGTGAGGTTCCTGTCAGTGCATTTCTCCAGCCTGTTGAGGTCCCTCTGGATGGCAGCACCACCATCTCGCATCCTAGCCATGCTCCTCCCAGTTTGGTGTCATCTGCACGCTTGCTGAGGGTGCACTCTGCCCCACCATCCAGATCATTAATGAAGATGTTGAACAGGACTGGGCCCAGTATTGACCCCTGGGGTACACTGCTAGTTACCCGTGTTCAATGAGACTTTGTGTCACTGATCACCGCCTTCTAGGCCCAGACGTTTAGCCAGTTTCCAATCCACCTCACTGTCTGCTCATCCAGCCCAGGAGCTTGTTGGCTCCTCTGTCACTTGGCTCAGGAAGTTACCATCAATGCTCTCCAGGAACCCCCTGGATTGCTTGTGCCCTGATTTGTCCTTCCGGCAGCTATCGGGGTGGTTGAAGTCCTCCATGAGGACCAGGGCCTGCAAACACGAGGCTGCTCCTATCTGTCTGCAGAGCGCCTCATCCGCTTGTTCTTCCTGGTCAGGCGGCCTATAGCAGACACCCACTACAACGTCACCCATGCCGGTCTGCTCTGTAATCCCCACCCGCAAGCTCTCAGTTGGCTGCTCACCCATCCCCAGAGCTCCATGCCCTCCCGCTGCTCTCTCACACAAAGGGTGGCTCCCCCTCCTCATCTTCTCTTTGCCCTGACTCCTCTGTACATACCACTCTGTAATTGTCGGGATTCTCTTTTATGGCGTAGGATTAGGTGGACAAATGTCCTGATCTGGCGCAAGAATGTTTGTGAAATGAGAAGTGCTTTGTGCGGTTCGTTTCTGTGGTGGGGATGGTGGTCAAGTGCATCACGAAGAGGATGAGAAGCAGGGAGCAGTCCAGCAGCAGAGAGCTGTAGGAGGGCTGCCTGGCAAGGTGTTACGAAGTCAGGTAAGTCATCAGGCGGGGACTTGTCTTCCTGAAAAGCGTGCTGCCAATTCTCTTGAATATATAGGACCAGCTGCAGTGGCTGAGAAATGGGATATGCTGTGCACAGCCTTGCACTCGTCTGTGAATATTGAAAGTGAATGAAAGTGCCGACATGATCTCTCTTACTTGATGAGCTGGGCTCGCTTGCTTAAAGTACACAAGCACGTGCACTGGCCTATACCGCCTTGGGCACTGTCAGCATAGGCCTAAAAGCTTGTGTAACTCATCCACCAGCTCAGGTTCGTCTAATAGGAGACTGGCCCTCCCTGCAAGGCTCGCCTTGCCTGTGCCCTGCCTCAGGGCTGTGGCACCGCTGTCAAAGATGGACCAGGAGGAAGCCCTCCTGCATCTTCCTGCAGGGAGTTCAACAAGCCAGCCTACTCCTCCAGCAGCAGGCCCTGCCCCGGGGCGGACACCCAGCGCTCCTGCAGCCTTCTTTCTTGTCTCTTTTGCTTCCTAGGTGCAAGTGTGGGACACGGCTGGCCAGGAGAGGTTTCTTGGTAGAGCACTACTACCGCAACGTGCATGCTGTCGTCTTCGTTTACGATGTCACAAAGATGACCTCCTTCACCAACCTCAAGATGTGGATCGAGGAGTGCAACGGGCACGCGGTGCCCCCCCTCGTCCCCAGGGTGCTCGTTGGGAACAAGTGTGACTTGAAAGACCTGATCCAAGTGCCATCCAGCATGGCCCTGAAGTTCGCCGACGCTCACAACATGCTTTTGTTTGAGACCTCGGCCAAGGACCCTAAGGAGAGCCAGAACGTGGACGCCATTTTCATGTGCCTGGCCTGCCGGCTGAAGGCCCAGCGGTCGCTGCTCTGCCGGGACCTGGAGGGGCGGCCGGGCCAGGCCCGCAGGCTGGAGCCAACGCACGACGCCAACGGTAAAACCTCCTGCCCGTGCTGAGCGGGGCTCCCGCCGCCCTCTGTCACGGTCACCCCAATAAAGTCTCTGCGGCTCCAGTCAGCTCTGGGTGTTGCTTTGCTCGGCTCGGCTCGGCTCGGCTCGGGCGGGGGGGGGCGCGGCGCGCATGCGCG
>NW_008824190.1:905519-907828 GCF_000699105.1 Pygoscelis adeliae | reverse complement strand
GCGGGGCGCGGCCCCTGCCTGCCTGGGGCGGCTCCCGAGGCGCTGCTTCACGTCAAACAGGAGCCCCGACGGCGCGGGTCGCTGGCGACCCGCAGCGCGCGGGGAGCTGGCCTGTGCCTTCGCTGACAGCGTGGCTCCCCTCGTAGATCAAAGGAAGGACGATTCGAGTGGACCACGTGGCCAACTATCGGCCCCCCAAAGACTCCGATGACTTAGATGACGTCACAAAAGCCCTCCATGCAAAGGGTTGCGGAGTTAAAACGCCACCTCATACGTCATCCGATTCCCTGTCGGAAGATGACGACGTGCCCGTAAAAAAGCAGAAAGGTGAGGTGTGTTCCTGCCAGTCTTGACCCCAGGTGGGAGTGTCTGCACAGAGCCCTCGGCCTCGCAAGGGCCCTTTGCTCGGGGGCACATCGAGGACGGGTGTGCTCTTGAAAAGAGCCACAGCCCTAACGTCCAGGCTTTACCTTGTGATCTCCCGAAGGGGTATCTGAGTGCCTGTATTTAGCCCTTACTTGTGACTGTCCTCCCCCAGCCTCTGGAGGGCTGTATCTTGCAGACAATAATAGCACTTTTCCTGGAAAAAAGCCTGCCAGGCTGCAGGGTTGCTGCAGGGGGGAGCAGCGCTGTTGGGGGACGGGGAGAGGGAAGGCTTAGGAAAAGCACCACTTAATCTTAAAATCTGGATGCTGCTACTGTAGAACTAGAGGGCTGTAGACGTATGGAATGACCATTATGTGGCCTCTGCAAGATAACTGAATTGAACAGAACATAATACCAGCAGATCTAGATGAGATTCTGTGGCTGGAAACTGAAGCCAAAGAAAGTGTGGGGGGGGTTGGACTAGGTGACCTTTAAAGGTCCTTTCCAACCCCAGCTATTCTGTGAAAGTAGACCTAAAAATGCAGCACGAGTTAAACCGTCCGAGTGCCCGAATGCCTCCTGTTCTCAGTGGACACAGCAGGATTTGTTGCTCTACATCTTTCAGAAGAAAACGGAAAGATGTAGAGTACATCCAAATTGAACTTGAACGAACGTGCCGCGTAAAGGACCAGCCTGTGCAGCTATACGGATGGACTTTTAGGAAGCCATTAGGGTTTTTTCCATCTATGCAGCAGAGATCTTGAAAAGTCACCCTTGTCAGAGCCAGCGGAGCGCTAGGAGCAGTCTCTCGCAGTAGGAGCTGCTTACTGTGGCTTGCCGACAACTTCCAGGCGGCATCCTCCAGAGATGAGTTGTGGCTCCCAGGATGAGCCGGTTAGGTGTGGTGACCGTGGGCTGGGGTGGGGGCGTCTGTTGTTCTGAAATGGGCTCGGAGCCCATGGCGTGGCATGCAGAGGAACCTTCCTTCCCACAGCCGGGCTCTGCCTCTGACAGAGGGGTATTAGCAGCAGATATTTGGGGCCATCTTGTAGCTACGGCCGAGCCCTTGCGCTCTGGGGGTTTGAGACCTGTCTTTACCGCGCTCCCACCCCCCATCGAGAGAGGAGCTTGTCGCTGTGTTGCACGGAGGAGGACAGAGGATGGATGGGGCCTTAGCACGGGGCAGAGGGGCATGTCTGTCAGGCTAGAGTCCTAGTTTGAGAGAAGGGTTGGAGGAAAGAAAATAGGTGACAAAACTAAGGGTGGGGACAAGGTGTCGCTCCAGAGCGCCGAGGAGATGCGCAAAAATGAGAGAGGCAAAGGGGAGCAAAGAGGGAAAGGAACTGTTGGGTCTGGAGAACAGAACTTCCACGGGGTGGATCACGATGTTCTTACTGCGTGGCTGTTACTGAGGAAAGAGAGCAAAAGGACGGTGCTCGGTGTTCCACGCTGTGTTGCAGTACCTGAGGGCAGCCTTGCAGGGAAGAACGCAACGTGGCGAGTGTTGAAGAAGGAAGTAGGATGGGTGAAGCCGGAGGAGAAAAGTGTCGGGGTTGGAAGTGGAATGGGATCTCTCTGAGGGGGGGGGGGGAACAGGGGGGGGGGGGGGGGGGGGGGGAAGCTTTGGTAAATAGGGTTATCGAGGGGGGAGAACTTAAAATGGGAGGGGAGTTGGAAAGGCGCCAGGGTGCTAGGCAGAGCTTGGGGAGTTGAGGTGACGCTCGCAGGACTGTCCGTCCCGAAAGATGACCCCTGTATTTCAGATAAGGAGAAAAGTAGACAGGAGCGGCAAAAGCAGAGCTCGCAGGCTGCGAGGAGGGCGGTGTCCGCAGAGGAGGCACAACCCAGAATCAAGATTAAGAAGGAGAAGGAGGACCCTGCCTATGAGCGCTACGCCAGCGGGAGCCAGCAGCCCTGGAAGGGCTCCGAGAGGAAGCCTGTGA
>NW_008824190.1:904922-905309 GCF_000699105.1 Pygoscelis adeliae | reverse complement strand
CGCCCCACCCGGGCCGCGGGGGGGGGGGCTCCGGGGGGGGCTCCAGCCGCTGCTGAGCACTGGGGCGAGCGCTCCAGGGGCCGAGGGAGGCCCTGAGCCTGCCCAGAAACCTGCTCAGAGCCTCCCCGCGCCTCTCGGGGCGGGGGGCACCGTGGCTGGACCATTCGCCTCCAACAGCTTCCACTTGGTTTCTCGTTCCGTCCTCGGACGGGGCTCTCCTCGCTGCCCGTGCCGCGGACCGGGCCGTGAGTTTTGTTGCCTCCTCCAGCCCTTCTCGCAGCGTTGGACTCGCAGGTGTGTGGGGACGTTGCGCTGCGACGTGAAGGTGGTCGCTGGGAGCGGCGGGATGCTCTCCTTCCCAGAATTGCCCGGTTCCGTCGGTCCTGG
>NW_008824190.1:885801-903327 GCF_000699105.1 Pygoscelis adeliae | reverse complement strand
TTTTCGGGAGCGTCTGAGCCGCGGCAGGGGCGTGCCTGGCCCACGCTCTGCCCCTTGCAGTTTGGGGGCTGATGGGGAGTGACTTGCGCTGGGCCCGCAAGGAGGGCCGCCCCGCTGGCGGGGTTCAACGGTTTCGTTTGTTCCCCCGCTCAGGATCGCCCCTGCGTTGCTGAGACAGGCATCTTACGGCACCATAAAGATTGGCATTTACCAGAGTTTGAAGCGGCTGTTTGTAGATCGCATGGAAGGTCAGTGTCAGTAAATGTGTCAGTACAGGCACCTCTCGTCTCGCCAGAGGCGCGGCGTGAAGTCTCGCGCTCTCTCTGCCGTGTGGTGTTGCTCACTCCTTTCTCTGTCCTTCCCAGCTGTAGATTCCCACAGAAATGGAGTTCTTGTTACTTTGCGCTGTGGTTTTGTTCGTACAGCAATAGCAAGGATAGGTGTCAATACAGACGTGAATCTCGCTGTGCTTGGCACTCCCACAGTCCCTACCCAAACGCCTCCCCCTCCAGCCAGGTCTCTCCTTTCCCCAGCCTTTACTCCTGTTTTGCAAAGTCAGAGCTGAAAAAAAGTATCATCGACCCAGGCTCGTCTCTCCTTTCTGATGAGTCTCAGGGAAGACGTCGCGTCCCGTCTGTACATCAGATGTGTTACACGGACTGAAAGCTTCAGTAGCGAGTCTCTCCTGTCTCCCTGCTGGAGCCTTTGAGTCCTTGTGCCTGAACGCAGCACATCTGGATAGAAATTGTGCTGTCCGGCTCTTTAGCTTTGGCTCCAGCCGTGGAGATGGGATACCACGAATGCTCTTGACCTGCGCACCTCTGGTAACGAGGGCCTCTGTGGCTCCTGCCTAGAGAGCGGAGCAGCAGAATTCTGGTGCGTGTTCACTGAAGGAGCCCCGAGATCTGCGCCTGCGGTTTTGAACCCTGGTGTGACATGAGTGAATGCACGAGTAACGCCGTTCCCACCTGGGAAAGCGGGATGGGCGGTCCGGGCGGGTCAGCAGGCCAGAGAGAGGACTGGGAAGTGCAGCGCACTAGAGCTTCTTTCCAGGGGCTGCTCTCTTCTCCAGTAGCACCCCTCCCTGTGCGTGCACGCTGGGCCGCGCGTCTCTCCTTGCTTGCTGTTGCAGCATTTCCAGTTGTGAGTACCGCTGTCTGAATGTTTGTCTCCCTACAGGCCTGGGGCAGCCAGTGGCCTGGTCTCCTCTGGGAAGTGCCGTGGTCAGTACCAGCGAAGGGCTGTGCCTTTTTCCAATGTAACCATCACCCTAATATTGGGCCTGGAAGTCTTGGATTATTCCAGCCGCCCCCCGGAACTAATTGCATCTAACTTTCTCTGCCTGGGTTGCCTATTCTCTGTTTTCTCGAGGTGGCTGCATATTCTGAGTGTGGCCAGCTGGGGCTCCAGATCAAAACCAATTGGCATCAGGTTGCCTTGAGAAGTGTTGGGTTGCCCCTTTCTGTCTTCCTCTGTCTTGGCTTGTCTCCATCATGAGAAATGCGTCACTGGACACTGAAATCTCAGATAATTGTTCAAAATTCTCATGTATTACAGTCTTTTCCTTGTCTGATCAGCTAGACTCATCAGTAAGACCCGCTTCTCTCTGAGAGCGTCTTGCTGAGTGTTTCAGCTGCTGCTCTCTGTCTCTGGCAGGTGTGGGGACAGATCTGCCATGAGTTGATGGTAGCTGGCCAGCCTCTGCTCGTGCAACTTCACCATGTGATTTGCGAACTGAGTTTCTCTGCTCTTCCCAGAGCTGCTTGCTTGTTCGGTACAATCTGTGCACCTTCTCTTTAGATCTTTAGGATCTGACTTTCTTTTCTTCATTGCAGATGAAACGTTGCTGATCAATGTAATCTGCGGAGTGGTTTCGGGGGTGATCTCCTCTGCGATTGCCAATCCGACAGATGTGCTGAAGGTAAGAAGTCTGCCCGGCCAGAGACAGCTCCTGGCTGGCTGTGGTTTGACGTGTAGAAGTTGCTGCTTTCCAGTGAAGATGCATCTCTCCCAGCTGCACCGAGGTGTTCTCTGAGCCACTGCTGGCATCAGTTCTGCTCATCTGGGTTTTTTATGAATGGGAACAGAAGCGCAGAGCAATAAACAGATTTTTTAAAAATGCGGGTCTTAAAGATCATGAAATCTCTTATGGCAAGGGGTGGAGGCTGTGTTACCTCAACTGGGTAAGGTGAGTGGGCTGGTAGCCAGCTGTTCATCAGACCTCGGCTCCTTTCCCTTTGCTCGCTGTGCTGTGCTTTGCTGACACTGCCGCAAAGGCCTACCTGTTACGTGGAGTGACCAGCGTCCAGTGGGGACTGCCTGGTCCCCTCCATTCCCTACTGTGGGGTTACTGGGTCAAGGTAGCTCTGCTCTGAGCAAAGAGAGCCTGGAGAACTTTCCCAAGCTTCTCCCTGTGTAGATCAACCTTCTCAGAAGGCTTTCGGAGCAGGAAGGCCTTGCCCGTCACTTCTCTGTCTCGTCTGAGTTTTGCACTGTGCTTCCACCCTGTTGCTGTCCCTGCTCCTTGCCTGCCGTCATCATTTGCTGCGTGGTTTGCGGGGAGGGGGCACGTGGAGGGCGGTGTCTGCTCTGAGTCGCTCGGTTGTTCTTTCTACCAGGAGGTCCACTGAGCTGGTATCTCTGCCCTCCTGGGCACACGCTGATGCGGTCCCGCTTGACTCTCACGTTTCTTTCAGATTCGAATGCAGGCTCAAGGCAGTTTATTCCAGGGTGGCATGATTGGCAGCTTCATCGACATCTACCAGCAGGAGGGTACCCGAGGCCTCTGGAGGGTGAGCACCAGGCTGCTGGAACCCCCCCCACTAGTAGCAGAACTAACAGCTTCCTCAACTCGTTTGCTACACCCAGGTGCAGCTCCTGGAGGACTGTGAACCGAGGGTAGTAGCAAAGTTCTGCTTCTGGTTACCGGACAAACAGAAGCACGTCTGTGGTGAAGGTTGGGTCAGTGCTATGGCAGCATCAGCGCTGGGCCAGGCAGACCTGCTTTCCAGGACTGAAGCTGGTGTGCATAAAGTTTCAAATACATGAGTGTCCCTTGAATGGGCCAGCGTTGGGGGCTGGATCCTCCCCGTGGTCTGCCTTAGGAAGGATGCTCAGCCTGGTGTATCTTGGAGTCAGTTGGAGGTGACCCTGCACGCAGCGAGCAGGGCAATTTACCTACCTCTGAATATGAGCGGCTGAGCACCTCCTCACGTGGAGGAAGAGGAGTTCTTCCAAGTAACCGGAGAGGCACTGATGACATACAGTAACTTTCTGAAATTCCAAAGGGACAAATTTGCCCTGTGTCCCCGTCTACCCAGTCTTAGACCCCTTGAAACGTGCCCTCTGAGCATGCAAAGAGTAGGACGGAGCGGTGGCTTTTGGGGACGCTGGTGACGTAAGGCTCTTGGGCTTGAAGGCAGATGAGAGTTACCAGTGCTCAGGCCTTACGGTTTGGATTTTAGCAGTGGTTCTTAGGCTTTTGTTAGAGAACCTCACTTTGTTCTTCCGTTACGAGCCTTCTATACGCTCAGTTATCTAGCAGTCTGCCGAGTCGTGAGGTCAGGTATGGGAACTACAGAATCCCAATGCTTTTTTCCAGGCAACAGTCTGATTTCTCCCTCTTATGGTCACTGAAGTCTTTTACAGAAAGATAGCTGTTGCAGCGTCCTGTGTGGGAAGGGGAGGAGGAGTCAGTCAACTGCCAGTGTTGACACAATATTTACTTTGAGATTATTCTGCTCTCTAGACAAAGACACACAAGAGGGGAAGAGGGACTAGAAAAGAAATTAAACCCTCTGCGTTGCTGATGTGTGCTGCAGACAGGACACGGTGCAGAGACAGATCATCTCGAGGTGGATTCCAGGGATCACGCTAGTCTCGCTGCTCTCTGGTCTGGGACAACCACCGTCTCCTCCCTCCAGTCTTCCCTCACGTTGAGGCAAAGACGTTTGTGCTCACCAGTCTCGCCAGTTCTGGCATTCATCTTGTGGGGATGTTTGAGCTGGCTGTGCCAGGGTTGGGTTAGGCAGGAACCCAGGAGGAGACAGACGGTCAGGCGCTGCATTAGCGCAGCGGGATGGGGCAGGCAGGAGCCATGAACCTGAAAAGTACTTTTACTTCCTAGAGCTGCTTTGGCTTTGTGTGGTGAGAAGGCTGGCTGTCCTGATGGGCTGGCTCGTAATTCGGCCACGCTGAAGGGTCGCTCCCACTCCCAGTGACCCGTCTCCTCCCTCCAGTCTTCCCTCACGTTGAGGCAAAGACGTTTGTGCTCACCAGTCTCGCCAGTTCTGGCATTCATCTTGTGGGGATGTTTGAGCTGGCTGTGCCAGGGTTGGGTTAGGCAGGAACCCAGGAGGAGACGGTCAGGCGCTGCATTAGCGCAGCGGGATGGGGACAGCAGGAGCCATGAACCTGAAAAGTACTTTTACTTCTTAGAGCTGCTTTGGCTTTGTGTGGTGAGAAGGCTGGCTGTCCTGATGGGCTGGCTCATAATTCGGCCACACTGAAGGGTCGCTCCCACTCCCAGTGACCAGGGAGCTCTCTCATGATGCCACGGGTCTCCCTGAATTACTTGGATGGTGTTACGGTTCCTGTGAAATGGCACAACTCCGCATTGCTGCCATGCTCTCCTTGTTCTGCAAGCCAGTAAAGATTTGCACGTATTTTTGTCTGGTTCCTGATGAGGGGTTTGCTGGGATATTTCTCAGACAGAAGGTAGCTGGTTCCTCTTACCTAAGCTCATAGTAATTCCAGTAATTGTCTTGCCAGTTCCCAGATCAATGCCCTGCTGGCAGCAACTCTTCTAATATCTGAAAATCTCCTAAATCAGAAACCGTAACAAAGCAGACTCTGCTGTTATTGTAGCAAGGAGGACCTGGAGCCCCACCTGGCTCCTTAAACAGCTGCTCTTCTTGCGGTGCAGAATCTTTTCTGGTATTGAAATTGGTGGGTACTGTTCGGTGGGGGAAGGTGAGTGGATTGTAGCCTGATTCCTGTGTGCTCGTGGCTGGGAGGAGAGAAGCAGCGTGTAGTTAATCTAGCTGGAGTAATGCTGCCAGGGTGGAGGAGTCCTCCTTAGCTTTGGAATAAAGTTGGGAGACGGTGAGCTGGTCTACCTGAAGAGCTACAGCTGCAAGATAGGGCAAGGAGGATACAAGGTAGACTGTCAGCAAAAGGCCCCTGAGAGGAAGCTGGGGGCAGATGTTATACTAGCTGCAGTCCCCAGGCAGCAGTTTGCACTTGTGACTGATGTTTCTGCTCTGCAGGGTGTTGTCCCAACAGCTCAGAGAGCTGCCATCGTGGTCGGGGTGGAACTGCCAGTCTACGACATCACCAAGAAGCACTTGATTCTGTCAGGCCTGATGGGTGACACCATCTTTGCCCACTTTGTGTGAGTATTTGCTGCAGCTGCTGCACTCTCCAGGCTTGGCAGGGATGTGTGAAGCAGAGGAGCAAGGTGGGATTTGGGGTGAGACCTGTTTATAGAGCAAGTGCTCTGGAGCTGCAGACAACAGGCTTGGTACTTCTGGGGGATCTGCTGTGTTGACTGGCACAGCTCAGAATGGCCAGCAAGTATCCCCAGAGAGACCTCCCTGGAGAAGGAGCCTGGCAGAAATCCTTTGGTAACGTGAAATGTCAGCTTGATTTCAGCTCGCTGATGACCAGAAATGCTGTCGCTCCATGTCTGTGCCCTGGTATGAACAAGGCAGGAGTTGCGGGTGTGTGACTACCTGTAGCAGGCAGTTGAAAGAGCTGCTCTAGTCCTAGGTCCTCATCTGTACAGACACTGTCAGCTTGCAGCCATTGCTCTAAGAGCTTTGTGAGATGAGCAGGGACTTGCAAAGCTGACGAGACCCTGAGCAATCTGACCAAGTTTTGAAGTCAGCCTGCTCTGAGCAGGGGGTGGGTTAGAGACCTCCCAAAGTCTTTTTTTCACCTACATTTTCCTATTCTTCTGGCAGACACTTTAGCTGGAGGTGCTGCAGTGCTTCTGTTGGGTTTGCCTGCTGTGGGCTGAAGGTGACAAGCACTAGACCATACGTGGAGGGAGGAGACTAGCAGCTGCATGCTCCCTCTTGCTGCCTTTGGTCTTCCTCCCTCCTTCCCCGCCCCGAAGAAATGTTTGCTCTGGTGAGAAGGATGTGCGCCTCCAAGAGGCTGCCTTCAGGTCTGTGTCACCTTGACAGCACCCAGAGACGCTTGCTGGACTGCAGGCTGCCACTGTGGAGACCCGGCAGTGGGCTCTGATGAGGGTCTTGATTAGACAAAGCTGAGCGTTTCCCTTCCCCTAGCTCTCTGGGGCCCTGAGGTGGTATGGCTCCTGCCTCTGCCTGTTTTATGGGTGGGAACAGGTAGTGCAGCTAATGTTTATTGCTAAATGCCTTTCATAAAATCCAGCGAAGGGTACTCTCTTGTGCTTATGTCAAGGCCTGTTTGAGCCAGAATGGCCGTGTTCAGAGCTGTTCCTCTCTCCTGTTTTGGTGTGTATATAGTTCCAGTTTTACATGTGGGCTGGCTGGGGCCATTGCTTCCAACCCTGTGGATGTGGTGCGGACACGGATGATGAACCAGCGGGCAATAGTGGGCAGCACGGAGCTCTATAAGGGCACTCTGGATGGCCTTGTGAAGGTAAGGAGGTGAGAGAGGTGGGCAAATCCCTGTCTTTAGGAGGCTGGCCAGATTGCGGCACCACACGCCACTGATGGGAGCAGTTAGATTCTGCAGCGACAGAACGTGCTTATAGAATTATAGAATAGAATCATAGAATAGTTTGGGTGGGAAGGGACCTCTAAAGGCCATCTAGTCCAACCCCCCTGCCCTGGGCAGGGACATCTTCAACTAGATCAGATTGCTCAGAGCCCCGTCCAGCCTGACCTGGAATGTTTCCAGGGATGGGGCATCCACCACCTCTCTGGGCAACCTGGGCCAGTGTTTCACCACCCTCAGCGTGAAAATTTTCTTCCTTATATCTAGGCTAAATCTGCCCCCCTTTAGTTTAAAGCCATTCCCCCTTGTCCTGTCTCAACAGGCCCTGCTAAAAAGTTTGCCGCCATCTTTTTTACAAGCCCCCTTTAAGTACTGACAGGCTGCAACAAGGTCTCCCCGGAGCCTTCTCTTCTCCAGGCTGAACAACCCCAACTCTCTCAGCCTGTCCTCATAGGAGAGGTGTTCCATCCCTCTGATCATTTTCATGGACCTCTTCTGGACTCGCTCCAACAGGTCCGTGTCTGTCTTACGCTGAGAGCTCCAGAGCTGGACGCAGTACTGCAGGTGGGGGTCTCACCAGAGCAGAGTAGAGGGGCAGAATCAGTGTTTTGGACAAACCAGAGAAGGGCCTAGAGTCACCTTCCTGAGGTCGCCGTCAGCTTGAGCATCCTCCCAACCTTATGGGACAAAACTTTGTCAGTGATGCAGTTTGATTAGGTTCGTATACCGTAAGTGACCCTTCACACAACTGAACTGCATCCCCACTGGCCTGTCTGCTTAGTGCAGCAGCTGTAAAGGTCCATTATATCACACGTGGCATCAGGGAGATGGGCAGAGCATGGGCCTGGTGTGTCTCATGATTGATCTGCCTTTTGTCTCCTCCCAGACATGGAAGAGCGAGGGCTTCTTTGCACTCTATAAAGGTTTCTGGCCCAACTGGCTTCGGCTCGGTCCCTGGAACATCATTGTATCCTTCAGTGTGCTGCTGGGAGGTCACGGGTATGGACAGGCAGGGAAAACCAAGCTGTAAAGGGAAGTACGGAGCAGACACCTTGATGGGCCACGTCTTTGTCTTCCCTGTGGCAGCCCAAAGCGGACTCCCTGTCCTGCTTGGACAGACATAAGCTGTGATGTGGCTGCCGCTGGTTCAAGTGCCAAAAAATGCCACTGGTTGTGACTGCTGCTTCTAACAGCTCTCTGGGTGGCCGGTGCAGGGACTTCCAGTGCAGCGGCACGGGTGGTTTCCTGCAGAGTGAGAGCTCTCAGGTGCTTGGCTTGAGACTTTCCCTTTGGCCTGAGCTCCTGGAGGTGCTGCGGTTTCTGGATGGGCTCCTCTTTTGTGAGGGAAGCCTGGGGCACGTTCTGCTGCTCCGAGACAGGTGCTGACCTGCTCTGCAGAACCAGCGCTGCTGTGTTGCTGTACTAGTCCTTTTTGCCCTCTGAAGTTGTGTGCATAATTTATTTTAAAGAAGTCCCAGTCTCGGGCTAGAGCCACCTCCCTTTCTCAGTGGTCTAGGCAAGCCTGGGCCAGTTTGCTTCTGGGTCAGTCTCTTCCCTCTCCTGGTAGCTCTTGTCCCACAGCTCTCTCTTCTACTTGTGCAGACCAGTTTACGCTGCCGGGAGAGGGGCTTCCCCACGTTGGTCTTCAGCTGTACTGTGCTGATGCTCTACCTGCCTTGCCTTGCCAGGCGTGGCCTGGTCACGCCGGGAGGCCCGGTGCAGCTGCCGTATGTATTTGGCCCAATTCCTTGACGTTCCCTTCAGTTTTTTATCACATACGAGCAGTTGAAGCGACTTCCATTCTGACAGCTGGCTTCATTTCATGAGAGTCACCTTCAAGACTTGCAGCAGAGAGCTTTGCTGCAGCCTTCCTCTTCATTTCACCATCCCCGTGTTTTGATGTTTTGGTACATGTGGGTCTGGGCTCTCCCCCAAATGCATGGTCCCCGGAGCATGATCTGGCTGAAGTATAACTGGGAGGCTGATGGCAGGTGCTGCATGTTTTTTCACACGGAGGCAAGTATTGACGGTGTACAAGGGTCTGGGCCTGAAGCAATATCTTCTGTGAAGATCTGTGCGTTCCAGTGGCCTTTTGGTGCGGCTGTGGTTTGTTGTTTGGCTCGTGTGCATTTTTCTGCCATGCCTGCGGGGTGAGACTGGAGGCTGGGAAAAGGTGCTGTCATGTTTTCTTGCGGAACTGTAACCCCATTAAATTATTTATTGACTGGATGGCTTGAGTTTGTGTTTGTGCAGATTTACTCCAGGTGTATTCCAGAGCAGATGGAATAAAAAAAAAAAAATATATAAAAGCAATCTTTGGGATTCATTGCAACAGAAATGTTTCTAAAACAAAGTTTAATTGTTAGTGTCAGAAAATTATGGTGTTGCACTCTTAGCTCAGTTTTGCAAAACCTCAGTCTCTTCACCTTATTACTTTTATTATTTTTGCTTATATCATTTTTAAAGCAAGGTAATGTGATTTAAAGCTGAACTCAGATGTCCCACTACTTTAAAATGGTGGCTTTAACATTGCTAGTGCTAAGCAGAACATCAAGCAAGGTGTTTTGGTCATCCTTTTCTGTGTTTTTTATTAAATGTGTATGGCTACGAAAGCAAACAGCTCTCATGTTCCTACTGCCCTTCCTCTTTATGGGGTGGCTTTAGTTTGGATGAAGGTCCCTTGTGACACACAGCAGCGCTTCTGTCTGGGAGTGCTGTAAGCCAAGATTCTCTCTGCAAATTGCACAAGGGATGTTCAGCCAAATCCAGCCCGGACAAACGAGAGAGAATTGTTTGCTGTGGTTTTGCAAAGGCATAGCTGCCTCGTACCAGCTGCATGCGTAAGGAGGGTGACTCCAATAAGCTCTTGGACTTAAATCATGCCTTGAACAGAGGTGTTACTACAGGGCCACAGCTAACTAGGCTGGGAGGATCATTCTGAGAGTTAAAGTATACTTAGAAGCTACCAGAAAGGGGGAGCAGTGGATTGAAAGTGGACGAGGTTCATATGCCTCGCCTGGCTTTACTCTTCTTGAAGAGGATTTCTAAATATTACAAAGTAAATAAATACTTACGTGGTGGATGAATACGAGTCTATTTGAGAGATGTATTTTAATGGTAGTCCATTACATTCTTTTGGTTTTCTTCAGCGTTTCTGTAACTTCAGTTCTGGAGCCATTTCTTCTGTGCAGCTCCATGGGATGTTGCTGCTGCTGTTCATTTTTGGACTGATCCTCTGACGGTTCTTTGGTATTTGCAGTTGCTATCCTGCCCACGTTCTTCAGGCTGCTACGAGGAGCTCCTCAGCAATGCCGGCAGAGTGTCCCCACGGCCACTTCGCTGTTTGCATTTTTCAGCTGTAAGGTCTGGCAAGAGGCTCTTCTTTCCCCTCTTCCTCCCCCCATTGCATCAGCTCCCCTGGAGGGCTTTGGAGATATTCCTTCCGCTTGCCTGAGTGGTCCCCAGCCCCTGGAGGTGTCCCCTATCTGAGCTTTGATTGCACTGGCTGTCATAAACGTTGCCACACGTCACTCTGCCTCACTTTGTCAATAGTAACCGCAGGTAAATGTACGGCGGTGGCGATCTCTGCGGGTGGACGGTGAGGTGACGGCTGGTTGCGAGCACACCTCGGCACCGTGCCAGGTGTTTCCTGAGGGTGGTCATAAAGCCCTTCATCCCGAAAGCATCCTGCCTTTGCAGGCGGCAGCAAGGAAAAGCTGAGTCACTTCGGGTTTCTCAGTTGCTAGAAGATTAGTATTTTGCTAGCTGGTTTAGAAACAAAAATCCCAACCCATAAACGGCATTATAACCACTTGTGCGAGGGGGTAGCGCTGCTGGAGATGTGGCATTTTTGAAGGAGGTTCATTGCCTCGGGATGTCCTTCCTAGAAGCACTCCCTAAACATGTTTGTCTTATGTGCTCAAGCTTTTGTGTTTCTCTTTCTAACCTTTTCTGTGCCTTGCCAAGTGAAGTGTGAGAGTGTAGCTGAGCAGTCTGTGTACCTGGTTATGTCAAGCACGTGTTGACGCAGACCCTGCTACCGCCCCAGGAGGCGGCGGTGCCTGAGCTGCTGCGGCCAGTGCTGCCCCGCAGTCAGCGGTGTGGGCTGTGTTCATGCCCCGAAGCCATTAACTTCTCGCTACCTTCAGTGGCTGAAAAACGATTGCAGGCGCTGTGAAGACGGCGTAGGCGTGAGTGTTAGTCTGTGTTTACCCTATATGCTGCATACCCCATCGAAGATGGCCACTGGAAGGGACCTTCCCCTTGCACCCACAGAAAGGTCCACGTGGTTTAACTCTGACATGGAGGTGGTATCCAAGGCACCCTGGAAAACCATCAAAGTCCTACCCGAATGTGGAAAGTAGAAATATGCATGGTCCCTGATACATTAAATATAAAAATGGCAGTAAACCGGGTCAAAACCAAAAGAGGGACCATAGGCATCCACTTACCGAGATAAAACCCCAAATCTGAGGGCATGTCCTCTTTCAGATAGAAGGGAGAAGCCTGCCAGGGAGTCCTTGGGGCTGGTGGGCAATAGAGGAATGAAAGGACTGCTCAAAAAAGTGAAGACGATGAAGGTTGTCTGCTTTTACTTGGAAGAGCTCAGAGGGCTTTCTCTGTTGGAGGCTTCTGATGGGGAGGCTTGGGGGTAGGTCTCAAGCTGAAACGTTGGCGGAGGAGGTGGTAGGACAGGGTGTTTAATGAACGTGAGCAGGGGGCTGGGCCTGCACCCCAAATTGTCGGGGGACCTGAGGATGAAAAGGCCAAAGCTCTTGCTTGTAGCCTCTCATTTAAAGTTCTCCTCACATTAGGGAAGTGTCAAAAGTGTGGACGGGGTTCGAAAGAAGGTTTGTTTTCAGCTACCAGCCAGTGACCGCAATGTCTTTGCCACACCGGTAGAAACTGTAATGCAGACTTGAGACGTAAATGACTATGGTGTGCTGGAAGGGCCAATGGCTGATGGATGAGGAAGAGGAGGAATCCAGACTTCAAATCTGCTGGGAGGTTTCTGAAGGAGTCAGCAAGTATGCGGACCAGGAAGCTGGAGTTAATCTAGTCTGTCTGGGTTTCCAAAAGGCTTTTGATTAAGCCCTTTATGAAAACCATCAAAGCAGCTAGACTGATGCAGGATAAAAGGGAAATGCCTGCTGGGGTCTAACAAAGGCCATGATTTGAAGCATTCAGGGTTGTAACTGGGAAAGCAGGCGGTGCTGCGCTGCGGAGGGGCATGGTGGAGTAGAAATACGAAGCGGCACGGTGGGAAGGAGGAATTGCTGCCAGTGATGGCTGGCGAATCACAACTTGGACATGGCTGCTGCTGAGCCATGGTCCTGTGAAAACACCTCTTCTGTCCTGGTGAGGTGGGACGGAGGAGCCCCTGCAGAGCAGGACAGCCCTGTCTCGGTGAGCTACCGCCGCGCTACGTATGGGACAGGGCAAGGATCTGCTCACGGGGAGGCAGCGGCTCCAGTTTGTATTTGTACTTTCTCCCCAGCTGTCCTGCCACTTCCCTCTGTGTCTAACCTCCTCTCCACCTTGATCTCATGCCGTGGGGTTCATACCCTCTCGCCCATCAGGGCTAAGGCTCCCCGCTTCACAGCTCCATCCATAGTGGCCACAATTTGTATGTCTGCTGCATCTTTCCTCCCCACCGCAGTGCCCACGTCCTGCCCCTGGCCACGTCCCGCCCTGGGCCCCCCTCTCAGCTTCTCCCGGTCCACCTGCGCTCCTCAGGTTACTGTTTGACAGAGGAAGGCTCGAACCTGCCCTGTTTCCTGGCAGCTCGGGTTTTTCCAGCTCAGGAGGCAGGAGAGGTGGCTTGTGGCACTTTGTTTAAAGGGACGGAGCAGTCACAGTCACAGCCCGCGAGGGTAACCCACCCCGCGGGAGTGCAAAGGATGTGGCGGTGGTTTCGTTGGGTTCTGTGATACACAAGGATGCGGAGGCTTTGTTTCTGTGAATTTCTTTGTTACAAGTTGCTATTAGTAAGGTAAATACACTTAGGATTAGTAAAGTAAGTGTGTGTATATATATTTTTTTTTTTTAGTATTAGTAGCAAGTATATATATTTCATTCAAAGTATTATGGTACAGTTCATTAAGCTGCTCTCAGGAGTGAGGTCAATCGATGACGGATGAAGTCTCTCTTTGGAGATGATCCACGTCATGGCGCCTGGAGTCAGCCAGGCATCCCTGGCGGGTCCAAAGGATCGGGCAGAGAACTTCACGCAGGGGGAGCTCTCGGAGAGAGATGGGCTCGTTTTGGGTAGGTAGCCAGTTACTTTTATGTGGATCCGTAAGTCGGCAGAGGACGCCAGCTCCTGGAACAGCTGTTGTTGACTTCTGCTTGCTTAGGAGGCCCCTTTGTAGGTTATGGCAGTTTCTCTGTTCTGGGCTTATCGAGGATGCCCTGGGCTCCCAGCTGCACTTCTCAAGGGTGCTGCAGTTTCCCACCTGCGCCTGCCAAGGATGCGCCGGGTTCCCAGGCTGGCAGACATTTTCTCCGTCTGTATTTTAGCAGACATCTCTTGTCAGTACTTTTCCCCATTATAACCAGGTCGCCTTTATGGCTGCTGGTGGCTGCTGCTCCGACAAGGGCTCTGTGGTGTTCCCTTGGTCCCTGCAGCAAGAGGCTGCCCTGGGTCTGGCAGTGACCCCGCAGGAGCCCCGCGAGCTGTGCCACCTACACCTACCAGCGGGGCTGGGCGTTGGGAACTCTCTTTGCTTGTTCCCCGTTACCAGCACCCGCGCCAAAGCAGGGCACTGGCTCCGCTCAAGCTCCTTGGTGCTTGGCGGGGGATGCCCACCGCCCCGTGTGCCATCGTGGCAGCTTCCTGCCCAGACGCTCGCTGCTCACCCCCCTGCTCCAGGGTTGTCTGGAAACGTGGCTGGAGGGGAGGGACCTCTGTGGGCACAGCGGGTGCTGTGAGTGCACCGATCCTTCCGGCAGGCAGCTGCGCAGCAGAGCTCTGCTCCCCAGCCTGAGAGACGCCACCACACCCAGGGCTTTCTCTGCACCACCCGGAGAGCGAGGGGCTGCGCTCGCTGCTGCCTGCTGCCCGGCTGCTGAGCTGTACGTGCCGAGAAGCCCCAGGTGAGGGATGCCCTAGAATCGTGTTGGGGACGCGCTGTCCTTGGGCTGTGCCCCACAGGGAACAGCAATGGCTAGCTCAGCCCTGGGAGCCATCCTCGCTGTGCTGGCCTCGCTCATCATCGCTGCCAATGCGCTGGTGGCCATCGCTCTCCTTTGCCTCATCCAGAAGAGCGGCTCCAAGGGACTCTATTTTGTCCTTAATCTCGCCGTTGCAGATGCCATGGTTGGCTTCACGGTCCTGGGTCTGGTCACGGATGAGTTTTCCCAGCCCTTTTATCCTCCCCAGATCTTCTGCGTCCTGAGAATGGCTTTCGTGACCTCCTCTTCTGCTGCCTCTATCCTATCCCTGATTCTGGTTGCGTGCGACAGGCACCTGGCTATCAGGAAGCCCTTCCACTATTTCCAGCTGGTGACAGGGCTGCGGGTCGGGGTGCGCTTGGTGGGGCTCTGGCTGGTTGCTGCCATCATCGGCTTCCTCCCGGTCCTCACCCCGGGCTTTCAGAAGATCTCCACCAGTAGGAAGTGCTCCTTCTTCGGAGTCTTCCACCCCACCTACATGCTCACAGTCTTCTGTGTCGGCTTCTTCCCAGCACTCTTTCTCTTCATTTATCTCTACTGCGACATTCTGAAAATTGCCTCTGTGCATGCGCAGCATATCCGGGAAATGGAGCACGCAGGGCTGGCGGGGGACTGCCCCCCATCCCGCACCACCAGCGACATGAAGGCTATGCGCACCGTTGCCGTGCTCATCGGGTGCTTCACACTGTCCTGGTTGCCGTTCTTCATCGCCAGCATTGTGCAAACTGTCTGTTCTGAGTGCCTCTCCCACAAAGTCATTGAGAACTACCTCTGGCTGCTGGGACTGTGCAACTCCCTCCTCAACCCCCTGCTCTACTCCTACTGGCAGAAGGACATGCGGCTGCAGCTCTCCCAGCTGGCTGCGGGCGTGAAGAGGAGAGTCCTCCTTCACTTGGGGAACGGCCACCGTTTCCCTGGCAGAGGCACCAAGTCTCTCCCCACTGTGTCCTGCCTGAGGCTCCAGGACTGACACGGTAAGGAGCGGCTGTCACCGGCTTTCCAGCTCATCTCCCGCATCGCGACCATGAACTTGGGGCCTGCCAGCTGTGGAGGAGATCACAGATGGGGTGGGACCAATCTGGATGCTAATTCCCAGACATCAGCGTGGCCACATTCCAGCCTGCCCACAGCCCCACAGAGCCACAGCACAGCCCGTTTTGCACCAGCCCCAGGCACCCCAAATTGCAGGTGCGTGGCACACATTAGATTTTGCCTGGAGAGCCTCAGCAAGAGCAGCCTTGTGTCTCCTGGGACCAAGCCCTCAGCACTCGCTCCACAGGCTAAGATCTTTCACACATCACTGCCCGGCTTCCCCTGACCAGACCCGGGATCCACCTGCCCTCGCCTCTGCCTGCAGCGCCAGCTCTCTGGGCGACGAGCCCCAGGCACCCGGGGCAGGGCTGCTCGTGGAGCATTGGCTCTGTCGCCTTTGGCTCTTGGCCCAGGCAGCAGAGGCTGGGAGGTGTGTGCATGTCCTAAATCTGTCCTGGACCACAGGCGCTCCCAGCCGCTGCCCTTCGTAAACCAAACCCGCAATCCTACAGCGGCAGCCTGGGCTGTCCCCCAAACCTGTCCCCTGCTGCAGTCAAACCTGCAGGCAGAGAAGGCGGCAGGGTCGCCCCTGCTCCGGGCTGTGCCCACCCGAGGCAGAGGTGAGGGGTATGGGTTCTCTGCCGTGGCACCGGGGACACAGAGAGGGCTCCTGCTGTTCCTTGGCAGCAGCTATACCTGCACATGGCGAGCGCGGAGCAGCCACCGGCGCTGCATGCCTGGGAGAGGTGCAGGGAAGCACGGGCTGTGCTGTTGCTGTTTGGTTTGGGCTGTAAAGCGAGTTAATGAGTAACTGGCTGAACGCTGAGCTGTGGCAAAGGAGCAGGAGGAACGGCTGCCTTGGAGCCAGGGAAAACCCCATGCAGGAGGGCTGCTTTGTCCCACCAGGGCTGTAGGGCTGGATTTGGGGCTGCAAGGGTCCCTATACACTGACTCATCCCACGGGAGCACACAGCACTTCTGCATGCCCTGCCACACTGCAGCGGTGGCCAGACTGCTGACCCTGCCAGAGGCTATGATGATATTTAATTGCTTCTTGTAAAATCATGTCCATTTAATCCATGTGGCAAGAAAATTTCCCTTAAAAGAGGTTTCTTAGCTAAGAACGTACCCTAATCTGAAAACGAGGGTGCTATGCATAAAATAGCAGTTGTTGCCACCTCTGTCATTTGCCCCACCGGTAGACATGAAGGCTCAAGGCCACATCCAGTATGCATCCAGGGCCTGCCTTGGTCCCGAGGCCTTCCCCATCCTAGAGGAAGAGGCAAAAATAAAAGTGCCTTTTAAAAAAAAAAAAACCAACCCAAACAACAGGCCCTCTGTGGCATTCACCTCTGCCTGGGAAAGGCCCGAGACCAAATACCGCATGGCAGGCGCTGTTCCTGGCTGTACAACATGGAATGAGCCTGAGGGAAGGCCTCTACAGAGCAGTCCTGGCTCTGTGGGTGGACTGATGCCTCGTAGGCGGATCCAGTCTGACTCAGTTCTGGGGACCAACACATCATCTGTCTGTACAATGTCTTTGCTGCCTATTCTCGGTGAAGCCTGAGCTCCACCGCAAAGCCGACCCATCCTCACCGAGCCTCTGACAATGCTGAAGCCGTCCTGTGCCTCCCTCTGACGTGCTTCCCGCAGGGAGTGTCGCGGGCGGGTACCCAGTGTGAACAGAGACGCTTTGTGCGTGGGCCTCTTGCTGCTTCCCGAGCTTGCTGACTGCCGCCTCTGCTGCCCACGGCCCCAGAGCGGGGCCAGCCGTCGGCAGCATTTGTGCCTGGGCACAGAACCAGACGAGACTGCAGATCTGGGACAGCGCGAGCAACGGGAGCAGGAGCCCTGGCTGTGCAGGCCTGTAGTGACCGCGGCGTCCCCATCCACAGCGGGGATCACGGCTCAGGCAGCCTCCTCGGTGCCACAGAGACACAGCATGGTGGCTTGGGTGGGAGAGGAGACGCTTCTGCCGAGCTCTCGTGCGGGTGGAGGACGTGGTGCAGGTGGAAACAGAGCACCTCCCTGCAGCGGAGGATCCCTTGCTAAGCATCCGCACCCTGGCGCTGACCCGTGTCTCCCGTCTCTTCCAAGCCTTGGGCTGGAAAGGGTGCTCGCAGGCTGGAGTAGTTGGGGCTCCATTCCTGGAAGACACCTCCAGATCCCACTGAGGGTAGCACAGACCAGCAGCCGTCCCCCGCTGAGACCGTGCCTGCTTTCATCCCTTGTCCCGGAGAGCATCTGTCCCCCTGCTCCAGCCACCCAGTGACCCTGCGGGTACCGAGCGCCCTGCATCGCCCAGGCGCTCCAGGGAGGCCGCGGGAGCGCGGCTGGACGAGGGTGGGTGCACCCGAGGCCACGGGGTGAGGAGGGACGGATTATTACCGCCCTGAGGGGAAAAGAGGGAAAGATGCAAGAGCGCTTCCCCCGCTTGCTGTCCTTCAGCTGAATAAACTGCATTTCTGCCAGCCTGCTCTCTATTCCTAATAACCCGGGGGAGGTCGGGGCCGCAGCCCTCGGGTGGGTAGCCAGCGGCCGCCTCCGCCCGAGGCCGGTCAACCCGGGAGCAGCACCGTGCTGCAGGGCAGCCGGGGGCCCCGGAACCGACCC
>NW_008824190.1:875776-884292 GCF_000699105.1 Pygoscelis adeliae | reverse complement strand
ACTGGTCGTGTTCTCATCTCTTCTGAACAGCGGGCGGGCTCAGCCGTGCCCAGCCGTGTACCTCGGCCTGCGCTGGATCCCTTCTGCTACAGCCGGACTGCGCCTGGGAAGCTCCGTTAGGTTCGGGCACGCTGGTGCCAGTAACCACAGCTGCCTGTGGGCTGTACCTCTCCTGCAGCCCCAGTCCGTAAAGATCCTTTGACTACGATTCATATATATGTGCGTGCACACATTTATTTGGTTCCTTAAGCATTACGCTCAAGCTCCTTTTATATTTATGTGTTTCTTACTGTCTTAATTACTTTGCTCATATTTTGGTCGCGTGTGCGAGGTCCAGCTGTTAACAGCAGTGTATATTCAGATCATGCTGCGTAGAAATGCTTTTGTTCTTTAGTGCCACATGTTTGTTACGCACACATCCTAGTCCTTGGATAGATTACTCATTAGTCCACACGCTTTTTAGCTCCCCCGTACTTCACTCGCACAGCTACAATAATTAGACACTGTATTTTTCCAGCCTGCAGAACGTTGCAGCAGAGCCATGAAATGACGGGTGAAATGATAAGGCAACCTAGGGTAGGAGGTTGTCCAGCAAACTTGCATTCCTTCTTACTCCAGCCTTTCACCTCTTTCCCGCTCTGGAAGCTGACTGGCTGGTTTTTCTGTTTTGTAATGTTTTCTTTGAGGGATTTCGTAACATCTAATTAAAAAGCGTTAAGTTGTTGAAAGCTCTATCTGAGCCACTCTAAGGTCAGGTGTTTAAGGTCATGTTTTTGGTGTGGGTGACTTGAGCTCGTAGAAGGGATGAAGTTCAGTCTCTGAGTAATTTCAAAGATAAGGTGTTGCTAGAGAGACATTCCGTGCACCTTCCAAAGATGGTGTGAGATTTCTCCCCTAATCCCCAACTTTTCTGCTGACGTTCTTCGGGTGCCAGCGTGTCCATCCCAAAGTGGCACTTTCCCACTGCATCCAGCTGCTCTGCTCTCAGCCAAGATGAAGTGGTTCAGGTCCTCGCGCTGGTGCTGCCCCTCTGCCAGACTCTCATATGGGGAGTAGCACTCGCCCCTTGGTCCAGGTTTTTGCGCTAGGATTTTCCAAAGATCCCGATTTCTGGCTCTGTCAAAGTTTTCTTTGGGACTTCCCTCCCTTTTTTCCTGTTTTTTCTTCTTCCTTCCCCCCCCCCCCCCCCCCCATAGGTCTGTGCAGTTAGTCCTGCGTTCCCCTGCCTGACAGGTTTCTTCTCCTAGCCTTTCAAAAATGTCTTTCTGAAAATGTGACCTTCTGAGCATTTGTTACGAAGCGGCAGCTAATGCTCTCCGGGTGTGCTGTGAGTGAGGTTGGCAGGATGGGGAGGGATGTGACCGATGAGCTGCCTGGGGTCGGGCATGTCCCCTCTGAGCCTGGAGCCGCTTGCTCTGCACCCCAGGCGATGGAGGACGAGCTGCTCGCCCCCTGTAAATCCCAGTCTTAGCGCCAAACAATTTCTAGACGTTGTGTCGAGAGGGAAGGTGGTTTGACAGAGCCGTGCAAGCATCCTAAAAACACTCCGTGGAATGTTTAGTAATTTGGTGTGGTGGCTGGGGCGGTGCTGAGGACTGCCCGCAGGGAGGCAACGCAGGTTGAGAGTCTGGGTCTGTGCCGCTGTGCACACGTACGTGCGTACACACACTGGTAAAGAATTTTTTTCCTTTGTTTGTTGGGTTACAGCGGTAAGCAAACGGCACAGCTCATACACGACTTGATCAAGTCTCTGTGTTTTTGCTGCTGTGGATATGTATTTGTGAAAATATGCCGTTTGCTTGAAAATGCTGCAGATAGCCCTTTGTTATTACTGAACGCTGTGTTTTCAGGGTCAAAGAAGAAAAGGACTCTCTGTGTGTCTCTTTCTCTTTTCTTTTTCTTTTCTTTTTTTTTTTTTACAGTGCCCTGCTAGAATAATTAGCTTGTCTGAAGTTAATACTTCTTTTGAGTGCAAGCTTCCAGAATCGAGGAACTGAGCGGTGTGCCTCTTGCCATCGAGGATTACCAGAACTTAATCTTTCTGTGCAAAGGCAACTAATCTCAGGCATGCAAACAGGGTTTATTTAACTGCGCGCCAGCGCTTTAAAGCATTGATGTATGAAATCCCTTGCAAATTCAGATGTACTTGCTGCTAATCGCTTCTCCACCTGCTCGTCCGCCTCCGTCCCCCACATCCCAGAATCCGCCTATCGGTGTCAGTCACTGGAGACTGATGGTGACACGTGCAGCCGCCGTTTGCCAGCTCCAGCCCCAGCCTGTGCTCTCGACGCCTGGGCGGTCGCTGCCCGCCGGCGGGGCAGCGCGGTGGTAGTTTTGCCGTCGTTAGGACCCAACTTTCCTTTTGTGCTCGGAGCTGGAGCTCGGAGGCTTGCGTGGAGCCGCACTAAGTGTGGGAGCTCAACCCTGGACTCCATCTTTTAAACAAATAAACAAGCTGGGAACGGGAGGAGAACTGGCTGAAATACTGAAATATGATCAGCATCTTGCCATGTTTCTCATGCAGTTTGCAGGTAAAGTAGGTGTTTTGTGTGCTTTTCCTGAAAGCGTGTTTCTCCGATAATGTCTTGTTAGTGTTGTTGGCATATAGGATTATATGGAGTCGACAGAAGTAACTATCAAAAGGCCACTGGTCTCATCAGCGCGCCTAGGCAGCTTCTGGATCAAATTAATGATTATAAAGCTCTAACCATGACACTTAAGCCAGGAGTACAGTAGAAAAGGGTGCACAAGCCCAAGAGTAGTTTTTGAACCTGGGAACTAGTCTTGGAAAGCAAACGGTTGGTACCGAAATGTGACTTCAAAGCCTCGGTATCTTCTCTCCTTTCCCTTCCTTGCTGTTTTCTCTGTGTTTTCTAACTGATTACTGCAGATGCCACGTACTTTGGTTTCTTCTAAAGTGGGTTTCTTTAGAGGTGAAAACAAGCAGTATGTAATCAGATGGCAGATTGCATCCTGGAATCCAGTTTATTTCTAAATTGCATTTCTAAACATGCAGAAAAGATAAGGGACCTCCATTCAGGCTGAGCAATACTTATTTCATTTATTTGCCAATATTGGCAAAAGGTAAATCCATATTTATAGTAAAGCCCGTGTCAGCCCATTTCTTAAGTTCCTCTTGATGCTGGGAAAGAGAGAAGTTTGAGTGGGCATAATCTATGTGGGCTTTTTAAGTGATTCATTAAAATGCTTTTAGGTATGTGAAAGTGTCAGAATACCTGTTACTAGGTTTTTTTTTTTCCTTTGAGTTACTGGGGAGGGATTTGTGTACCTGCTTTTTATTAATTAGTTGGACGTCAAGAAGACCGTCGGAGTGTCTGACCGGCAGCAGCGTGAGGTTGCTGTCAGAGCATGCGGTTCCCTCGTCTGGCCCGGGTGAACTGGTTTCTGTGCCTCTGAAGCAGTGCCAGGCTTGTGGGCAGAGCTCCTGTCGTCGTTTGGTTGAACATTAGTAAACCCAGCAGGGAAGATTTTGCAAAAATCTTGAAGTGGAAGCCCTGTTGAGGTGCTGTTTTCCTATACGGTCATAGGAGCCTCGCACAGTGAGCTGCGCAAACCCCCGTTTTGGGTAGAAGTGTTGTCAGCACGTTCAGCGCTTGGTAATGGGAACGATCTGTGAAACTGCTTTTCAGTTCACGCTGTTGACTATGTCCGATTTCTTTTTTTTCACTGGTCATTAAGGCAAATGGCCAAGCTCCGTTAGCAGGAACTGGTGGTTGGAAAATGAAGTTCTGTCCAGGGTCTGGCATGGGACCCGGTGAGGGTAGATACTTCCCTTGATTTATACCTGGAACATTGAGATCTTTCCTATCTCTATCCAGGCCCTTTCTAAACGTGTGCTGTAAAAGCTACAGCCATATATAGCATCAGCACAGACCCGAATCGATACCTACCCAAAGGGACAGGCGGGGCTGGGCATCGTTAATGCTGTTTAGGACAGCGGGAGGCTGCCGCGCGTCTTCCCGTAAGACACAACTCGGCATCTGTTTCCAGAGGTGAAGACCACCTGCAGCAACCTGCTGCTGCCGCCTGAGAGGACTTGCTGATAGTCGTTTCCTGCTCATCTTTAAGCATCTTCACTGTTTTCCCCAATCCGTTTTTTCTAGTGAGGAATCTTCTAGTCCAGGTTGGTTTTTTTAATCTTTAATTTTTTTAATATTTTAATCACTGCATTATGGCAACTCCTGATATTTTGCTCCTAAAAATTCACTCTTCTGAAAATCCTTGGAGATACATACTGGGTGTGCTTGGAGGTGAAGGGCACGCTAACGCCTGTGCCATGTATGGCTCTCTAGAAATGCCAACACTGGTCTGACACTCACTGA
Source organism: Pygoscelis adeliae (assembly GCF_000699105.1). Taxonomy (NCBI): domain Eukaryota; kingdom Metazoa; phylum Chordata; class Aves; order Sphenisciformes; family Spheniscidae; genus Pygoscelis; species Pygoscelis adeliae. The sequence continues at coordinate 879,949 of NW_008824190.1, read as the reverse complement.
AAGCCTTAATTTTTCTCCCCCTCCCCCTTAGCTTCTGCATAGCACTTCACTGCAAATGCAGAAATCTGCTGATTTCTGCCTTTCCTGGCTGGTGCTCTACAGAGCCTCAGTAAAACTGAGTAAAACCCCGAGGCTTGCTCCCGTGCTGGTGGTCCCTTCCTTCCTGAGCAGACCAGCTCAAAATAGCCAAGGATGCTTCGTTAAGGTCGGAGCAAAGGAAAAGTGCTTGTGCCTCACAGTCGTACTGGCCGATTCTGCCAGCTTTTATCCTGCCCTGTGCCCAGGAGAGAAGTTTTTCTGCAGGTTCAGCTTTCTTCTCTGCTCATTGTTTGTATCCAGTGGGATGTGGTTGGAGCTCAAGCTGAACAGCAGTTCGCAGAAATGATATGAGAGGCAATCGGTTCTGAAGGTGGCTACTGTCCATGGCATTTACCAATATTAGGGTGGAAAATCTGACATAATGAGGAGTTTCTTACTCCAAAGTGCGTTGGAAATCTTCTCTCTGGGTTGGCTGAATTCTTGGAGCAAACTCCATATGGCAAGAGAGCAGCAAGCAAGGTGCCCGCTGCTTCCGTCGCCCGCTTTTCAATACTACCCTTTTCTTTTGTGGGTCATTTACTCTTTCTCTGTCTTGGGGGAGTGAGAGCAAAGCTTTCCCAAGACGTTTTGCTTCTCCGTATTGAGTGTGCCATAACGTGCCTGTGGATGATAGCTCATCCCGTCTTGGGGGACCCTGGAGAGCCGCAGGCAAGGACAAGGCTGCCTGCTCCGAGTCGCGTGGGTGCCTCCACCCAGAGCCTTCCAGCCGGTGCCTGACAAGAACCTTGTTCCTGGCTGTAGGCAGGCTCTTGGGACAGGCAGCTGTGCCCAGGGACTTTTTACTGCTCACCATAACCACCCTCGCAGAGGTCTGGACGTGTGTTATTAAGTGAATGACAGTTTCTATAGATGAAGGCGACTCAGTGACCATCAGCAGTAGCTCCTGGCTTTCTCTGCTCACAGTGCCTGGAGCAAAACAGGGCACAGTGCCTGTGGAAGTAGGTCTTGGGTTCCTGGAAGACCTTGTTGGAGGAGCTACCAGGATCTCTCATGTGAGTGGGACTAAGAATAACTGCATCTTCTCTAGCGCTGTTTCTAGACAACACTACCCAGAAAATACATTCATTTTTGTTTATGGCTTGTGAAGGAGCTACTCAGTTTCCAGCCTGTGCCTGCAAAGAAAAATATGTTGCAGTTCATGATCTCATCAACTTCCATTTTCTGTAACTTCTGAATATTTCTGACTTGTGGAATTTTAGTCTGAGGCTGTATAAGGACAATAGTGGGCTTCTCTTCCAGAGCACTCGTACCATGTGCTCTGCATGCCATAATGAAGTTGTAAATGCAGAAGGTTAGCTTTAAAACCAAGGAAGTCCTATTTCTACCTTTTGAAGAGGCTTAGGCACTACGAAGGAGCATATCGAATGAGAAGGGTAGCTCTAAACCAGTTCTTGTGTTGAGAAATAATTGGCTTGGAAGGAAAAAAGCTGTAGATTGGAATGAAGCTTCACAGCAGGGGTGCATACTTTCCTCCTTTTCTCATGCAGTTTGGTAACGTTTTCGGACACGAAGCTTAATTTGAAGCAATCGCGTTTTAGCTCTCTAAATCTGACATCCTAATGCAGGGATTCACAGGAAGGAATCCTTGCTGCCTCAGCACTGCCTCAAAGTGCATCGCTGGCCTGTGAGGTATCAATTGGAAAAAAGGCTATAGGAAAGTCAATCGCTTATTCTGGAAATCTGAGTGCAATATAATAATTTTTGGTTTCGTTCATACCCTCGTCCCTTCATTGTACTGGTGTGGCTGTTTTAGGATTGCTCTGTGAGACATGACCGTTGTTACATGGCTTGAGGTTGAAAACAAAACCAAATCCTCCAGTGGGAACAAAATGAGGGTTTTAACTCTGACCTCTTCGCTGATCTTGGTGTGGTCTCTCAAATAGGATGACCTAAGCCATGGCTTGATGAGGCAGTGAGCCTGGATCTGGATTCCTGGTACTGGTGCCTTAATCATGCCATGTGTGGTCACCTTTGAGCATTAATCTGACACCATGAGTTTGTACCAGCACAAAAAATGTTGCTGCATTCACGTCTGGGGATCATGTGTTGCGTCTGTTTGAGAGCATATCTGATTACATTTAATGAGAGCCCATAAATAATAAATTTTTTGGAAGCGGGATATTCATGAAGTGGCTGGAGCAAGTCCACAGTCCGTTCTCCCAGGCGTGTCTCTGGTTGTCTTTATGATGCTTTTGCTCGGTTTTGCCCACGTCTCTCACAGGTAGCGCATGCATGTTGGTAGTTAGAAATGCATTTGTTGAAGTAATGCTGGGCTGAACGCATCCTCATCCTTTAGGTAGTCATTGATCTCACACTGGACTTCACCTGACTTCCCCCAAAAAACACTCCACTGAACTTTAACTTACGTTGCTGTCACCCTTAGGCAGTTCCTATGATGAGAGTCCCTCACCTTGGGGAGGAACGACCCCATGCACCGGTACATGCTGGGGACAAGCTGCTGGAAAGCAGCGTTGTGGAAAAAGTCTTGAGTGTTCTGGTTGACATCAAGTTGAACACGAGCCAACAATGTACCCTTGCAGCAAAGGAGGTCAGCAGCATCCTGGGCTGCGTTAGGTTGAGTATTGCCAGCAGGTCCAGGGAGGGGATCCTTCCCCTCAGCACTGGTGAGGTCACACCTGGAGTGCCGTGTCCAGTTCTGGGCTCCCCAGAACAAGAGAGTCATGGGTGTTCTGGAGTGAGCCCGATGAAGGGATTGGAGTGTCTGTTAGCGAGGAGAGCCTGAGAGAGCCGGGGTTGTTTAACCGGGAGAAGGCTTGGGGTGGGGGCAGAGGGAGTCTTATCAATGTGTTCAAATACATGTTGATGTGAAAGAGTAAAAGAGTAAAGAAGATGGAGCCAGAGTCTTCTCAGTGGTGCCCAGTGAAAGGTCAAAGGGCACACATCAAAATACAGGAAATTCAGCTAAGCATGAGAAAACTTTGTTTGCTGTGAGGGTGATTGGGCACTGGAATGGTGGAGAGTACATACCACAGAGAGGTGGTGGAGTCTCTGTCCTTGGAGATATTCAGGACCCAACTGGACAGTGCCCTGAGCAATCTGCAGGAGCTGACGCTGCTTTGAGCAGGCGGGGTGGGCTAGTTGATCACCAGAGATCCCTTCCAGTGAGAAATATTCTGTGATTTGCTTCTAGAGAAGAGAATGGTTGGGTTTCCCAGTGAGTCCCCACTCACCTGTCTGTTCTGATCTGAATTCTTGAGCAGAGTTTTGCTTTATTCGAGACATCACTAGCAGGTGCAAAGCTATTCCTAGTAGTGTCAAGTCTATTTTGAACACAAAAGTTAATTGGTGGAGTTGAAGACATTGCAATGTGATCCAAAATATTCTGTTCAGCTTTGCCTCTTTATCAAAGAACATGACACCAAGGGTAATTATTTGTCGTTTTTGCTGTGTGTATTTCTTGCCCCGTGGATTGTGCTTTGCATTTCTTGGTGAGCTGTTGGAACAGTATTAGCAGTGTCACGTCCTACTGTCGTTCATACCGAGCAGGTAGAAGTCTGCGGCTGATCAGCTCCAAGTCATGCATCACAGCTGGTCTGTCCTTCGGCAGCTTTGCTGTTTTGAGGTGCCCGACTGTAGGTCTGGGATTCACTTCTCCCTGAGGCAGCATGTCTGAGCTGGCCAGTTGTGTCTTGCTCTGTAGTGAATGAAGAGTTGTCACCACTGGTGGTGGCGTGGTTCCTGTGACCGAACGCGGGGGTTGATTTGAAATGTTCCTAGGTGAGAGGAATTGTACTCTAAACTCTGGCTGTGCAGATGGCTGTTGGCTGTGAGGGTAACTGCTGTCTCCCCTCCAAAGGGAGCTTAGGGTGACCCCATCCTCTGCTGCAAATTTGGTTGAATCCTATTCTGTGACTGCTGGGTAAGAGTCTTGCTTTTGGTTTTACAGTGTTCTTGTAATAGCTGCCTCTTTCCAATGTCTACATGGGGTTCCAAAGGCTCCAGCTGTACAACGTGTTCAGGTTGCTGTTTTATTTCTCCTGGCAATGTCACAGCCGTTAGGAGTGCATCCCCTTTTGATGGCATAACTTGATTATTGTAATTCCAGCTCACGGT
>NW_008824190.1:857100-875747 GCF_000699105.1 Pygoscelis adeliae | reverse complement strand
CTTGCCCATGGCTTGCGTGGACTGCAGCAGCACATTACATTCCTGGCCTGGCGCACTGTGATTGTATTATGCCTGTTTAGCATTCTTTATATTTGCTGCCTATTAACTAGCAAATTGAAAGTCAGCTTCATAAGCTTGCAGTTGAAGCCTCAGTCCATATGCTAGCAAACCATTTCTTACTGTTCTTCAGAGGCGTATGGGACAGCAGTGTTCTTTGCAAGGAAAATACGCAGGTATGCTACAACATGTCATGGCTTGCAAAAGTTTTCAGTGGCTGGCTTAAGGTGTCAACGTTTAGATGATGTTGAAGATTTGTAGGCCTGCAAAATGTCATCTAGAAGAGCAAACAACCAGGTTACTGCAGAGCTCCGGGTCTTTGTTTTCACCCAAGATTAGAAAACTTAGAAGCATTGGCCTGACTTGCAGAGTTGATCCTATGTGACTTCTTACAGGAGAGCGTGACCCTGACAGAACACACTTTGTGTCTGGACACCACAGCTCCTCCGTGGTGTGACCCCAAAAAAATCTAATAGGAAAATAGTTTCCTCAATTTACTTTGTTTAAAAACAACAAAACCCCCAAGCTTCTCCCAGCTTCCTGAGGAGAGTAGAGAGGAAGAATCATGATGAAACCCAGGGCTGTAGCACTGGGACGAAATGTCAGCACGTGTGCGGGGTAGTAATTTAGTGTATGACAGGGGACGTGCTTTTTTGTCAAGGCCCTCAGAAGTGCGTGACTGGTGAGAACAACACTTTTCTTGGAGACCTTGGTATCCCCTTGCACGTGGGGAAAAGCTGCTGAAGTTGCAGGTTGAGACTATGTGACACATTGTGATGGGAAGGTTGAAGTGTCACAAACAACAGGTCCCAGTAATTCAGCAGGTTTCAAACTGCTATCCTATTTTTGGATAGCATTTATTTTTATGGAGTAGAGCACCAGCTTTGACACAGTTTAGAGTCAGTATGCCTGTATGTCCAAACTGGAGAAGAAGCCCCTCTCCTAAAGGTGGCATTCTCATCTTAAGGTTTAAGGCTGTGTTTGAGCAGCACAGTGGAGTATGTCCAAAATGGTATCAACCATTAAAGTAGTGTTAAGTCTAGCTGTTCAAAAGGTGGTTATCAAGGCTCCCTCTGTATTGTATGGAGAGAGAGAGCTGCCTCGAAGGTGCGGAGACTCCCCCTTTAGGTCCCTCTGAACGATGGCACAGCCATCTGGTGTACAAGTCTGAAAGGTGCTTTGGCTTTAACTCATCTGGATGGGTTTCGTGCCTGGATGCTGGGGCCGAGGCTCTCCTGGGACGGCCCCGTGAGAGGCCCCATCAGAGTGTCCTTCCTGTGTGTCTGTAATTTGGCTTCCCACCTGCCATTGTGCTCCTCTGGGCTTCTGGATATGGGCTTTAATGGACTGATGGCTCTCCTGTAACAGGCCTGGGAGGAGTTGGGTCGGGTATTATTCAGGTTTCCCCACCCGTCACTGCCTCTCTCCGCTCCTTTGTGTGTGGGGATGAGCTTTTATCACATAACCTAACAGTTTTAACTCTGCAGTAGGCCTTTTCTTGCTGGCAAGGAAGATCGGCTTTGAATTAAGTGACATCAGATAAAAACTTGTGTGACTGCTTTGATATATGCAGGTCCAAATGAAGAACTGGCTCTTACTTCACTGCAACCTTTTCTGGTCTGACTCTTCCTTTGAAAAAGTCAACTTTGTGGCTGGGCACCCAGCGACTCCTGGCCTGCTGCTCAGCCCAGGACGTTGGCAGGTAACACAAGATGAACATGTCTCCATGTTCCTTGTCGGGTTGAAACTCATATCCACCTCGTCCTCTTCCATGTGATGAACTTTATCCTTTTAGGCAACCGGTCCTGTTTCAAACTCTGCAGTACTCATTTTGGAGGGTGTCTTCCAAGCTCTGCTGCTGGTCCTTGGGCATGCACAGCAGCTCCTGTATGCATTTATTGAGGTTGGTGCCAGCACCTCGAACTTGCCCCTGTGCTGCAGAGCAGATTTGACAGGTTCTTAGAGCAGCAGTGAAACTTATGGCAAGGATCGGCTGAGAAGGGAGAGATTGAGGGGCTGATTTGAGATTTCCTTACTCCATCTCTTCTTAATGACACATAATGCCTGGAAGGGACTGTGCTGCAGGCGTAGCCTGCTGCTGCTCATCACCCTAACTTGAGAACGACTCTGGGAGCTTTGGGACAGCATCTGTCCAGTCATCAAGTCAGCAGTCATGTTCCTGTGCCTGTTCAAGAGTGTTCTACTTGCGATTGCACCAGCCTCCCCTTCCCCTTTGCTCCTCGCCAGCTGTTCAAACAAGTTGTCATGAACAGGCTGACCTTTTGGTGCAGGAGTTAGCGGGGAGGAGAATTCCTCAGGAACGCTTTTAATTACTGAGCTGCCCTTCTGAGCTTTTCACAGGGCTTGATGAATTCTGGGGACATACCTTTCTTTTCTTTTTCAATTGTTCTTCAGGTAGCTGCCTTTGGGGCAGTGTTTAATGCCAGTGCCTGAGGTCTGGATGTTTCCAGGTAGAAATGATATAAGACAAGAAGAGAAACAAGGACTTATTAATTACTGTTCAGTTCTCTGTCACCATGGTCTCTTCTCCTCCTTTTATAGGTCTCCTCTTGTTAATCTGCATGCTGAAAGCAGGGGAGACGTTGCTGGCTCACAGCTGATCCGTAGCAAGTTGCCTGCTGATTTGCAGCTATGCGGTGCTTCGTTTGCAAAGCAAACAGAAGCGGTGGATAGGCAGGGTCATGGGACCTGATGCTGAAGACTTAAGGGCATTTGTAGGTCTGTTTCTGCTCCTTCCTATGTATGTCAGGTTAGGGTTGGAGCCTTCCCTGAGCAACTTGGATGTACTAATCTTAGCAGAAATTTATCTTCTTCCCTGGAGCTGCATTAATTTCTGCCTGGGGTGTGAGCTGAATCAGATCACGGGAGGTCTCCAGGGCTGGCACGGGTGTACGGGGTGTGTTGGGCAGCTGGGAGGGTGCAGGGCTGCCTCCCTTCTGGTCTGGCATGAGCTGTTCACTTGGTTCAGGCACTTTCTTACGGCTTGACTCATGACCTAACTGACAGGGGTGCTGGCTGTACAGCTGTGAGAACTTCCTTTGTTCCTGTAGACCCCAGTGTTTGTCCTGTAGCTAAGGAATCTGTTTGGGTTTTTTTTTTTCCAAAATACGTTAATAAAAATTTTTTTTGCGAAGAGTGCAAGTAGTTTTTCACTCCTTGTTATCTCACCTCTGCTGGAGACGGCCGCCTCCCTCCCCAGCACAGTCATCAGAGCAGATGCAGCATCTGAGTGCTCCTCCTATACTGCAGAGCGTAATCAAGCATCCTAGCTCAAACTGATGATGGAAATAATTGGAGTAAGTAGCTGCCTTTGCTCTTCAGTGGGTTAGAAAGTAATCACCTGAGTGGTGTGCGTTAACATTCAGGTGTTGGTTAATGCTGAGCATCTGTATGGCATGTCATCTTCAGCCAGAGCAGGGTGTCTGTCCACTTCAGGCCTGGCGGCATGAGTGTCCGGCTGGATCCCTCCCTATGCCCAAGCCTGGGAAAACACACTTTCAAGTTTAATGTTGCCTTTTCCATCAGCTGGATAATAATAGAGGTAAATCTTACAACTGCTCCTTTTCTGTTCTCCCTATCTCTCTGCTGTGTGTGGCCTCTCTCTATTTTTAACCTGCTGCTTTTGAGATTTGTTTTCCTGAGCCCTCATGACCTCAGTGATATTTTGACTTTGGGGTATTTAAGAAACAGCATTGTAGGCATCTTGTGTAGTCAGGCGTGACTATTGTTGTTGCCAGCTGAATAGTACTTACTTTTTTTGGCTGCTTCTTGCATTCTCACCTTTCAGTAGCTAAGAGAAGAGCCCCTTCAGGCTCTCTGTATCCACTCTTGTCTATTTACAGCCGTACACAACAACCATGTTTATTAACAAGTTCTTGGAAGTGGAATCCTCTAGAACAGAAATCACAACGCTGCAGTGTGTCTAGAGGAAGGTTTGGTACAAATGCCTCGGCCCGTCAGTGCATTGAGATGGCATAATTGTCATCTTTGGTACTGCTGTAGTTCTGCTGATTTCAGCCCCCAGGAACATAGGCATACCTTAGCAGAAATGTAGCTATTTTTATCACTTTATATGGGTCCACAAAAAGGATTTTTTTTTTCCCATTGACTATTCAGAGTGAGTTTGCTGAGACAAAGATAAATCAAGCTGGATATTTTAATGTCCCTCAGTCTTGCATCCTGCAAGTGCTGAATATGACAGAAGGTAGAATAATGAACTTGGTGCTCAATTAAGGGCAGTATACCCCTCTAAAACTTGCTGTGTTTAATTGCATACTTGAAGCTTTATGTTTGAAGCCTCCAGTAATTTGGAATTGTTTACAAAGTGCTTTTTTCTTGTCATCTGTAGTTTTAAGAAACAGACCATTTTAGAGAGCCAGGAATGGTTGGGACCACGTTCTGCTGGCACATAAGTGCGATTAATTGACCATCACTTGTAATATGTCCACCACAGATCTGTGGAGGGTGATTGTCTAAAAGATGATTTAGCACAGAATTACTCTGAAATAGATACACTGAATTAGGAAATGCACTGGAAGCTGCAAAACAGTTTTTCTTCAATCCTCTTTGGTTCAAATCTGCATAATTAGCTTTTCTTACTTTATATAGTGGTCAGTTGTTTAAGCATCCGTTTGCCTTTTTTCTCTGTTTCCTGATATCCCCTAGAGACCCCCAGTCTTGCCCAGTTTTGTGAATTGTCCATAAAAGCCTTTTGACCCCCATGTGACTGAATGGGAGATGACCTGAAATTGTGATGGTTGCTTCCCGCTGCTCCCCAACTCAGATGCAGTGGACAGGTTTTGCCTTGTTTTTGTTGAGCCATACAGTTGGGCTTCTGTAGTATCAGTTTTATTTTATTTCCCCTTAGAAATGCTCTCTTGTGGTCTTAGAAAAAGCTCCAAACAGTATTTTCTCAAATGTCTTCTTTTTATAACCCAAACTGTCCATTCCTTTAAAGTTGTCTCATTCAAATGCCTCTTGTGTCAAAAAACCTTATTCCTTTCCCCACTTCCACTGTATCAACGACCACATCAGCAAGCTCTGTTCCTCTGCAATTTTTTCTTCCTCCATAACTGAGTTTTCCTATAAATCTTTTGATTTTCATTACAGGGCGACTAGGATTATCTAGGGAGATCCTGTAACCGTTTAAACAACTAGTTGGCTGTAGTAGGATGATGCTGGAAAACAACATTGGGCTTCAAAGCTCTTATAGACACCTGAAACTGTACTTGGGGTGCTCACAGGAGAGAAGATGGGAACAGAGACCAAAATCCAGGTTTCCTGCTCCCCATGGTGGCTGTTCTGGTTCCCCTCTGAGTTTCCGTCCTGGTGATGTGCCTTGACAGGAGTGAGGTTTAGCCCCCGTTAATTAGCCTTGGCTCCTAGGAAGTAGCGGGTGGGGATATAGACACCTTCTCAGGGATGTGGAAGAGGCCACTGAAGATAGGTACAACTTTGGTCAGCCAGGTGGGGGAACATCAGGAATTAAACTCCGAAGAAGCTATTTCAGGAGAAGAAACCATCTGAGGACTACAGTCATCAGGTTGTAGGAGTCTGGCATGCTGTCAGCATTTACAACTGGACGTTCTTCCTTGTGCTTGCTCCTTCACTTTGCGGGTTTTCTGAAACTTCCTTTTCTTCTGACATGTGTCCATTAGAACAATTTGTTTTCCCCCTGCAACTTTTTTTTGACTGGCAGCCTGAGTAGTTATAGGAGTCTCTTGTACTAAACCTTTTGCACTGAGACAGCAAGACGTTGTGGCGCACCCATCTGCCTTGTCTTGATTTGCTTCTGGGGGTTGTGACCTGTCAAAATGCAAGTGTTAGCAATGAGGCCTCGGAGGCTCGTGGGCTGACGCTGGATCCTGGCAGTGGGGACCGCGGGAGCCCCGGCGTGCGCAGCCTGAGCGTGGTGCAGTGGATGCTCTTCACACGCAGCCGGCTCCAACGCCGCTGCTCGCCTCTCCTGGCTGCCTGAGCACGAGCATCCAGGCTTCAGCTCTGTGTTGCTTAAGTGCTTGGACGTTTGGGGGGCAGTGCGAAAGCCATCGCACCAGCCAGCACTTACTTCTGGCAGCTTTTGTTCTGCTTCATCGTATTTCTCCTTACTTCTTAACTGCTGCTTTTTCTTCACTTGTGTGGTAAACACATGCTTGGATATTTCTTGTGAAACTTGGGCTCGACACTGAAGTAACTTGTCCTGTGTAGGGATGGGAATGTTTGTGAATGGGGAAAAACTCAAAACTTCCAGGAAACACAAAAAACTTTATCGGAGTGATCAGCTAAGTAATTTTTGAGTAATATTCAGACTATTGGTTACTTGATATTTCAGAGTGTGCTTTATAGTTAGTGAATATTTAAAAAGTTGCACTGTTTTTGAAACCTAATTCTGGTCTTCATGGGTCTGTACGGGCCTTGGTGTCTCCATCAGGATCCTTCCTGGAAAACGTGAGTTATGTTGGTGTTCTCCAAGATGGTGGGGTATCTCAGCTCATAACGTGGATGATGGCTGTTGAAAAGGTGGACAGCTGTGTCTAAAACCAACATGTAGTGTGCTATCAGGCAAAGGGGGTCTCGGTGGTACGTACCATCTTAAGTGTTCTGGTTTTATATCTTTACCTTAGATTTACTTAATTTATATGGGTCAATCTAAATTTATTCTTGAGTAAACCTAACTCATTGGTAGATCTGCTCTATCAATAACAAACTCTGAGCAACAGGACTCAAGGCACTCTGTCTTTGAGTGCTGTGGTTCTTAAAATAAGCATATGGAGGCACTGCCAGCATCTCCTGTGGCTCTCATTAGCCTTTGCCCAGTGCATGGGGTGGGTGGTGATGGTGTGACTGAGGACTGGTGGAGTGGGAATCGGAGACAAGTTGGTGCCCGCAAAGGAAAACCTGTTCCTGTGCTGCGGGGTAGGGGAGAGGGGACTTGAGCCCTGAGGCTGAAGAAGTTTGTCTGGACTCTGATAGTGGATCCATCACTTGACTGAGGAGGAGTTTGGTCCAGTCGGTTGGGCCTGTGAGCTCCCCTCTTTGGGGATGTGCGTTGCAGAGCACCCTTCCTCGGCTACAAAGGGGGGCAACTGCTTGCCAGACTCCTTGAATAAATAGCACCTTGTGTTTTTGAAGATCTAAGACGTGCCTTGTTTTTTGCTAGTGAATAATTCTGGGTGAATTCACAACTGGTGACAAATTGGGTGAAGCTTCAGTAACTATTAAAAATGTATTCCTGGACTGGAAGAAATAGAAAAATATTCTGGTCTCTGAGTTTCCAAACATGAAATACTTTACAGCACAGGGGAGATGCACCCCTGGTTTACAGTATCAAACAGTTTGATTTGTGTGGGTGTTGGGATTAATGTTTGTGAATAATATTTTACAGTGGTATCAGTGTAACATTAAGATCAGGCGTAGCTGGGGACAGTAAAGAGGAGGCACAATTCCTCTAAGGGCCTGAAGGGCTGCTTGTACCTGGGACCGGGCATTTCTCTTATTACTGTGATCCTGAACCATCGCAAACCAATTTAAAGAAAGTCTCTGAGTGTATTTTCTCTCTTAGGCTTAAACCATCTGTCCTTTGATCCTGCCAGCAACAACAAATCTCTGCAGTTCGGCAGCGCTGCCGGCCCGCGGGTGTCGGAGAGCCCAGCTGAGAATGGAAGCGATCCGGGCAAGAAGAGGAAGAGAGCAAACGTTCCTCCAGGTGAGCCGAGTAGCAGCTCGGTGGCTGGTAGAGAAGGCATCCACATAAGTGTAGACTGAAAACAGCGCTGTGCTAAGGTGTTAATGCAGAAGGTGGACAGATGGAAATGAAGTTGTGGTCTGGCACTGCTTGCAGTCAGACCAGTGTTTGTGGTTCCATGTTTGCATGGCTTTGGGTGAGTGCTCGTTGCTGTTCCTGTGCAAAACAAAAGCAATTTTTGTTTTGTTTTTAAGCATTGTGGAATCTCTATACCTGTCCCAATAGATTTATCCTTTTTTTCTAATTGGACAATACCTCAATATTAAAATCATGACCACAATGAAAAGCATAATAAGGCAGATCAGCCTGAATGACTGGAGACGTTCATGTTTAAGATAATGTAATAAAAGCAAATTGTTAAATGGACCATAATGGCTTGTGATGTTGTAACATCAGATCTAGGAGCCTTACTGAAGCTGGTATCTAAGAAATTTTCCTTGTATTTCTCACAGAGTGATTGGAAAAAAAACAGATGGAATAATGTATTTGCAGATGATACTGTGGTTGAAAACTGCAATCCCACCAGTGTGACTGGGGAAACGGGGCATCTGCTCATGCCATGAAGATGAGATGTTACATACATCGCGTAAAGAGCAGTCTGCGGGACTTAGTTGTGTAACTTTTCCATAGAGAGATGCCAGGTGCAGGAGGGGAAGGACGAGGCTGGACCGGAGGCAGAGGTGCCGTTTTGCAGCAGAAGGCCATCTCACTGAGGGAAGGCGATGCGCAAAGCAGTTGCAGAAAGAGAGGTTGAAATGTAATTGGGTAGAGAGAAAGTCCAAATCTGTTTCCCTGAAGAGAAAAATCCTTTAAAGGAAACTTAAAGGAAAATGTGGAACTTTACAGATAACAGTCCAGCACAGTTTAGGGATGGTTTTGAGATGCTGATAGCGGGAGCACAGGAGAGCTCCACTGGGAGTGTGGAGCTTAGCCTCCTGACCGAGGGCTTATCCTGTCCTTCTAATGTGTCGTCTCCTCCCTCCCTGTCCTTTCCCATTTGTGTTTGAATGAACCGTCACCTTTATAATCCCTTGAGAAAACAGTCTTTTTTGCAGCTGCTTTCTATTTTTCCTCTCTAGATTATCTCTGATAAGCTTTTTTTGGTTACAAATGTCTGCCACGTTCACCCTCCTACATCCTCATTTCTTGATTCAACTAAGATGAATTGCCCTAAGACATCTCCTTGCAGCCAGAGCAGGACTCCTTTTCCTTTTTTGAGATCCTGTTGTCTCTGTGACGCAGTCAGCAAGAAGATAGCTTTCTCACTCCTTGTAGAGATTTTGTCCAAGTGTGGAACACGATGTAACTGTGACCTCAGTTTTGCAATGTGTAATGTCATGTGGTACAAAATTGTGATCTGCCCGTTCTGTACCAAGAAGGTATGAACATCAGGGGTCCCTCGGAGGCGTGACAGCCCGACTGTTTCCCTTGGGATTCAGGTAACATATTGATGGCATGTGAGTACCTCGCCTTCCAAATGTACGTACCTTGTGCTTGGGTACCACTCCCAGAGGTGTGCGAAGCAGATGTGGGGCCTGTTCAGAGGTGCAGGAAGAGGAGGAGGACTTTGGGTGAAAGCTCCTTTGTCCCTCTGGAAAGGAGGTGGTCGTTTCTGCCTCTCTGCTGTCAGATGTATGCCAGCTGATGGGAGACTTAAGTCAGCTTGCGGGTACAGATAATGTAGATGGGTCTGTCACCTGCCCCAAAGGAGGCATCTAGGACTGTTGGAAGCGAGTAGAGTCAGGAGTTTATTTTGTTCTTTTCATTATTTTGCATGTTTTCTTTATACGCCTGGAGGTCCTTAAATGTCTCATGTGCCTCTTGCACATGCTGGATACACAGACAACCTGTGTACAATCCTGCGCTGGATTGTTTCAGTGCAGATCTGCCTTTTAAGCATCAAAATCTGATTGTTACTGTCGGAAACGGTGAATATCCAAGTTCTTCGGGCTGAGCTGTGCAGTGCACTCTAACAGGGCGACTTTCAGTACCCTGACCCTGCTGGCAGGATTTCTGCGGTCGGGGCAGCCTTGAAGAGGGCTGTGGGTTGTTCTGGCACAACCTTCAGCTGCCCACATTGCGATCGCAAAATCTAAATGTTGTTTTCATTTGGGCATCTGGATGCAGAGGTGTGAGACCAGGACCTTGCACAACTTGAATAACATGCAGTGATCTTATTTGTTGAAAAATACATATGGTTCTGGACTGGGACAGGTATGCTTGGGATAGGTAGGCGTTCTGTGTGTCACCCCGGTGCAGTCTCTTCTGGACAGACGCTTACCGGACAGCAAGGGAGCTCTCAGCTTTTCACCCTTGTGCAGTGGGATGATCCATGATCTCACTGCATTGCTGCCTTCTCCTGCATATTTTGGCTTTCATGTTGGTACTTCCTTTCTTAATATTTGATTTCATTTCTTTCCTTTAAACTAGCAGCTGCCAACTCGGTAATACCATTTCACTTCTTCGGTATCCTTTGTTTCTTTCTCTTTGTGCCCGACCTGGTAGCCTGTGCACTCTCACATTGACAGGCGAATGGTGATAACTAAAGTTCAGGCTTGTCCCAGATCTCCTGAAACAAAGGAGTTACAAAACTGGGACAGCTCAGCATTGATTTTTTCAGGAGAGGTGGGCCACAGGTCACAAAAGCTGACTGTTTGAAACACGACTGAGTGCGATCATAGAATCATAGAATGGGTTGGTTTGGAAGGGACATTTGAAGGCCATCTAGTCCAATCCCCCTGCAATGAGCAGGGACATCTTCAACTAGATCAGGGTTGCTCAGAGCCCCGTCCAACCTGACCTTGAATGTCTCCAGGGATGGGGCATCCACCACCTCTCTGGGCAACCTGTGCCAGTGCTTCACCGCCCTCAGCGTAAAAAAATTTCTTCCTTAGATCTTGTCTGAATCTACCCTTTTTTAGTTTAAAACCATTATGCCTTGTCCTATTGCAACAAGCCCTACTAAAAAGTCTGTCCCCATCTTTCTTGTAAGCCCCCTTTAAGTAAGTAGATAATGCTGAGGATTAGAGATTTATACAAGTCTGAAAGGAATAAATTCATTAGTGTTCTTATGTTGAGGCAAAATGGATGTTCTTGTGCATGGTTTTTCCCACTTAAAAAGCAGTGAGTGAGCAGGTTGTCATAATAAAATGCAAGTTAGTGTCAGCTGTTGGTTCACAGTAGTGTTACTGCCTCTAATTGGTGAACAAATACCGTAATTAAGCACCCATTTCCTTCGCTCACCGGCTGTGATGTGCTGTAGATCCTGCCTGTCATGTTGCCATCTATCTAACTATATTGCAACACATTGCTGTGAACCTAGAATAGTCAGTCTTATTCCAAAAACCATGCTTGAAGTTAGATTTCAGCATTGACGCAGAGAGCGCTGAATTTTCCTTTTTTCGGGGTGTAGTATGTTCTTTTTCTGTTTATGCTGCTTTAATTCATATTTGACTCGACTAAGTCTGCTGACTATTGAGCATCAGGTCTAAGCTATTTCAAAGGATGTTCTGTTTTCCCCCCAGTCAATAAGATCTGTCAGATATGGAAAAAAGAGGTGTGCAGGTGGCATTTTGTACATAGGCTAACTCCAGTGTAGGCATTGGGCTAGTGTGTAGGGCTTGGCTAATGTAAAAAGTGAAACGGGTGACTGTACTGCAAAGGGTGGTGGGACTGGCAATGACAGGAGGGAAAGATGAAGCCAAGGGTAGGTGTTCGACCTTGGCAGTGCTTCATTTAAATTGAGCGTGGGAGATGAGGATTTTGGAGACGGCCCAAGTGATACGTGGGTTGGGTGGTTAGCAGAAGATGGGTCAGTGCGGAGGGAGACTTTCACCAGGGGCGTAGAGGTGGCACCTCAGGAAGGCGAACTGATCTCTTGTCCCCTCTCTAAGGCCAAGAGGAGAGGAGTGGTGGAACGAGGTGGGGAACAGAAATTCTGAATCATTAAATCACAGGGTGAGATAAATGGTCAATAAATTTCCTCCTGCTGGTGTGTTATGGAGAGCTTCAGGAGAGCTTTGGGAGTCTATGCACTGGGTGTGTCCTGGGTTATACGAGATGAGAGAATATCAACTCTTCTGAGTTTCAGGTTAGAGCTGGGAATTTTTTCATACAGCTTCTGTCAGTAACACTGTTGATATTGTTGGCTTTTTTGAACTGGATGAATCCTTCTGTGTTTTTCCACATGAAAAAAAGTTTGTGGGGATTGGTTTTTTTGTTTCCCCTGTGCAGAGTTAACCTTGTGCTAAACATTTATTTAAAAAAAAAAAACCCAGATATTTTTGCATTTGGGCACCTTTAGTTAAAACCCGTGCAAACAAAAAGAACAAACATATGTCTCGGTGGTACATGGAAGTAACCAGCTAAAGGCATGGCTGACCTAGCTAAATCACTGAAGAAGATTTGAATGCTTAATTAAGCCATGTGTTTGTGTAATGTTAATGGTTCCACCTGGATTGCCAGATAACTCTGCTAGACCTTGAGTAAGTAACACTGGTACTGCTGCTGTCAGCAGCATGACGTTGTTCTTTGCTTCATTTCTCCTTTTAGCATGGAGGAGAAATGTCTTCAAATGGCAGTGGAAGTACTCTCTGCTGGAACAGACTGGCCCTCTCTGTTAAATCCAGTGCAATTATGCCAATTTATACCTGCTGAATGTTTGTCCTTTGTTCATAAATCTTCTGGGAGGAATCAGAGAGTACCCCTTGCCTTTAATCAGTGTTCCTTTAAGGCCCCTTAGAGCTGTTGATTGTAGTGGATAGATCATAATTTATTTAGATGCTCTTGGAAGGCAGTGTTTTCATAGACCTTGCTTCTGTAAGAGGTCGTCTACTCAAGAGGGACAGACCTGGTTTGTTGTTTTTTTTTTTCATTTGGCTCTTTCCTATGTGTTAGGTTCAAATCTGGTTTTGGATGCTGATACTGCAGAGCCTTGCTGGGCAATGTATGCCTTGCAGAAGAGTTAAGATATGCACTAAGCTCTTCATCGCTTTTTTCCTCTCAGCAGATGGTGGCAGAAATCTAAGCCTCGACTCCATTCCGATGGGCTTGCCAATGTCAGGCCCAACTGCCTGGACCACTGCGATGAACAATCTAGGGATGGCTCCCATGGGGATGACAGGACAGCCCCTCCTGCCTGGTACGTGAGCTCATCCAGACCGTGCTCACCTTTTCTTTCAAACATGTCTTTGAGAAGAACCTATTTCAGTTGAGTTGGATAAATGCCTACCGCATACAAAAAACATTAATAAGCTGTGTTTGAAATGCGTTAATGTCTGCAAGTGATTTACTTAGAGGCCAGAGTTCTAAAACTGATTTCAGAGGAAATGAGAATACATGTTTTTTGATGCAAACAATGGTTATTGTGGGGTACCTGTAGATACTCTGCAGGAGGAGGGTCCCACGCAGAGCTCAGGAAACCAGTGATATCAAGTAACACGTTATTCTGAGCTGAACTGGAACTGCTTAAAAGGAAGGCTGGGAGGGAGATGAAGAGGGAAGCAATAGGGCAGTAAAATGGATATGGCAGAAATCAATGGAGGTTTCTGCTCCAGAAATGACCACCTTGTAGTCCAGAGTACATGCGCATGGGTGAGTCATCCTATCCAGGATTTGTTAAAAAGCTCCTGTAGGAACAGAGCTGTGCTGTACCTTGTTTCTCAGCAGTGCAGAATGCCTGTGCATCAAAATCCTGAAATGAAATTACTGTTTCAGTGCTTTACTGCATGAAGCGCTTGAGAAAGATGCTGTCTCCTGCCTGAATAATTGCCTGCTCACCTGGGGAGGGAGTGTCTGTGTTGGCAGCACTCTACAATCCTATTTCTGCTCTTGTGGCATAGAGCAGGTAGCTTGCTGTGCAGCTGATACTACGTTTAACTAACAGCATCGCTTGACTTGCCGTAAGTTTTGCATGCAGCCTGTACTCTTCTGTCCCCTAGGCCTTGTTTCACACTTGTCTTTGCTGTAGGGGTGTTGTTTTCATGTCATTCTCCTGCTCATCTGCTTCTGTCAAGTAAAAATCAACAGAAGTCTGTCCTAGGAGAGCACACAAGTTTGGAGCCGGTCTCCCATTCCCTGCTGTAAGAATAGGGGAAGGCTTCCGAGTGATGTTCGTTTTGATCCTTTTGAGATCAGGAGGTCTGCACCCAACACAAACAACTCAGAATGTTTTAGAAGGAGCAAAATATTATTTTCTGATCTGGCTGCAAGAGAGCAGGATGCTCTGGTGAATATGGATCAGTTCCCAAGCACAGTGATGGCCTGAAGTTTAGACTAGTTGTATCTATAGTATCTACTGAAGATGAGAGACAATGGAAGCTTGACATGCCATCTTTGCTGAAAGCTAGGTGGGACTAAAGTTTCAGGTCACAGTAAAAAAAAGTCTAAAAATGCTTAAGAATTTACCAGCCAATTTCTATTCCTACAGATGAAGTAAAGCATGTAGTTGTGAGACGCTTTAAGAAGATCTCAATGTCTAAAATGAATGCACAGCACCTTTCACTCCCTCCAGCCACTGCCAGCTTTGTATAAAAAAGGTTATTGCAGCTTTCACCAAAAAGTACCTGCCAGGCCTAATGTTTCTGAACTCTTTAGAGTCCTCGAGGACTTTTTTCTTCTTTCTCTGTTCTTAAAAATGGAGACTGGCTCTTCTGAATCTGCTTCTTAAGCCTCTTGGATGCTGGCCTGTAGCCATGGGCTCAGCTTCTTAACAGAAGAAGCAGGTCTCTACGCAAGCTGGCAAGTTGCCTTACACGTTGCTGGTTGAGCAATAAACAGTGGGGCTCACCACAAATCCAACAACCACGAGCTCTGTTTGCCCTTGCATACATGCTTTCTACTTTTCATTAT
Source organism: Pygoscelis adeliae (assembly GCF_000699105.1). Classification (NCBI taxonomy): domain Eukaryota; kingdom Metazoa; phylum Chordata; class Aves; order Sphenisciformes; family Spheniscidae; genus Pygoscelis; species Pygoscelis adeliae. Next base: position 861,076 of record NW_008824190.1, on the reverse strand, counting down.
AACGTGATAGTTCATTACCCTGCTAGTCCTTTTGCTTCTGATAATTGTATCCATTCATGCTTTTAGAAAGCTGTAAGTCTTGCTTAATCAAAGAAACCCCCATCTTGGCTTTCTCCTCCCTCGGATTCCCCAAGCTCCTCTGTTCCTGCATTAAGGATTTTCTCTGATTGGCATCCATACCCATTGCTGTCAGCTAACCTTGAAGCAGCAACAAATTACCAGGACATGGTGAGACTCCTCTCATTGGCATGAAGAATTATAAAATGTGAAGGGACTGAATTTAGAGGCTTGCAAAAGTTGTAGCAGTGGGTTCACTTGCGTGTCCTTGACATGTGGCAGGTAGCCCAGCGTGACCCCTGTCACCTCTGGCTGTAGGGTGGCTGGGAAGAACAGCTACCACCCTTCCAAGGGTGGTGGGGAGGTGGCTGAAGTGCACCTTGTTTTGCCCCTCTTGCTGCCAGCACGGAGGTCGTGCTCTTGATCTCTTGGGTGTACCTGTATCAAACTGTGCTGGGAAGACAAATGGGATCTTGGACTCTAACACAGGGATATTTTGAACGGTCTCTGAGTTTTCCAGCAGATCACTGTGTGCTCCGCGTATCTCCCATCCTCTGCTGTCTCAGCAGTGAGAGCTTTGGCTATTCCTCTTCCTTCCAGTTGCTTTTGATAGGCAGCAGTGGGCAAGGTCCAGATCGCTCCCCGCTGATGTTTTGGAGTACAGCTCCAGGAAAACAAAGAGGTTCTTTACCATCTCGAGAGTGCTTTAACAGGAGGATTCCAAGGCTGTGTGTAGCAGGGCACAGGCTGTGGAGAGCCGGTGTCCTGGGGTGGCTTCTGTGCTGCTTAGAGGGGTACTTCAGAGTCTGCTCTGGTACCTGCTGCATGCCCAGGGACTGGCTGGCCCAGACCAGCAGCATTTGTGAGACTGGTCTAATGCTTCACAGCTGAGTTTACTGGCACAGATGTTGCCAAAAGGAAGGGAAGTAATGAGCATCCCAGCCTAAACCTAGGAAATCCAAAAGATGTAGGTTGGAGGCCAGGATGCTGGTTTTGGCAAGCGTTCTTCCAGCCCTTCAGGAGAGGGCCTGTCCTGTGCTTGTTGCAGGTTGGATCAGGACGTTATTTGCTTAGGACTAAGTCCTGCAGATTTTTTCCAGATACCTCACATCTTCAGTAAGTTTTGTCACTGAAGGTCACAGCCGTCCACAAGGTGACCTTCATCTTAAACTTCAACTTAGCAATACATGAATTTAAATTGCAGAGATCTGGGATGGGGTAGCCTCTCCCCATCCTCTCTTCCCTGGTCCAAGCCTGTGAGCCAAGCCCCAGCTCAAAGACCTCTGTGCCCCGAGATAGCAGTTGTACAGGTATAGCCTCGATCATTCAGGGCAACCCTTGTCATTCCTTACAGCCCATTTCCTCTGGAAACGTGTGTGCGGTGTTTCAGGGAGTTGTGTAGCGCCATCGTAGGAAGCAGTAAGGCTGCCTGTGCTGTGGAATGGGGCTCTGTCTAAAGATAGACTTGCATCATTTTTATTTTCTTTTTTAAGACAGGTGAAAATACTATTTAAAGTAGCTGAAAACATGCTGTCTGCCTGATCTTCTTGACAGTATCATCTCTGAAATCTACTAATGAAAGTTTAAATATTAAAATTCTGCAACTTTAACGTCACGTTTTCCAAGCCAGGTGTCACAGACCAGGCCATCCCAGCATCAGCTGGCCATGGGTGAGGATACAATTCACATGTATCCCTACAACCATATTTCACAGTTGGCTACAGGGAGATTTCTTGTGCCTTCCTCTGAAACGCCTGTTTCGTGGCAGAGGATTTGCCTCAGATCTGTGTTTTTACTGTGACTGTTCATGTGTGACGTAAAATGAACAGCAACACTTGCACCTAGTGCAGGGAAATCCAAATTAGCAAGCAAAACAATGTACATAAACTGTGCAGAAATGTAGCCCCATGTAAAATATTTCAAAATACAAAGGAAAACAAAATTCAGCTACCAAACTCAAACATCCAATTTGGGCACTAAAAGTTGTCTTGCATCCGGATTACTGTAAGTAGTGGTTGTGAAGAGAAGAATACAAAAATGTTTGCCTGCCTTAGGGATATGAATAGCATCTGAAATGATGCCAGCTTAGGATCAAAGGAAAATGCTGCCTCTGCACCACTCAGTTCTACTTATTTGTAACTTTTGTCTGTGCCTTGCAAAATTAATTTTATCCATCTACACCTGAAACAAGCAGCCAGACTCAAAGGCTCTGTAGTGCTCGGGATTCCCTATTCTGTGGTAGGGTCCTGTGGTATTCTGGGATTGCCTAGGTCTTCAGAGCTGCTTCTGCAAAGAGAGTAGTGGTGGCAGAGCATAGAGAAGATGTCGTGCACTTGCAGGAGGGAGTTCTTCCTGAGATCTCACCCCGATAGTACCAGCTGGTCCTTACAGCTTAGTTGCTGACATTCTCAAACTCATGAGACTTCTCCGTAAGGCATCTAGGCGTACCGTTTCCATTTTGGTTGCCTACAGGTATTGCTTCCCCAGAGTTCGCAACTTCTGAACAGATAAAATACCTCTCCTTTGACAGCTCTGTTTAGTTTTATTTGGCATTGGAGGCAAATCTAAGAACAAAGTCAAAGTAAAACGCTACTTAGATAGCTAATTAAAGCTAATTAAAGCCTAGAAACAAGTTAAGCAAGGTAAGACATGCAGTAAGGTGTTTCCTTAAATGCTTCTGTGTGTTTTACCCAGAATCATTCTGGCACGTTCTTAGCTGCTGAAATTGGTGCACTTGTCTAGTTTGCAAGGTGGATGCCCTTAACCCTGTGTCACAAGCTGTCTGCACTACTAAACTACTTAGTGAAACCAAACTGGGTTAGATTTTACACTGTTTCCATATGCCACAGATTTCTGTATGTGGATAAACCTTACTGGGGAAGGTTTTGACACTAGATAGGAGATGGTATCTACAGAGTGGAAAAGGAAGTAGTTTATTTAAACAGAGAAAATTTATTTGGCTGAGGCAATCGACAATGAAATGGTTTTTTAAAAAAGTTGTTTTAAGGGCAAAAATCCAAAGTTCTGGTGAGTTGTATTGTGATGTTCCCTCTCTATTGTTGTTTATTCAGCTAATTTTCACTGGCACATGTGGGGAGAGTACTCCATTTGCTGTCTGAATAAACAGTTACTGTATGAGTCCAAACCACTACCTGACTCCCTTATTCTTTACCCCATTTAGATTTTGATCCCGCTCTTGGGATGATGACTGGAATCCCTCCGATCAACCCCATGATGCCAGGCTTGGGGATAGTCCCACCTCCCATCCCTCCGGACATGCCTGCTGTGAAGGAGATCATTCACTGCAAAAGCTGCACTCTCTTCCCACCTAACCCACGTAACTGTCTATTTATGTTTTCTCCTGTTTGTCTGTCTATGTAGGAATACGTGTGTGTGACATATATATATATATATAAAAAAAAAAGTGTATATGAGAGAAGAGCTATTACGTTGCTTTGGGGTGAGTCACCTATGACTAGATGCTGGCAAGCAGGTGACAGAGCAATAGGAAAAGCCTATTCTTGTCACTGAGTGTTTGCCATTTCAGTAAATAGCCTTTTTGGTTGTTAGATTAATAAGGGCTGGGAAAGAAAGCATTCCAGTCCCTGGGTATTTGAACTCTAATCTTCATGGCGTGATTCTTGCATGTATCATCTAAGGCTTCAAAGACAGCAAGCTCTCGGAGGTAAGGGGGCTGGATCAGCCAGCGTGGTCTGTGCTGAGTTCATGCTCTGGGTTTTGCAGAATGTGATGGAAGGAGAGTAGAGGCAGTTGGAAATAAGACAGAAAACTTTAAGAAACAGACAGTCAGGGCTCACCAGGCTATAGGAAAGAAACAAGGATCCCCTTCAAACTAGCTGACTGACCCTTTCTCCTCACTTTTATTATAAAAACCGGAGGGGGGGGAAAAAGCATCATT
>NW_008824190.1:808824-857070 GCF_000699105.1 Pygoscelis adeliae | reverse complement strand
GGAAGGGGATGAAATAGCCAACAAAACGTAGATGTGATAGAGATAAGTAGGAGATCTCATTTCTTGGCTTTGGAGGATATCCTTAGCTATTGCTGTTAGAAGAGACATGTATTGGTTACTTGCTTAGCATCCGGTCTGTTCCAGTTCCTTGTTTTTTGGACTTCGGGATTTTTCTGGCTGAGGGACTTCTTGGTACTTGTATTAACTTCCATTAAAAGATTCTAGATCATCTTGATTACTTTTTTTGGTCAAATCTTACTTTGCCCCTACTCTTCCTGCTTCTAACATGTACATTTCGACGGTAATCAATTCCTTTCCTGTTTGTTGCAGACTCTGTATGTGTATTTCTGTTTTGGAGTGATTACTCATCCAGTTAGGCTTGCAGGGCGAGGCTTTTTCTTTTCCTTGCTTTGACATACAGGTTCTAGTTCATTTATTGGACGCTTCGGTTACATTAAAGTCCTTAGAACTTTTCAGACCAGTTCCTTTAATTTCTTAAAGTTGCTGCTATGAAATAAAGGCCTCTTCAGTTACAAAACCCGCAGCAAGAACATTGCTTTTTTAGCTTTTCATTTCAATTAAAGTGGATCAGCTTGTCATTGCTCCATCAAGATTATTTGTTTTAGCACTAGCTGTTCTCTAATGTCCTTAATACTTATAAACTACTGCCCCATGGATTTCAAGCATCACTTCTTATTGGCTCAAGAACTACCTGATGAAATGTATTGGCTTGTCATTTGCAATATCTCTATCAATACATTTGTTCTTCAGCTTTTATCTGGGAAATTTGATGTCATAGTCACAGAGTTCTTCATAGCACGATGTCTTTTTAGAATATTAAAAAATATTTAAAAACTTCTAGTGTTACCCAAATCCTCTCCTTAAGCACTCTGTGGTCCAAGTAATTTCTGATTTTATCCACAGTATTCTCTTTTCACTATATCTCACAATTGAACCACAAAGCTGTACCACTAATTTCAGCCCTTCCTGCACATACCCTTGCCTCACTTCATTTGGAGCTTGCCTGTTTTTCTTCCAGCAATTTTGTTCCATGTCCTACTTCAACAGGTTTAAGTACTCTCGTTTAGGTTCCTAACTGAAGCAGGTGCAGTTGTTTCTCCATTTTTCTCCTCTTGCACAGCTTGGCATTTTCTGAATTTCTCACCTCCCTAACCCTGGCTAGGCACAGCACTGAACTTCTCATGAGGTCAACCCTGCCTTTGTGAAAAGGCCATGTGAAAACCATCTTAAATTTGGTCGGTTACTTTCACAAAATGATTGTTTCTTGCCTACAGGTTGCTTTTCTTGGCAAGCTGCTAAGACCTCTCTGTTTTAGAGGGCAGTGCTTTGCCTTCTGGCTCATTGCCCTGCTCCAGCTGGAGCCCTGGAGGTGGTAGGCTGTCCAGGCTGACACTGCTTAGGAACCTCTTATCACTTGGTTCTCTGAAGGGGGGGAAGAAAATCAGTATTAAATATTACCTTTTCAAGGGCAACCCCCAAGGAAAGCAGCTGGGACTGGAAGGGCTCAGTCTCTCTCTCTCCTCAGTGCACTAATACCTTTGGCCACAGTGGGAACTGCAGAAATGAATAGTGGTGCGACATCAGTGCCAGCCCCCATGGTAATACCTCCTGGTTGCTTGGCGAAGCCTCGGCCTTATCCCATCGTCGCAGTCCCGTATGCCTCTGAGGGAGTGTTGCAGCGCCATTGGTTTTGTTCTGTCATGTTTTGGTACGTGTGTGTTGTTAGCATGAAGACCTGTTTGACCTCCATCTTCCCGTTCTGAGAGTCTAGGTAACAGATGATTTCAGACCTAAGTGGCTCTGTCTCAGGAAATTAGAGGAATATTTCCTTATTTTCCACAGATAAGAAAGAAGGAAGCATAAATCCTAATGCTGGTTTTGCTGTTAAGGATTTTAACTGTGCAGGCCCTTTGGACAAGAAGCTTTATCCCTCAGCATCCATTCAATTTCTCGTCCCTAGTTAATCATTCTTCATCCCTTTGACTCTTCAAGCATTCTGTGTTGACACTTACTGCCTGTGTTTTCTCCCTGGTGATGTACTTGCATGGCAGAGATGATTTTGCCCATACCAACTTTGTCATTATCTTTGTCAAGATAATCCTGACAAATTTTACTGCCAGGAACGGCCATTCAGAAGGAACTTGCGATCGTCCAGATGGACTTACTCTTACCTCTTTTTCTAGGCTCTCCTCACCATGGACCTTTCAGTTTGGAGCCTGCAGCCCCTTTGGCATCACTGGAGAGCAATTGGTAGAGTTTGGGGCAGTTTATCTGAGGAAATATTGTTGTCTGCTTTTGAGGAAGATGAATCTCCCCAGGTTGTGCTGCCCAGCTCTCTAGTGATTATAAGGGGAGCAGAGAGTGACTAGCTTGTGGGGAAACCTACACTCAGGGTATCCAAAATTAGGTGAAGTGTGTTCCACCTCAGCGTGTTTACTATCTGGATTAATCTTCCAGACTCCCTTTAAAGCTGAGAGAGGTCAGTATTTCGTTATGATTTGTCTATTCTAGATGTCTACACACAAGATAAATCCATATTTCTGAATGAACTTGTTTTCATCCCTTAGCCCTTAGTTTCTTTTAAGAAACCTAGAAAATTGTCTCAGTTGTAACCTAAATTACATAGATGATCTACATGGACATGTCTTTCATAGGTAGTATGGATCTCTGTGTGCGGGTGTAGCTTGAAGCAGGTAAGTCTGAAGTGTGCACAATTGCAGTACAGAGCTAAGTTGATTTGCTAAATGATGGTGTGAAGCTAGTTCCTGGTCTGGTAATTAGTAACAAACTGTTGTGGCCATGAGACAATCTGCTTCCACTTAAGAATGATCAATATTTTTATTCCATCAGTCAGCCAGGCTGTAGCCTGGAGCTTGTCAGTATTTTAACAAATATCACTGTGAGACCTGATGCTGCTTTGGGGAGAGTGGGCTATTGCACGAGGGAGGACATCATAATGGAGCAGACCACTTTCTTTCTGCTTCTTCGTGCTTCCTTAATCACATTTCTCTTGTTTAGCTTGCTTTCCTATTTGCAGGCTTTAAGATGCTTTCCTCTGTTGTATGTACCATGAAAAACACGAACTGTGCAAGCTGTTCTTAGAGTGGATAATATGCAGCTTGCAACAAGTTAGGTGTTGGGTCCACATCATCATGTCTGGTCAATGCTACCAAGGCTGACCAGCTGGGCTTCCCTGGCTCTTTGTGCTTTACAGATTTAGGAGGGACCTTTGATATCCTGTTATATGTGGGGCAAGGTTTGGTACGTTCCGTGTTGTCCACCTGGGAGGCTGGCAGGACAAGGCTGTGCTTGTGAAGAGCACATTAGGCAAATGTGTGCCTTAACCCCCTAACTGTATTAATTGCAGCAGTGATCAAGTCTGCCTCCCCAGTGGGAAGAACATACGAACTCCATGGGGATAGTTTATTTTGCTGTGATCTCCAGACTAGCTGGGGCCTTGCTCACTCCTTGTTACATGACCGTCTGCAGTACGGTAAGTAATCGTGTTCGACTTGGAAAACCCAAGGGCCCATGACCCAACATGTTCTCCTTAGAGCAGGGTGTTGGGCTGTGGCACTGTAATGCTGTATTGCTACTCTGAGCACACCAGTGGCAGTGGGAGGCTGTCAAAGGTTGAGCAAGGGCAGAATTCTTGGCAAAATCAAGATTTAGCAATTACAGGCTTGCAGGGGCCTGTACATGCTGTTGGCAAAGCTCATGTCTGCAAAGTTGATGTCCTCAAGCTGCAGGGACTGGTTTCGTAACCGACTTGGTGGGAACAGAGGCTGTAGCTCTAGTACAGTGTTATCAGCGTGATGTGGGCTCATCTTGCTTCACTCATCACTCCCCTAGACTGACTGACTTGAGTAGAGGGAGGTGCTGGTACAGGGAGAGAGGGCAAGTCTGTCAGTTTTCTATATGAAGAAAATAGGAAAGATACTCCACCCACTAACACATCTGCCTCACCGTGCTTGTCATGAGACTGGATTTCTCACCACAAGATATTTACTTGCCTGCCAGCCTTGGGAAATGAGTTGACAGCTTTTAATGGCCTGTTCGTCCCCCGGCAAATGGAGCAGGGCACTCCTGTCTTGGTTCACGCTTAGTGGGATCAGCAGGAGCTGCACAGAGTCATGGTCCCCTCATCTGCTCTCTGCAGCATATGGCAGAGCCTGGCAGCTGGTCTCAGATTAATACATGCAACTTGGCAGCAATCACTCCCCCAGTCTTGGTGTTCCTGAGACCTCTGTGTGCTACTGGCCAGAGCTCTGCCTCCAAACAGGGCTTTGCTTGGCTTGGTATCTTCAGAGAAGAAAAATAAGTCAGATCCCATGAGCTGTGCTTACTGCCAGACACACGGAGGGTGAGAAGCGTTCCACCCCATAAAGCATTAACGATAAATTCGGAAGTATAAAATTGACAGAAATTACAAACTGGGGAAGGTAGGAGCATGAGAGCAGTCTCGGGCATCTTCTCCCTGCAGTGCCTGCACAGCCCAGCCATGGGTCGGGGCCCCGCAGAAGTCTGTGGGTCTGTGTCAGCACAGGACAGTCTGGAATTACCAATGGAAAAACAAGGACTTAATTCTTTCAGAAGCAGTGCTTTTCACTGGAAATAAGACGCTTTCATTATGCAGAGAAGTTGCGGTAGATGTTTGTAACTGCGTGTCTATATATAATTCAGAAGAAGGTGCCAGCAGATGGCACCCGAGCCTGATGGGCTCCCAGCAGTGGGAGTCTGTGGTGCTCCTCAGCCCAGCATTTTAAATAAAACGCTTGCAATGCCCACTCTGATGATTAATCTCTTAGTTTACCACCCCCAGAAGAAAACCTGTCTCGCTGTCCTGGAAGCAGTTTTGGGTTGGGGTTCTTTTTGGGGTTGGTTTTTTTTGTTTGTTTGGTTTTTTGGGTTGTTTTTTTTTGGTTGTTGGTTTTTGTTTTGTTTTTTTAATTAAATACTCGTTGACGAGCCAGTTCAAGAATGTCAAATGCTGTGTTAGAAGGAAGATGCACTATTAGTCCCTTCCTAGCCTCCGAACGTGTAACAAAATAGTGCATCTCTTCATGCTGGCAAACAGGTAACCATCACAGAAACACTCAGACACTGCTTCTGAGGCATGTGTTCCTCCCAGATTTCTTATAGCCATGCTCACAGGGGTTTTTCAGCCTAAGGTCTGCGTACGCGGCGTCGACTGAGCTCCCACCGGGGTGCTCCTGCATGCGTGTCTGCTCCTGCTCCCCTTCTCCTGTGTTTGTACTCTCCATACTCTCCCTTTCTCATCCATCAGGGCTGCTAGCATTTCGTGGTGCTGCGGATTGCTCCCAGTGATGGTTTATCTGCTTTGAAGACCTTTCCCTCCCCTTCTTGTAACAAACTGGCTCTTGACTTCATCCAGACTCGTGCATTTCTATTCTCGGCTGCGTGAGATGTGCTCAGTCCTGTTTCCCTGGGATTTTTGCCCTCTTCTGGTTCTCCTGCTGCTTTAATCCCTCCTTTAGTGTGGCCTTGCAAACAGATGCAGTCTGAAATGTTAATTCCTGGCAAATATCTGTCAGGGATATTTGCCAGGGGGGAAATTTCTCTTCCTCTGAGCCAGTCTAGCAGAAAATTTTAAAAGAACTCCTATTGCCATTATTTTGCTAAAGACTTAAAAACATATTTTTTGCAAAATGCAGATAGTGTGGGTTCAGCACCCTCTGTTACAGCTGTTACCTTGTGTTTCATGTACTTATGACAGACCTAACATGTATCTCTTGATCTGAGATACAGTCTGTGCAAAACTGTGTTCAATACAAGTGTTAGACTGTGGAGATTGCTGTTGAGATGTGATCAGGGCTGGTAATTTAGGAAGTTTCCAAGAAAAATTGGTATAAAATAGACAGAGGGAGTGTTTGGTAAGGTTATGAAGGTGTACTGGAAAGGGGATTAAACTTGGATTTCAGGTTTTCAGGGAAAAGCTAGCAGTTGTGGTCAGTGTTATCCTGAGAGGGGAACCTCAGTGTCTCGCAGAGCTTATGAGTCCTTCCTGGAGGCCCTTGCTACAAGCTGGTACTGGACTGGGCGAGCTCCTGGCCGGGCGCTCTCTTGCAGCTTCTGTTCTTGTGAAGTAAGAGTAGGACGTTAAAAGGAACCGTTGGTGCAGAAGAACTGGGTTTTACAGAAAAGAAGGTTAAGGCTGTTGTTTTGTAAGGCTGTAGCAAGTCAGTAGTCAGGCTCGATGTGGGAACCAAAAGGAGCCATTTCCAAACAAAAAGAAAATAATCCTAATAATTGCTTTTGGAAGAACTTTGCTGGAAATGTGCCAAGAATTAGAAGAATGTAATACAACTATTTTGTTAAATGTGTAAGTAGTGTAATTCTGTGAACTGAACCAGGGGCGATGGATCTCAGCGCTGAAATTCATTTAGTATTTTCCAGATATTAAGAAACACCAGGTAACAAGGGCATAATCCTTCTCAGCCTTCACATACTGAGTTGGGAGGGTCTCACTGCACTTGCCAGGTGGGCACCTGAGCATGGAAATGAGTTCGGTGCTGGAGAAACACTTCTCCAAGTCACAGCAGTCTCACGCAGTCTCTTTTGTGTGCTGCAGTGTTACAAGTGGGTAAGTGAGCATACTCGGCAACCTGCTGCTGGCAAACTACACTTGACTTTCAGCCTGCTTTTACGTTCTGTGGTTCATTTTAGCCATACAGGTGGAAAAAAACATTAATTCCTTCTACACCTCTTGGCTATACCCATTTCCTTCATCTCTTCTTTCCGTACTATCTTTTTAGTCTCAATTTGGTTCGTGACCTTCCCTTAACGTTAATACTCTTCCACTCTTTACAGACTGCTGTATAGCTTTTTACCCTGTAGGATCCTTTGTATACGTTTTCTACGTATTCTTTGCTTTAGGAGAGTCCTTTAAGCTGTGCTTGTATAGCACCTCCCATGATAAAGTTCTGAGGTCCTGGTGCTGCTCATGTTCTGCAACAGGAGCTCAGCGAGCCTTTGCTTGCGCTAGGGAGAGTGTTCGGAGGGCTTCAGGCTCCTGAGATCTTTTGTTTGGAAACAGGCTGGCAAATGTGCTTATTCTCGTATAACACCTCAGCAGTGCTCTAGATCTACTGCTTGGTAAAGTTGAATGCAGCATAGCTGGGTGTACGTTTGAAGGAAGCTAGGAAGGTATGGTCGTCTCTCAGGAGAGGTGGGCAGATGAAAGGAATGTGTGCTGACAACCCAAAAACTAACCTGGTCTGCTTTCTCTCTCTTGCTCTCTTCAGATCTTCCCCCTCCAGCAACAAGAGAGAGGCCCCCAGGGTGTAAGACGGTGTTTGTTGGAGGACTGCCGGAAAATGGAACCGAGCAGATCATTATGGAAGTGTTTGAACAGTGTGGGGAAGTCATAGCTATTCGAAAGAGTAAGAAGAATTTCTGTCATATCCGCTTTGCTGAGGAGTTCATGGTGGACAAGGCACTTTATCTTTCTGGTAGGTGTATTTCTGTCTCAGATGGCAGCTTAAAATTCTGGGACAGAGATGTAATGACTTCTTTATAGTTATAATGATAGGCTTTGTTGCAATTGGAAGATTGGTCTAATGTTGTGTCAGTTCGCCTCTTTTTCTGCTGCTATTGCATTTCTGCTTAAATATATGAAAACAGCTCCTGATAGGAAAGATAGCAATGCTTTGTTACCTTGGACACTGCAAACCTCTACAAAATATTGGGATGAGGTACAATCAGAGTCCATCCCCATCTTACCTGGATAAATGTCCAGCTGATTCTGTAAATAATGCTTAAGAGTCCTATAAAAACTTGCAGTTGCTCTCAATTGCTCGTTAATCAGATGGTGTGCTTGACTTTCATCAATATTTTTTTGCCTGTTAGTCATCCGAGCTGAAACACCTGGGCTCTTTTCGCCTAGGGAGCCCCTCTTCTGCATCCATAGGGTTTTAAGAGGTTTGTTTCATGGAGGACAGAGACTTCATGGTTGGTGTTTGCAGACTCTGTGTGGCTGGCAGATTGTGCATTTCCAGCCAAGCCCGCATTTGCTGTGCTGGTTACTGCTGCCCTGAGCAGCCTGGGCTCTCCACCTGACTCTTTACCACTCTAGAAAAATACAGTAATACTTTCTATTTCTGTGCTAAAATCTCTTCCAAATTAATTCTTTCAGTATATTAACAAATCAGCGTACTGCCTCCAAAGCCCGTACTCTCTCCAGGGAAATGAGATTGTCAAGATAAGCGAGGGAAATGCTCTTTGCTGTTTAAAATAATGGAAACTTTTCTGTAGTCTGTTGTGACTGATTGTAAGCATTGTGTCTTATTCCAGAGACTGTTGAATTGAGTTAAACTTGCAATGCCCCATTAGTAAGAGCAGTATCTCTTTGCGGTTACCCCTTCTACATAGCCAAACCAGCCTTTTTAGCTTCAGGCATTCTCTGCTTATAGTTCCTCCTGCCCAAAGCCATGGTCATGTGCAGTCATCAGTGTCCTCCACACGTAAGCATTGTTTCTGGGTTTATTCTTTATACGAAGTCTCTCTGTAGTTCCGATTTTCTTCCATACATCCCACCTGTGCTTTTCTTAATCACAGAGGAGAGCCTTCTATCGTGTTTGATGTGAAACTCCAGAAAAGGAGTCCTGCAAACCGTGCTGGTGAGAGTTCCCACGCAGTGGACGTGCACGTTTGCTGACCTTATTCCCGCTCCCACTGGATGATGGGGGCTGTTCCAAAGATTACCGCCATCCATCTGCTGCCCTCTTTGCCCTGCCTCACCTCTCATTTCCCCCTTCCCATCCCCAACTTCGGAAGTTTGCGAAAGCGGGGATCCGAGGCAGTTCTGCCTTTCCCCATGTGAACAGCTGGGCTTGGTCCCACAGCCTGAGAGGTTGTGTACAATTACAGCTGCTACTCGAGACCCAGTACCTGCTAGTGTTTAGAGGAGGAAGAGCCCATGAAAGACCTCGCCTAGCACGTGCAAAACACAGGCAGATAGCAGCAAACCCCCTAACAATGTTTCCTTCTCCGGCATCGCTCTCTGTGCACTAAACTCTTCAGTAAACTCTTCTGTTCAGGGGCTTTCTGGCTCTGTAGGAATGAGAGATGGGCACTGGTGGGTGGTTGGAGTCTAAGGTAAGTCACCTGTCCTGTCTGAACACTGTTGTCATCACTGCCAGGCTATCGCATCAGGCTGGGCTCCAGCACTGACAAGAAGGATACTGGGCGCCTGCATGTGGATTTTGCTCAGGCTCGGGACGATCTGTACGAGTGGGAATGTAAGCAGCGGATGCTGGCGAGAGAGGAGCGCCATCGCAGGAGGCTGGAAGAGGAGCGCTTCCGCCCGCCCTCCCCACCTCCTGTCGTCCATTACTCTGACCATGAGTGCAGCGTTGTCGCTGAGAAACTGAAAGGTAAGTGGTTCTGCAGGCCACGGCCACCCTTCTGTGCAGATGCTGGGACAGAGATTTGTATTCTCTAGTGGTCGTCTTGCTGAACTTGAAATGATGGTGCCATCTAGACCTTGCAGAGCCCGTTCAGACTGAGCCCTCAGCCTGCACACAGCAGCTCTCCTAGCCATCTCTTTTTCAGAATTGTTTGTCTTTTTGTAAAAGCAAACCCATACTTGAGTACAACAGTTTCTTCCAAAGCATTTTTATTCATGTTAAAAGGACTAGTGTAAGTCCTAAGACCTTCTTTGAAGCCTAAGACCCATGTGTGGCCTGATTATTTTGGAGCTGGAGGATATTTTCTTTCATGAAAGAGTACATCTGAATAGGCATATGAAGCTTTCCAGTAGGTTTCTAGAAGTTGGTCCTCCTCTTGTTGCACCTCAACAGATGGTTTGCTCCATGAACTTGATGTTAGACTTGCCTTCCTTTGTATAGCCTTGTATTCAGATAATACCGTGCTTTCAAGAATTGTGATTAGCCGCCTGAAGTAAGCTGACCTTTGAAAGAGCAGTTCAGCAGTGCCAGGGAAAGGATCTAAAGCTGCTCAAGTGACCCTGTACTTCTGTGGTGTAAAGGTGTCCTTTCTTGCTGCAGATGACACAAAGTTCTTGGAAGCCATCCAGACCTTGCTGACCTGGATAGAGCGTGGAGAAGTGAACAGGAGGACTGCCAACAACTTCTATTCCATGATCCAGTCGGCCAACAGCCACATTCGCAGACTAGTGAACGAGAAAGCAGCTCACGAGAAGGAGATGGAAGAAGCTAAAGAGAAATTCAAACTTGCTCTCTCAGGGATTCTGGTTCAGTGTGAGTAGTGTTTCCGCACTGAATGTTGGTTGTCTGCTGTTGTAGGGAAGACGCTTAATTTCTAGAGTCTGGAGAGGCCACACTAAAAGGGCTCCAGGAAAAGAAGCAGCAATCGCTTCTGTGCAGCTACAGTTAATTTATAAGTATATATCATTAACTTGGCAAAAGTTTCTTGTGGTACTTCTTATTGGAGTAAAAGTCCAGATCTGGGGGGAGGAGAGAATGAATTCTTAATTTTGTTCCTCTTTTAATTATAGTCTGTTAGTAGTTCTGTCATCTTTTCAACTCCACTTCTGTGCACAGACAAGGTAAGTTCCTGGTAATCTGGTGCCTCAGCGAAGCGTACAGGATTTATTCGCCAAAGGTAGGATGCAGCAGAGTGTTCCCAACACCCTGTTCTCAGTCACAACTGAAAACTTGTTGCAGAACAGCGTTCAAACCTGGGTCTTTCAAATCCCAGTACTTTATTAAATCATGAAATCAAGGAAGAGGCATGGGCTATATTAGTTCCAAGATGTGATTTATAACAGTTCCTCAAACCGTTCATTGCCTCTTACACACCCGTTCTTTAGTAAGTCTGAATATTTTTTTTTTTTACTTTTTTTAGAGTACCTTTCAGAGTATGTTCTCCACAATTGTACTAAGCCTCCTTGAGCCCCTTGGCTAGGTTGTGAATATTCTTAACTTTCAATTTTATATTCAGTAATTTTGGCTGTTACTTGTTTGATACTTGATTTTTAATAAAAATTTTTTTTTAAATTCTGTTCATGGTAAAAAATATGGGCACACGGTCCAGAGGGAAATGCAGTAAGCACTGCAGAGTAAGTAGTAATAGACAGTAGCATGCAACTCTGCTCTATAAAACACCCACTGATATCTCAGCCACTCTTAGGTTAACCTAAGTAGCAGAGAGCTGATTTTATTTTGTAAGAATTATGCCTACTACAACATCACAAGTGTGTAAAAACAAAACAAAACAAAAAAAAATCAGGTAGATGTGCCTTCTGCTCTTGGGTGAGTTCTCATCCAAGGAGAGGCACTTTGTATTTCCAAAAACCTCTGCAAATTTTCTAGAGAAATAGAAGGAATAAATCTCAGGAACAAAAAACGTTGATGGCTGATGCCAGAATCCTTTTTCTGTAGCATGCACGGGTGGGATGCGGTCCTGCTCGGGCTGTGGCACTGTTCTTTGGGACTGCACCCACCGGGCAGAAGAACATCCGAAGTGCCAGCTTTCACAGTTGTACTTAATCATCCCATTTTAGAGAGCGAGTCCTACCTGGGTGTACTTGTTACACTCATAGGCAGTGTTGTGCGGCGTATTTGGATATTTTTCAGCACAGCATGTGCCTTCCTTTTTTCCCCCGTTGAGAGCAGACGCTGTTTTCCTAGTTGATCATTACTCTGTCAGCATTTGACACTGGCCTGGTGAAGTCCACGCTTTTCTTTCCAGGCACAGAGTCCCTTTCCTGAGCATAGCTTCAGCACAGTACAGTGTTATAAGAAAAGGTTAGCCAAACCACCTGCCTGATTCCACTTTTTTACTCCTTTACTCCTCTTGTTCGCCCTCTCTGGATGATATTCTGGCCTGATTTGACTGCTGATTTGATACTACAGTCGAGCAGATAGTGGCCGTGTACCATTCTGCCTCCAAACAAAAGGCTTGGGACCATTTCACGAAAGCTCAGCGTAAGAACATCAGCGTGTGGTGCAAACAAGCAGAGGTTGGTAATTTTTTATTGTGTTAGATCCTCCAGCACAGTCTCTTTCTTGTCAGGATATTGATGTTAAGTTTGCACAATGCTTGCGTGGATAACAACACCTTAATTCACAGTGTAAGATGGGAATTACTCAGTCGTCTCTTGTGTTACAGGTAATCAATTTTCTCTTGGTATTTGTGTTGCTAGTAGCAATACCTTGAGATCTGTATGCTGATTGAAGTTGTGCACAGTAATAATAATTATTGATCTATTTTCTGCTGTTTTTAATGTTAAAGCAAGAGGGATTTCTAGAGAGATGTTAAAAAAAAAAAACCAACAAACCCTAAGCATCATCAGAGATCTGTTTTATCACATTTTTATTGACAGATGTGAGAGGTGGAAATAATTGCAGCTGGACAGTCTGAAAAACTTGAGGGAGGATGTTCTCATATTTGTGTATTTATCCCATGCAGCAACATTGCTAGTGAAATACAGGATTTAAAGGCGGTGACAAGGATGGGGTTGATGGAAGAAGGCATGTCACTCCAACTGCTCTTCCTGCAAGAGGAAGAATAGTTCTCAGTCCCTTATCTGGTCTTATCAAATCTTATTGGAGTCAGGCACAATGTCAGAAAAAATAAAGTGAAGGTAAAGAAAGGCTGTCTCTTGGGAAAGTGATGGTTTTGGGAGGTGTTTGTCCTGGAGTCTTGATGAAATACATGCAGCCTTCTGTCACCTGCATAGTAGGATGTCACATGGCTTGGCCGCATCTGGCAGCGGAGCCCATCTTGATGTTTGTCTGGCCTGAGGAAGGAGGGAGGAGATGGTAGCCCTCCACGTTCCCAGGAGCACAGCTAAGAGTGGCGGAAGAGCCCCGTGGTGGGTCTCCTAGTCAGAGCTCGTCTACCCTGGAGTCTCACTTCCGTGTCCCTTCCCTAGAAAGGCTAATGCTCAAAGTAGAAAGGTTAATGTTCAAGGTGGTAACAGAAGTATTGTCACCCTGGGGTATGAATAGTTTTGAAGGAAAGAGCAAGAAATTGTATTTTTCTTGCTCATTAAGCTTTTAAAGTAGGGTGGAGCTTGAATCAGTTTTTACCACTGACAATAAAGACTTCTTCGAAGTAGTAGGACCCAGATCTGAAGTGTAGAAAAGAACTGCTATGAAAAATACCTGCCTTTTATCCTAATCCAGGGAGACACTGCTGTGTTGGGAAATATTCTTTATTCACTGCAGAAACACTAACGGTTCAGGGCTGATCTTGTCATTTATGTGTCAGAAATAAGGCAAAGCAGATGCTTTCTCATCTCAGCATAACCTTAAGAAGGTTTCCAGCCCCGTGGGTTGCCAGCGTTCAGCAAAGCCATGCTGGGAATATCAATCTGGATGTGTAAGATGGCAGCCGTGGCTGAGGGACTGGAAAGGAGCTGGGTGTTTGGCACCGCTGTCTAAGTGTTCCCATGACAGATGTGTAAACAGCCGAAAGGGTCTTGTCTGCACACACTGCTGATTAGTCAGGTTTGGGTGAGAAATCCTACTCTGCCTGAGAGCTTTGGATTTTCATTTTTCTTTGTTTCAGCGCCCTTACTTGGAAGGCAAAGGTTTGCTGACTGCTGGACCTCGTCGTGTGGCTTTCCAGAGCCCTGTGCAGCCAGTAGTGAATGTACCCTCCTGAGAATGGGGAAAGGGGAGGCACCGAGTGAAGAAGCGTTTGCCTAGTGTTGCCCAGTAATTCTCTGGAAGACCAGTTTTTTGGCTCCCAGTTGTGGAGTGCACTCAGTACTTCTAGCCCACAGCCATCCTGCAGGAGCGTGCCTGAGTCTGTGTAGATTAGGTAGAGCTGAAAGTCTGGAGATGTTTCATGACACCTGCCCAGGTGAAGGCAGCGGTCAAAGACCGCTCTGAACCGCACTTTGTATTCTGAAGTGCTTGTTTATTCCTAGGAAAAAGGACTCTAATATGCAAGCCATAGAGTAGCAAATAAAGAGCAAGGTTAGCTTTCAGCCACAGCATCATGTTCAGTTACTCTTTCAGTACGATGCTGAAATCCCGTTCAGCTACTCCTTCTCAAATCTCTTCTGCAATATTCAGGTGTCTGTCTCAAAAGTAGAGCCCCAAGCTGGAGAGCACATATATTCTACCCAAATCCTGGCAGCGTACCTGTCCATCAGGCATGTACACTGATTTCTGTTAGGGATTTGAAGGCTAAGCTATACTAAAGTCGCCTGTGCAGCACATCAGTGCCACGTGTGGTATTCTGATATGTCTGGAAGAAATAACTTTCATCATCGCTTCTTTCCTGACAATGCTCAGAACAGGGAAGAAGAAATGGCACACAAATATTTTAAAATACTCAATTTCCAATACATTTGTATTGAAAAATAACAGTGTTAAATGAGTTTAGTGCTTTCATTAGGTAGCTACGACTCTGCAAGAACACCAAGCTCACAGAGCATCACTTGTGATAGCTCCGGAGGTGTTTCGTAAGTTATCACCATTTCCTCATGCAGTGGTAGGCACCATGTCTCAGACCCACGTGGATCCTACTGGTCTTGTCCCAGTGCGAAACAGAACGGGTTTGCTTAAACCAGCTCTGAAAACATTAGTCTGGGTGGTTAGTCTTAACTGTGTTAAAATACCATCTTTTTTTAACTGTAATAATGAGTGTCTAAAAAGAAACCTGTTACTCTCTGAGGGATGTTAGTTTCTGTGAAAGACATGGGATTGTCTCAGTCAGGGCATGGAAATGAAAGAAGCAGATCACTATATACTTTCATATAGGAGGGATCTTACAGGGTTGCTTTTTGTGAAACGGTAATTAATCCAGCACTCTTGGGTGTTAGTGCAAAACGCTTGTGATGTACATTATCCTTATTTTCCAGTGTATGTCAACATTAATCTTTAATGAAATGGTGACGCATTGATATTCCAATGTATGTGTAACACTAACCAACAGAAAAAAGTGCATCAAGTAGCTGATTAAGCCTCTCTCCATAGATCTTATCTGCGAAGGTATAAATGACAGATTTGAGATGAGAACATGATTTACAGACAGGAGAAATTGCTTTTCTGGAAAGAGATTGTACATGTATCATTCTTTCTATAGAGAAAGAGGTATAAGAGCTATATGGGCTTTGCCTTCTTAACCTTCATGATATAGTAATAAAGAACACTGAACTTTGTCTGCAAAGCAGAAATATGATAAAGTTTTCTGTTTGGTTCTGTAAGGTTATTTCTGTTAGGAACTTTCATATGGCTTCTTACAAGATTTGTCTTCCAGACTGCTTATGCATAGAACCACAGAATCACAGAAGGGTTTGGGCTGGGAGGGACCTGTGAAGACCGTCTAGTCCACCCCTCCTGCCATGGGCAGGGACATCTTTCACTAGATGAGCTTGCTCAAAGCCCCATCCAACCTGACCTTGAACACTTCCAGGGATGGGGCATCCACAGCTTCTCTGGGCAACCTGCTCCAGTGTCTCACCACCCTCATCGAAAAACATTTCTTCCTTATGCCCAGTCTAAACCTGCCCTCTTTTAGTTTAAAATTATTGCCCCTTGCCCTGTCACTACAGGCCTTGGTAAAAAGTCCCTCTCTGTCTTTCTTGTAAAAAAAGAAATATGTATATATAAAGGCCATCATGGGGAGTACAAATTTAGCGACACAATATCCTCTCTGCATGTTATATATTGAAAGGCTGCAATAAGGTCTCCCTGGAGCCTTCTCCAGGATGAACAACCCCAAGTCCTTCAGCCTTTCTTCCTAGCAGAGGGGTTCCAGCTCTCTGACTCTTTCTGTGGCCTCTTCAGGACCTGCTCTAACAGGTCCATGTCCTCCTTGTGTTGGGGACCCCAGAGCTGGATGCAGTGCTCATTGCGGGCTCATGTCCAGTTTTTCACCCACCAGTACCCCCAAGTCCCTCTCCCCAGGGCTGCTCTCAACCCATTCATCCCCCAGCCTGTATTGATACCAGGGGTTGCCCCAGCCCAGGTGGAGAATCTTGCACTTGGCCTTGTTGAGGCCTCATGAGGGTTCACATGGGCCCGCTCCTCCAGGCTGTCCATGTCCCTCTGGTTGGCATCCCTTCCCTCTAGCATAAGTCTTCCTGTGGTTAAGTGTTTTTCTTAGGTATGGAGTTCCTTTATTGCAAACTTGGAAAACAAGTCTATCCCAGTAGAGGCAGAAGTCATCTTTCACCTTTAAGATTATTTAACATCAAAAGTAAATCTGGGCAAAGTTGACAGGCTGGTGATCCATGATCACCACTAGGTTGGGTATATGCAGGCCACCTTCCCATGTATCTGTGACCTGAGAAAAATCTGTAGAGTTGAATACCCAGCCGGTGACCTTCTGGTAAAAAGCAGATGATTGATCCTCCACAATGTTGGAAAACTCTAAATGACTGTGTTTTCCTGGGAAGTTTCCAGCTGTGATCTCCCCATGAGACTGCACTTCTGGGACTTTCTTTCCAAATCCCACTGAATCAAACATTTTGTAGTAGCTAAAGGAAGAGCTAATGTTTTGTTTTACACCTGATAAGCCAGGTCGAGAGTCTGATTCAGATTATGCCTCTACTTTGAGCCCTAGTGCTCCTGTTCTTTCCTGCTTACTGAGATTGCTTACTATGACTGGGGTGGGAGCACTCTCTCCATTTGGAGCTGTCTTTTGTTCCAAGGTAAGTTCTCCCGGTGGGAAGAGGCTGAGAGACCACTGGTGAGGCCTCTTCCAGGAGTACTTGCTGCTGGTCTCAGCCTGCTGGTCTCCCCCAGCTTAGGGTCTTCTCTTAAAGGAAGGTGGACCCACAAGATGCATCTTCTTGGTACAGCTTTTGGCAGAATTTAATCCTGTGGATCACTGCATTGGAGGAAAGCCTGGCGGGCAGCTCAGTCCCGACTGTTGGGGAGTCGTTAGTCTAGGCCAGGGTTTTATTTTTATCGATGGTGACCTAAGGTGGTTTTCCCAGGCAGTGGCAGCAGGTCCTGTAGCTGCAGGCAGCTCATTAATAAGCCATGGAAGCTTGAGACCTGGTGAACCACCATGCTACGATAGCTACCAGCCAGCATATTCCCTTGCCTAGGAAGCGCCTTACTCAAGTATTCGGCTTCTCTGATGCTTTTTCCTTTCCCATCCAGGGCTCCCCCTTGGGTGCAGTCAGGGTGCTGGTGGCCCATGGCATAGCCTGCTGTGCAGCCCAGCCAAGCCTGGCCCTGCTGCGTGCTGTGCTCTGCACAGCCGTCTCCAGCTTCAAGGCCACTTTAGGCTTTCAGCTGTTGAGCAGAGTCAGTTAAAGACGGTGGGAAGATTTTCCTCTGATCTTCAACCCAGCTGCCATTTTATGGGTGGTCTCTAGGGCAGGCAGCAGTTGCTTTGGAAGTGTAGCCAGCGCTGCCCATCGTGCTTGGATCTGCCTTGTTCTTGCCCTTTCCCCATTGCTGTCCCCAAGGTGTCCATTCATCCAAGCTGAAAGCGTGGTCGTTTTCCCTGTTGGCTGCTCTTGGTGGATGCGTGCTCGGTGCTGGCAAGCATAGTTTTTGAAAGTTTCAGGCCATTAGAGTAAAATCTACAAAGAGCTGGACATTAATTTTATTTCATAAGCAAATCTTCTATACCTTTTCTCCTATGGCTGTTTCTGGGGTGTGTAATCCAAGTGAAGTTGTGGTAAATTGGCATCGGGTAGGGACACTTGGCCGCCTGTGCTAGCCTCTAGTAAGTATTCTTGACATCTCCATCTCTTTGAATAACTGACTGTTGTTTTCTGAATGTTGCTTGTCCTGCTCTGCAGAGGGGATGGAGAGGCTGAACTAGGCGTTCCCTTGCCTTGCAAACGGGCTGATGCGTGTCTGTGCAGAGCTTTGTCTCTGCCCGGTGTGAGTTGGCTGGAGCAGAGGACAGAGCAGGGGTTCCTGTGCGGAGGCGCAGGTGGGGTTGGCTGACTCTGCCTGGACAAGGTGAATGGAGCAGAAAGGACACACACAAGCAGGAGCTGGGGCGGCTCAGGGACCAGTGTAGGAGGTAGCATCTCTCTTCCTTTCCGATCCCTAATGTGGACCAAGGCTGTGACAGAGAGTGGAGAGGATCCCAGCAGCCGGAGGGAGAGTCACTGTGGTGCAGGCTGAGCACCGGTGGTTGGCACAGGGGAAGAGGGGAGAGAAGCTTCAAAGTGCACTGGGATTGATAAGGGTCAGGAGGTGGCTGGGGAGTCTCTGGCCTCTCTCTGTGTACTTGCAATTCCTGCTTCTATGGCATGACCTCTGTCTCGGGTAGGTTTTGTTGTTGTAGCCGTGCAGCTGCATGGAGGAGGCATGGAGGAACGGAGTGGGCAGCACTGCGGGTCATGCTGCAGCAGGGCAAGAGAGGTACATGGCGAGATAGTCTTGGAAGGTGCAGGATATGTTGTCTGGCAGGAGAAAGAAATGCCAGGGAGGTGTGTTACCTAGCAGCTGGGCTAGGTGTGTCAGGAGGGGACATCACTGGTGGAGGAGCTGTCACAGGTGAATTATTAAGAGAAGTCATTGTTGTGGGGTTAACTAGCAGGGTTTTATTGATGATTAAATGATGATAAAATGATAATTAATTGATGATTGAATGATAATTAAATGGTAATCAAATGGTGATTAAGCAATAATTGAATGGTAATTAAACAGTGATTTGACAGTGGTGATTCGACTGACGGTGATTTGACTGTGATTAGACGGCAGTCAAACACTACTACTTACTACACTTCTAATAATGAAGCTATAGCTGGAGAGAGAGAGAAAGAGATAAAAATATTGCTAGCACACGATATACTTTTAGGCATAATGTAAAATGTCGCTTACCTCATTATAGATATCAGATGCCGGGTAAAGGGTCTCTCAGCCTTGAGGGGTAACCTTGAGAGGCGTCCCTGCCCAAGGGAGATCACTGCCGTGCAGCCTGCTGCCGTACAGGAGAGCTCAGTGGGCTCAGGGGGGGGCTACAGATCTTTATAGTGTCAACTGATGGACTCGTAGTCAACCCCCCCTTTGGTGCATGCGCAGGTGTGCAGCTGTAGCGGTTTTAGTTTGGTCTAGTCCCAGCTCGGGCTGGTACTGTTAGCTCCTGAGAAGATACGGCCTAGCACAATTTCTCACGGTTTGCACGGCAGGGCTGGCTTCGGTCAGGCATACTTGTCGGTGACGGCTGAACCAGAGTACTGCTCACTCAGGGTGGGGGCATCTGTCACAGGCGCTGAGCAGGAGAGCGTGGGGTAGGAGCCCAGCAGGGAAGAGGCAGGGCAGAATGGCATCAGGGCTGGGCAAGAGCGGCACAACCCTCGGCTGTGCGGGGCAGGGGAAAGCACTGATAGCAGTTCGTGGCGGCAGGGCGTTACTGATCTAGATGTGTGCTGCAAGCAAGAAGACGTGAGGCAGTGACTCAGTGGAGGTTACGAGGTTGGCCAGCGCTGAATGTAGGAGAGGTGTGTGGACATCAAGCAGGGCAGATGCGGGGAGAGGGTTCACCGAGAAACTACACTGTGGGGAAGGCTAGGTGCCTGCCCTGGGGCAAAGAGTAGAGGGAGATGGAAGAGTTAGTAATACCAGTAGCATTGACAGATTGACTCATGCTAGATGTTGTCCTTGATCTGTCTGTGCCTAACTTTTTTTTTTTGTCATTTCCCTTTCTTGTAATATGGAGTTGCATTTTACAGACTTAAATTTCAGCATCTTTTTTATCAACTGTGCCTAACTTTTTTTTTTTGTCATTTCCCCTTTCTTGTAATATGGAGTTGCATTTTACAGACTTAAATTTCAGCATCTTTTTATCCAACCAATCTGTTCCTTGTAATCTGTATTTAAAAAACTCCTCTACTTTCTGAACCTTAGGAAATCCGTAACATTCATAATGATGAACTAATGGGTATTCGAAGAGAGGAGGAAATGGAAATGTCTGATGAAGAAATAGAAGATCCATCAGAGATGAAAGAAACAGAAGAATCAGGTAAAATCACTTTTTACAGCTTATAAACCAAAGTACTTGTCTCTTCAGTGGTTTCTTTCGGGAGCTGCATTCTGACCGTTCTGTACCCCAAAATTGTCACAGGCAGAGCAAAATCAACTGCAGTTATCTGGAGTTGTTTCCCCCTCAGTGCCTGGTTCTGTAGCCAGTGTTTGTCACTCCTCCCTGCGATGGTCAGGGTAACCTAAAGCTCTGTCTGAACTGCAGTCCCTAGCGAGACGTGTGGGGTTCATGGAGATGTACATGGAGGAGCTGTAAGCTCCCTGCCATGTGTGCAGGTAATGGCACAGGTGCAGCGGTGTGCGGCTGAGGTCACCTGCACGGCTGCTCTGTGCAGAGCACCCTGCTTTTGCAGCTACACCGCTGTCGACCTGAGCTGTCCCGTTTCAGTGCACCGCTTATGTCTGCCCAGCACCGGAGACACATTTACGCAGCAGCGGATCCCCATCCCAAGGCGCTGGGTTTCAGCGGTACTCTGAGCAGCAGCTGGGCCAACAGCAGCGCTTGGAGAGGGAGCAGCAAGTGTGTGCGGTGGCAGATGTGGCTGTAGTCTTAGCGCAGGGCTGGGCGGTCAGCTGCATGCTCCTGTGTCGTACAGCTTGAAATGCCCTTGGCTGGGACTAACATGAGAACTGCACTGTCCAAATACCCCTTCTCCCTTTGTCTGCAAGAAATAAAAGATGAATAGTCCAGAAATGCATTGAAGGACTTTCCTGGATATTGAAGTTACAAACGCTCAGCTTAGGAAATGCCATCATGAAGGTTGTGTGGGAAATCTTACGTTCCAGTGTTGTAACAACAACCCAGCAAATCTCAGTGCCAACTTGTTATACAAAGGGAGAAGGAAAAGTGGAGCCATACTGATTTTACCGGTGCACACAAATACTCATGTAGCCATATACTCACCAGTATTAAAACATGTCCCCAAGTAGCCTGCCCAGTAGTGAGGCACCAGGATGTGTCTCCAGATGGTCTGTCCAGCATGCAGGCACCAAGATGCTTGTATTCTGTTGGTCTGCCTGGGATTCCTTCGGGTGTCATGGAGGACAAGGAACACCAGCTATTGAGTCCTCCTAATGCCCTCTGGGTCCTTTCTAGGTTAGCGAGCCTCTACTGGTTTGGGGTCTGTCTTGTTGTACCCGTTAGGATCTTTTGCCTCTCCATTCTGTCCCTCTCTCTGAATTATTTAGATTTATTCACTGTCCCATTCTCTCCCCCTGCTATCATTTCTTAAAAGGCTTGAATCTGGTCTCTAGGGCGTCAGTGGACAGCCCTAGTTGTGACTCTGGTAATGCAGCGCTGAGGACCATACCGTCCTTCTGGGGCGACAGAAGCTGGCAAAGCTGTGCACCGCAGTTGGTGAACTGTTCCAGGGCTGCTTCCAACTGTTGTTTCTCGCATGCTACCAGTGGAGTTAGAAAAATCTTTGGTCAAGGTTGCTTCCAGTTTATTCTCTTCGGATGATGAGCCTGCCATAGCAACGTTCCTGTTCAAGCTGAACTAACATTTTAATGCCTCCAAAGCATTTTCCAGGTGCCCTCTTGCCACCAACCCCGACCCCATCTAAGCAAAATTTTTCTATGGTCTGTTTTACCAGACTCTAAATGCTGTGACGTGCTCATCATGCTTTGCTTAGATCATCAGAAGAGAAGTAGCCAGGTCCTTTCCTTTGTCCTAAGCAATGTCCCTAAGCTGTCTCCTGCCTCAGAAAGCTATGAAAGGCCCATCTTTCCAAACACTTCTGCTAAAAACACCTAGCCTTTTCTTCCTTCTGAATTTCCTTTTCTGAAATATTCAGACACCTCCGCTGTCTCAAAAGGTGCCTTGCTGAGACACCTGCACTGTCTCAGAAACGCTGCAACTTTTTCCTGCTGTTACTGAGCATTTCACTAGCAAATGGGCACAAATCTTGTCTACATGAGTGTTTCAGTGATGTTCAGGTACGTTTTCCACTGCTATGGGCTATGCTAGGGAGACTATTTATAGGCTGTCATTGGAAGGCTTTTCTTGCCCAGTGGTGGTCCTGCCTCCCCCTCATTGTTCCTAAACTTGCCAGCGCAGTGTACAGGCATGCTTGCATGCGTATCTCTTTCAGCTGTAGTAGAAGCTTAGAGAATCTCCTTGCCTGGCCCTGCTCTGTGTGGCCAGATGGTGAACGGGAGCAAAGAGTAGACCTGATGGGCAAATGACCAGGCAAAATCTGTCGGTTCTTTGAATTCATAAAGAGCAGGGGCTTACCCTGGAAACTGCCTTTTTTTGTCCAGATCCATTTTAGGGAGTTAGTTATTTCCACCCTGGTTTTCTGGTATGAGGAAAGCAGTCTTTGATCTAATGAATATTGCCTGCTGTCCTTCCTTTTGAAATGTGTAGCTGCACAGAGTGGGGTCCAACACACATTCACTAACTGGGAGATGAGTGGGGGGCAATTAGATAAAACCCACCCAAAACCCATCCCCTTCCCCTGCAGCATGTCTTTGTCTTCCCTGTCTTCCGAGTACAGCATGCGAGTCCTGGGCAAACGTACCACCCCATGCTCTGGCCATGGCCCAAGTAGCAGAGGTTAATAGGAAGGCTGTGGGATGTCAGGCTATGCCCTCCACCTCATGGGTATGTTTTGAAACCTGCTGAAGCTGTCTTTGCAGCCATAATGTTATGTAATCCCATTCCTGAATTTATCAAGCCCTATGTGGACACCAGACTGATGCAGGTATTTCATCCCATGACTTGATGGAGACATTCTTCTGGCTGAAGGTGCCAGTGGAGCCTGTCCCAGAGTCTTTCAGCTTTGCTGGTTGGGAAAACCTGCTTCCTTGCCAGCATGGTCATTTCACCCCAATATGTTCTTTTGCTTCTTTTTTTTTTTTTTTCTTCCAACTTAAATACTGCATTCACCATTGAGAGGTGCTCTTTGAGCAAAGGAGCTTGTTTTCTAAAGAGATGTCGCGAACAGTGGTTAGGACAAGTTCATTTTGGTGCTTCGGATTTGTAACAGGGCAGTGGGAGCTACAGAGAGACACTGTGTGCTGGGGGAGAGCACCCAAGGACTTCTCGCCCCCGGTTCTGTGACTTTTGATCCCTGCCTACCTTGTTCTCCAGCGCTGGTATCACAGGTGGAAGCCCTGAAAGAAGAAAACGACAGTCTGCGCTGGCAGCTGGATGCCTACCGGAATGAGGTGGAACTGCTAAAGCAGGAGCAAGGCAAAGCGAGCAGGGATGAAGACACAACCAAGGAGCAGCAGATGAAGCTTCTCCAGCAGGCTCTGCAGGGGATGCAGAAGGTGGGCCCAGACTTTTCTATAGCTATGGCCTTGCTACGAAGGCGCTGTGATATGGAGCAGAAACACAAGCAAAGACATTTTGCTTTTCAGTGTGATCAAAACTGGCAAATGGGAGCAACTTTCTGTCATTTCCAGTGTTGCCAAAAAACCCCAAACAACCAAACATTCAAAACAGTGATTGTGTATGAACTGATAAGTCACATGGAAACAATCCATAGTTTATGGATTCCTTGTGTGCTCTTTGCTTTACCACACTGTGACTTCTGAAGTACTGAGTCTGTGCTTAACCACTCCGTAACCGTGTGAGATCCTGGTTACCAGCATGAGCAAGAAAGTGGGAAATCCCAAGCTTGCTTTGACACCTTTTCTGAACTTTACTGGGCTTTCATTCTCATGGAAATGTGTAGGGCATGTCTTGCTCTTTGGGATTTCCCTGGGCTCAATATTGAGTGGTTTGGGTCCTCGTAAACCTTAACGGTAGCCCTTGGGATATTAAGCCAGACTGATAACCAAGCATGTAGAGCATATAATTGTTCAGGTAAGCACTTTCTTAAAATAAGAACCTGCAGCAATGCTGTGAAGGCTGTGGTCGTTCTCTGCATGAACCTGACATATGAACTGACAGCACTGGTGTTTGTGGTGTTGGAGCTGGCAGGAAAAGCCTTCTGTAGTCGCTGTCAGCCTTCAGTGCGGGAGGAAACGGCAGGAATTGCAGGACATACCTGCAAAAAGGGAAATCTGTTATCAGGCAGGTCAAGTTTCTCTTTACACCGCTATCAGGATGAATGGTGCTGGGAGAATATTCTGGAGGAACTGCCTTGATGAAAAAAGATGCTGTTTGTAACTATTAATGAACAGGTTTATGAATCTTTTTTTTTTCCCCCCTCCTAGTTGAGGGAGAAAAACATTAAACAACTGATTAGGGGTGTTTTAAACATGGAAGAAGCATTCACTGAAATATATATATATTTACGTATCCTGGTTTGACTTAGGAACGCTGCTAGGCTAGCGCCTTCACCATATAAGCTTTTCTCCTCCTGGTGACTTGATCTTGCCTATTTATGGGAGGCCCAGTGCTGTTAGCAGTTTGCTGAGCACTGTTTTCTTGTGGCTCCGATGGGAAATCAATCACACTTTTCCTCTGTCGCCTGTGTTGGCTTGTTCCATTAAGTTTTTGTACTCATCTGCTTTCCCTATGGACATGTTCAAGGGTACAAATTTGCTCTGAAAGCAGACTGTTACATCCACAACCACAGCTTGGTTCTCCTTGCTAGATACCAGGTTGGGCTTGAGAATTTCATTCTGCTTACTTCTGAGAGGAGGGTTGTGTTCACTACCCAGCCTTTCTCCTGAGCTTTGCTAGTCAGGGCAGCGCACAGCTTGCTGTGGTGGGTGGTGCAGCACCCTGCACTGCTGGGCTGATGCCCAGGGTGGGGAGCAGTCGTCACATTTTTCTGCAAGTGGAATTGTGCAAATAATGGTGCAAATCTCCTTATCTAGTAGCTGTTTCAGAGTATTTTCTTAAATTGCAAGACACCTCTGTATTAACGTGGGGCTAGAGATTTAGGAAGACTTTAAGGTGACTTCCCCAGCTCACTTGTTTCTGTGCTGCTCTTTCCCATGTGCTGTTTGTATGGCCATAGCGTGAACCAGACTGGGGGAGAGGAAGAGTTACCTTTAACATGGGTCAGGCCCACAGTCTAGCGCACAGCACATGCTTTATTTCAGGGACAGTGAAGGTTTGTTGATGATGAAATTACTGCCCCATGTTTACAAAGTCATGCTTTTTTTGTATGCTAATAAGCAAAGATGTTTCTAAGGTACATTGTAGAAAGGATTTCTTCTTGTTGTATACTTAACCTTTTAATTGTTCTGAATATGATCTGTCTGGTCTTCATGGAAAAGCCCTTATTCATTTTACATTCTTTAAATAGTAGGAGGTGAAAGGCAGGTTAAGAACTGAGTTTATCTTTTCTCTTCCAGCATCTTTTGAAAGTACAAGATGAATACAAAAAGAGAGAAGCTGAGCTAGAAAAAGTGAGAGAAGACAAACTAAAAATAGAAACATTATTAGAAAACCTGAAGGAGCAGGTATGTGCTATCCCAGTGCTTCCTTATTCTCAGCAGTGAATGCAGTCCTTGGATTGCATGGTCCATCATGAGCGCAGTGAAGGGCAGAGTGTAGGAGATGCCTAGCCCTGGCTTAGGAGCAGTTGCCTTTGGAAAGCTAGAAAAAATTACCCGCCAAATTGGAGGATGTATATCAGTAATGAACTTGCTGATTGCTTCATGTACCAATGAGACAATCTACACAAGCAACTGTATAAATAAAAGATTACCTTTCATTTTATAGTATACAGTGGTATTGCAGCTGAAATGTGGTTTTTCTGCAACCTGAGCTTTAAAAGATAAGAAAAAGGGTCTCAGTTATGAAACATTGATTTTTAGATTTGCGTTTTAGGGACGTGTTTTGATCTGACCTCCATAAAACGCTATTGAATTGAAAGTTTTTGTCAGTGTTATAATATTCTTATGCTTGCTGGATTTATTCTAAACACAAATACATACTGTTTCTTCTCAGATGTGATCCGCTCTGTCTTTTGATTGTGGACCCATGCAAGAATCTAAACTTGCTTGGTCCTCTCCTCTATAGCACTGTCACAGTTATACAGGATAGACAAGAAACATTACGCAGCACTTCTCACTGAGGACCACAGAGCTGAGTCCTAGGTCTTGTCTCAGATTTTCAATCTTTAGCCCCGCATTTTTGTGCCGTGAGCTGGGAAGATGATAAATGTCTTTCTAGTAATTAAAAATGGCTTTGTATCCCAGTAAGCTTCAGTGCAGGAGCTTCAGTGCCTGATATCAAAGAACAGAAATAACAGACTATCATCAGTAATCTTTCCTTTTCTTTACCTATATATACAGCAAAGCATAGCAGATGAAGAGGACAAGGAGAGAGATGCGATTGATTGTCAAGGGAATGTAAGTCCAAGAGTTTCTTTTCTGTTACTTTAGTCAGAATATCTTACTGAGGGAAGTAATGACACCTCATTGTAAAATGAAAAATTTTTTAAAGTTTGGTTTGTTGTGAAGTGTATAAGCGTGGTACATACAGACTGTCTCTATGTACAAATTAAAAT
This sequence comes from Pygoscelis adeliae, assembly GCF_000699105.1. Classification (NCBI taxonomy): domain Eukaryota; kingdom Metazoa; phylum Chordata; class Aves; order Sphenisciformes; family Spheniscidae; genus Pygoscelis; species Pygoscelis adeliae. The sequence goes on along the minus strand of NW_008824190.1, from coordinate 830,711 downwards.
TGTCAAGTTATCCATTGCTAGCAGCTGCTGGCTGGAAGAACAGTAGGTATTTGCAACACTGTGGTGTAAAATGGGTTTTGGTGTGCAAGCTAATTTCTTGCACTGTTATTTCAACTAGCCTTCAAAAATATCTGTTGGATCTCCAAGGGAAAGCAGGCAGTGTGTTGCCAGTATAACGCTACTGGCTGAACTGCAGTCCCTGTGTCAGCCTGAAGCTAGCTCCGTTTCCACAGTGCAGACCTTTACTTTCTCCTGCAGAAGCAAATTATAGCCTGCTTAGGCCAGGACCGCACAGTTTCAGTCCTGTGTAGTTCAGAATTGCACTGACGTAAGAAGTTAAGCAAACCCAAGGAACTGTTTAATTATATCTTTGTTATTGGCCCAAGTCCAGTCCGTTTCACTAGTGACTGGTGGCTATTTCCAATTATAGCTGTCTGTAGCTCTGACCACTGGAATTCTGCATAAAACTTAAGAATAAAAGAAAGTCCTGCTTTTAGTGCACCCACCAAGTCTTTGCATCACTGGCAGTCTTGTGTTTATTTTGGGGATAATAAATTATGCAAAATTCTGTTTTAATTCAGTACCATAAACTCAAATCAAGGACAGTCTGACCCTAAACCCTTTGCGGCCATTGGGCACTTGGTTAATCATATTGCCTCAGTTTAGGCATCTGAAAAATAAATGTTTACATCTGAATTAGTCACTGCAAGGCTTGCTTTCTAGTCTGTCTTTTCTTTTATTATTTAAAATAAGGCCCTTCTAGAGCAGACGTCATACGAGTGAACAGGGCTGATAAAGCGTGTGTTGTGGCATCTTGCTTAACTTCGTGGGCTTTTAATCTAACTTGATAATTCAGACACAGCAGCATGAACATAGCTGTGCTTTGTTGGAAGCATTTTTGCAAAATAAACAGTAGATACAGCAATGCGATGAATGCAATGACTCACAGAAACAGGAAGACAAAAATACAGCCTCTGTCAAGTCCAACCAAGCTGCTGCTTGACGTGTAAGAGTGTCTGCTGTGCTGCTGGTGTGTGGAACGGGCCCTGTGGGTTTTTGCAGGACAGCAGTACATCCAGAGTTTGTGCATGCAGCCAGGAGAAGGAATGTCCGGTTGAGAAGACGTTGAGCAATAGTCCTGTGAAATCTGAACGAGAAGTTCTGTTAGTTGGTAAGTTCTTTTGGTGGGCTTGGTGACGATGCTGGAGACCTGAACTGAGTGGGACTTACTTCAAGGTGGCCTCACAGCTCCCACTGGCCACCTCTTGTTCCTTTGGTTGTGCCAATGGAGGTGGGAGTCCTGGAACCAAGGAAAGCCTCGAGCTTTGGTGGGGTCAGGGTTTCACCTTGTGCATTGCTCATGTGGAAATCTTGTGCTGTCCACCTTTCAGTCAAAGCCACACACATGTAAAGGGGGCTCGTGTGTAGTGACAGCCCAGGTCAGCACATACTGGAGTGCAAGTTGCTCTTCTGGGAGGCATCACTGAAGGTAGTACGTTACAGAGGAGGGTCTGTCTTCATTTGGTTAGAGCCTAATCAACCTTATGGGATCCTAAGCAGTGTCACAGGCTCTAAGACTTCAATCAGCTTGAGCATTGCAGCACCTCACAGTATGGATGACATCTGTGGACCCACACAGCAGCAAGGCACACCGTTAGGTCAGGCATGGTGTGCCGTGGACCCCGAGCAGATAAGCTCTTCTAGCTTTAGAAGCTGTAGCCAGGGAGGAAGGAAGGGTGGAGAAAGGTGGCAAGGAGAGAAGGCCGGGCTCAATGGGGTGAGAAATATTGCCAGCATTTTCAAGTGATGCTCACGAAGGGATTGGTGACCTCTGATTTACAGCGCAGGTGTATCTGCTACCCTTTTTGTTTCCTTTCCCCTTGCCTATTCCTAGTAATATTGAAAAATAACCTAACATGGCATGCTACGACTTTTCAGCCCAAAGCACTGGGTAGCTGGGGATTTTCTGGAGCATTGAAAAGGAGGAACAGAAGTCCTGGTCTTGATGGGACAAGGCATTTTCTTTAGTTCATTGTTGCTCAGCCAAGCTCTACTTAGCCATCCCTCTACATCTGATTTGAGAATAACAATAAATCATTTATTGTTATCCAGATGGATCTGTTTGTGCCAGATCGTGGGCTGGTTTCTGCACTGAGAGGGAAGGGACTTTGGGCAAAACCAAAGGCACAGCCTTTTTCCGCAGATGATGGTCAGAAATGCAAGTCAGTCTTTTTGATATATGGTCCTGGCCATGAGCTGGAAAGGAGTCTCTTCGTGACAGGGTGCAAACTTGGGTTGCTGTATTTAACTGAGTGCTGCAAAACCGTTCGGATGGGACACACATGCCACTGCTGCTCTCCCCATTTGAATTCTGTCTTTTCCTGCTCCTTGACCTTTGATGGTACAGCTGGAGGAGAGCTCTGCTTTCCCTCTCCTTGGGCCTTGCATCCCCACATGTATGATAATCTCGGTGTGGTTCATCATTGGGCACATTACCAGTACTCGGCAAGGAGTGAGAGCGGTGAGGTCGGTTTTAAGTGCTAACCAGCTGCATTGGTTAGCTGTTGTTTCCTTTGCAGTCTATGAGCCAAACCTCACTGTACTTAAAACCAAAAATGCCCGATTAGATCCCTCTGTGCTGTGCCAGTAGTGACAGAGAGCTGGTGTTCTGAGCTGGCTCTTGTCTCATGAGAATGACGTTTGTGGTGTTCCTTTCCCCAGGAATAATTTCAACGTTTCTTCACGTGCACCCATTTGGAGCAAGCATAGAGTACATCTGTTCCTACCTGCAGCGTCTGGACAGCAAAGTAGGTGAACCAACACTTCCAGTTCCCTGAGCCAGCCTGGGCGGTATGTTTGTGCCCCGAGTGTGTTTGGTCTGTGTGGCTGGTAAAGAGCTTCACTCCCTCCCTGGGAACGGTGCGGGGGCTGGACAGTAAGAACTGGTGTGTATTAACTGGAATAATTTGCTGGAAGAGGACAAGGGAAGGGGTGAACTTCCTTGGAATCACAGAATGGTTTGTGTTGGGAGGGACCTTTAAAGATCACCTAGCCCACCCCTCTGCTGCGGGCAGGGACCTCTTTCACTAGATCAGGTAGCTCAAAGCAACCCAGCTTCTGGCTTAGCCCTTACACAGCTTAATGTTAACCTAAATGCAGAGTTGAAGATGATGTTCTTGCTGCAAATGTTCATGTGTAATCCTGCTCGTAATTCAAGAAGACCCTTTGACAGTAGCTGTATTTTGCAGCAGTGAATTCCATCTTTAAAATCTCCGTCTAAAATGTATTTTTGTTTATTCTGTTTAAGTTTGCTGCCTTTGTTTCCCTTATCCTATGACCTCTAAGGAAAAGAGCAAACAGCCTGCCTCTTGCATACTGTTTATTATCTTATGACATCTGCCATGCCACTGTTTGTATATATTCTCTCTAAACTGAACAGTCATATTGGTTTTGTGTCTCTGAGCAAAGTTTTTCCGTATTTCTGATCTTGTAGCCCTTCACTGAGCCTTTTCTGTCTCTGTTTTGATACTGCCAGTGAAGTCACTTTTACGAGGGTGCTGTGCAAGGGCCTTGTACTATAAAAACATAAGCACTGAATCACAGTCCCTGCTACAGGGGTCTGTGCAAAGTGGAGGGGTCGAGTCCTGGGTGCATGGGGCAAGAAGGGCAATAACAAGAGCAGCGTTCATGCATTTTCCTTAGTACAACAAAAAGCTGCTGTTTCCTGCAGTATTTCTCCTGCAGTATTTCTGTGTATCGCTGGCTTCAGACTCCTTTTCAGAGTAAATGGGGAGGGACTGTGCAAAGGCTTTTGAAGGTTCAAGGAAATTACATCTTGCTCCTCTGCTATACCGTTCTTCGGTTGTCTTCCTGAAAGCGCCCCAGGAACAGGAGACTCACCAGCATGGGAATCATCTTTTGCGACTGGAACTTCTTCAGCTACTTTTGTTTATAACTTACTGTTTAATTTGGTTTAGTGGGCATGGCGGTGTTGGGTTGACGGTTAGACTCGATGATCTTAGAGGTCTTTTCCAACCTTAATGATTCTGTGAATTTTCTCCATTCTAAGAAAGCACGGCTTGCTGGCCTGTGTTTTCCAGGCTTACTCCAGCCCTTTAAAGACACATCTAATAACTTATCTTCTCATTCTAGTTCTGAATTTGTCTATGAGGCGAACAGCTGCCTTTATTTTTCTTTGGAACTCCTAAAGAAATGTCATCGTATCATTCATCTGACTTCTGGCACTTCCTCTTTGGGATCTACGCTGTAGAAAAAGGCTACTGGAGGTTTCTACAATAAGCTTAGCAGAAAAGCCCAGTGAAAAGTGCATCCTTTAACCTCTGCAATGGCATCAGTCTTTTTTATTGTTCACTGACACTCAGGTAAACACATCAGCCTGCTGACTTGCACAGGTCTTTTGTGCTTGGTCTCTTGAAAGGAGGTCTTCCCATTTCTTCTTCAGGTTACCTCTTAGCTCTTTTGTCTCCCTCCTGATTATTGCAGGAGCTAGGTATTAGTTGGGGGTGTTGCTTTTAACATCTAGCAGATCTTTGGGCTTGAGGTGGGGTAGGAGTTGGGGGGAGCACTTGAGAGCAGAACCTGGTTTCTTGAAGCTGCCAGCAGGAAAAGAGGAGGAATATCTTTCCGCTGTTCCCTGCCCATCAGTCTCACCAAGAAGGCCAGCAGGTCAGCAGACAGTGCAGAAATTAAGATGGAGGGTGGTTTGAAGCCACGAAACAGTCCTTACAGAAACTCTCTGTAGTACTGTGGGCATCGCAGGTGCCGGGCAGTGTAGATGATGCTCCTTCTGGGGTGTCCACTCTGTTTCATGTCTTAGGCTGGACCTCTGCCTTACCAAACCCATTGCCAGCCTGAGCTTGTGCTGTTTCTCTGTCTCTCTCAAAACTTGGACTGTTGTTTCTGCCTGATTGCAGAACAGCGTGATGACAAAAGCGCATCCACCAAATGCAAATCCATCTTGCAAAGTAGGTGCTCTTGATCTTTATCACATGTTGGGCACGTTTTGAAACTGTGGACCTGCAATTACTGCCAAAGGGATTTCAGAGGAATGCACTTGCGCACTCATGAAGGCTTAAAAGCGAACATACTTTCTGTGTACGTTGTCTTCCCAGTGGTAAGTGGTACCCTGCACTCTTGGAAGTAAAAACCTTTTCTCCCCAGCTAAGTGCTAGCTGAAAACTGTAATTCATGCTGGCATACACAGAAAGTAAGTGAATTAAAAGAACAATGTAATGCCTCCTTGAGAAGGTCAGAGTTGAACATGAGTTTGGAAAGATGGTAGGGGAAGTGACTCAAGATTATCTCCTGGAAAATCCAGTTATGCATTGTATTGGAGACCACGAAGTGGGATCAGGCTTGACATTACAGAACAGTCAAACTGAATCCACTGTGGGAGGGGTGAAAAAGAAACATCAGCAGGAGGAAGCACCGCTGAGGTGCGTGGTCGATATGCACCTGGCTTAAAGCACAGCCCCTGGAAACTCACAGTGCTGCAACTACAGAGCTACAACCTCTGCAAACTGTAAAGGGAGTTAAAAATAGACAGTGGCTGTGGTAGATCAACAGACCGTGTACAAAGGATGTCACATTGCGCTGCGCTGCTGGAAAATATCCATGTTTTTATCCAAAAATACATCCTAATGCTCTGCCTGACCAGCAGGTGGATGACAGCAGAAGCAGTCTTGAGTTCTTGTGAATATAACAAATAAGGCTTTAATTTTTCTGCTGCCATAAGAAAACCATTGCAGGCAATTGAATATAAGGTGGACACGACCTTTGCACTCTTTATATGTCCTGAAACTGTTAACTTGCAGCATCTTAAAAGGTTTTTCGCTTGCTGAACTTTAATTGTATCTAGTAAATGCCTGAGCAATCACTCACTGTTCGGTTACTTCATTTTTAGTGACATTTTCCTTCTGTTTTCACAGATTTGCACCGCGGAAGTGGAAGTTCTCATGACTCGACTCCAGAACACGTTCAGGCAGGAGCTGAGTGGGGTTGGGGCCAGCCTAGAGAAAAGGTGGAAGTTTTGTGGCTTTGACGGATTGAAAATGACTTGAGCTTTGACTTAACGCTGAAAACAACAGCAGGATATGTACGCCAAGAAAACCTGGGATGCCTCTTACCTCTGTTCATGATTATCTTGCACGCATCACGGACTCGGGTGGTATAATGTGTAAGTGAAACTATTAAGTCCAGAGCAGCACTGGAAGAAACTTCAAGTTCTGTAGCTTCTTTGATCAGCTATTTGTTAACGGGCGAGTGCTGTTCAATATATTTTGTGAAAAAAGTTCATGTCTGATATTTTTAAGCGCAGCGTGTTGACTGTATGTTTTGCCAATGTTGTATGTGTTTTGTGTGCCCAAATCTCTCATCCTGTACCTTCTTTTTACTGGTAGGAACAGCCATAGACTGTCTTCTGAAGCAACAACAAAGAGGAATTTTCTGGTTTCTAGAACCACCAAAAGGGAAAAAAAAAAAGGCATTTTTTTAGACATTTCTATGATTAAAAACCGAGGTATGTTTAAACAGAAGATTTAGATGGCTCAGTTCTCTGAGCCAAACAATTGGTTCTTTTTCATGCTATTTTCTCTACTAATGGTTTAACAGTTAAGCTGAGATGAAGGCAGTGTCACTAGGAGCCTAGTGTGATTGTGGCAGTGCCACTGGTGGTCTGTGCATTGCAGAGTCAGTCTGTAAATAATTTTTTACATGGGAAGGGTATTTAATTTTCTATTGATCTGGGTGGAGCAGAGAGCCTACATCAGATCTCTATTTTAGTAATGGCTTACCACCCAATTTCTCTACCCACTTTGCTTTGGAGACCGAGCTTCTGGAAGTGCTACAAGCAGCACAAACTTTTCTCCTCCTGAATCTTCCCAAAGGCTGTTCCTTGAGTTCCCAGTAAATGCCAGGCTCCTCCCCAAACCTCTGCAGAAGGTTAGTAAGATGCAGGGTAAAACGCCTCGGCCCATCAATCCAACCTGTCCAGGTCCCTCTGCAGAGCCTTCCTACCCTCGAGCAGATCAACACTCCCGCCCAACCCGGTGTCGTCTGCACACTTACTGAGGGTGCACTCGATCCCCTCGTCCAGATCACTGATAAAGATATTGAACAGAACTGGCCCCAATCCTGAGCCCTGGTGAACACCACTTGTGACCAGCCGCCAACTGGATCGTCAAGCTCTAGACAGTCAAAACACTCCCTAACATAGAGAGCTACCCCACCGCCTCTCCTTCCTTGCCTATCCCTTCTGAAGAGCTTATACCCATCCATTGCAGCACTCCAGTTGTGTCAGTCAGCCCACCAGGTTTCCATGATTGCAACTATATCATAGTTCTCCAGCTGCACAATGGCTTCCAGCTCCTCCTGTTTGTTGCCCATGCTGCGGCCGTTGGTGTAGATTCACTTCACTTGGGCTATTGATCCTGCCACCTTTTTTGGGGGAGAAGCCCTAGTTCCTATATGACTGTTCTCAGGTGCTTCTGTGGTTCTTAACACATCAACAACCCTTGTGTCGTCGCTGCCGCATGGATCTCCATTCCCTACCGTCACTGAGGTGGCTAAGGTGCTGTGCGCATTAGTACAGGGACATTTCAAATGCGCTCCAGTGTACTCAGCACACCGTGGAGCAGACAGAAGGACCTCGCTAGCACACCGTCCCTGAAACACTGGCGTGCCAAACCCAGGCTTATCTCTAGCGAGCCTGGCTTTATCCCTTTCCCCCTTCAAATGTAGTTTAAAGCTCTTTCAATGAGCCCTGCTGACTCCTGTGCAAAGATGCTTTTCCCCCTTTGAGACAGGTGTACCCCATCTGTTGCCAGCAGGCCTGGTGTCCTGTGGACTGACCCACGATCAAAACCCCCACATTCTGCTGGTGACACCAGCCTCGGAGCCAGGTATTGATCTGCTGGCTCTTCCTGTTTATTCCCTCATTGTTCCCTGCAACTGGAAGGATAGAGGAGAACATGGCCTGTGCTCCTGCTCCCTTAACCAGTCATCCCAAGGCCCTGAAGTCTCTCTTGATTGCCCTTGGACTTCTTATTGCAACTTTGTCGCTGCCTACCTGAAAAATCCATAATGGACAATAATCTGAGGGCTGTACCAGAGTAGGAAGTTTTTTCTTCACATCTTTAACCCGGGCCCCAGGGAGGCAGCAGACTTCCCCAAGAAGTGGGTCCGGTCTATTGGGCCTTCTCTTCCCTTCAGGAGAGTCTCCTATGACAATGACCCGTCTTTATGGAAACGGTTTTGACGCAGGGCATAGGCCGACTTAACCTTGGTGAGTCCTCTAAGCTAGATTAACCATCGTCCTCGTCATTGTTCGGTTCCACTTGCAGAACCTCATACCCGTTATGCAAGGGCATCTGGGAAGGTGGGGTGGTCACGGAGGAGACAAGCCTGCTGCACCGGGCAGGAACTTGTCACCATTCCCCCCTATCCCTTCAGTCACCACGTTCAGCCAGGTGGAGAGAGGACAGGGTAGTCTGTGTTCAGCAGAGACCTCTCCTTAGGAAAATCAGGGAAGAAACTTTAGGAAGCTGGACCGGTTTAGAGCCCGGAGGGCAGACACGGTCAGAGCACCCAGGAGTCAGGAAAGGCACGTTCTTGACTCTGCATCCAGAGGAGATCAGCTGGATGAGCGGGGCACGGTGACTGGATTTAACCTAAAACGTGGAAGCTAATGCAGCAGAAAGACGTGTTTAGGCTCCAGTCCTCCAGAGAGTTGGCTGCAGGGTGCGGGGTGGGAGTTGTGATTTGGACAGGCCATCTCGGCCAGTGAGAGACCCATCCTGTGGGAGCTGGTGTGGCTGGGGGGAGCTCCTCTGAGGCGTGGCTGAGACCGTCTTCTGCAGTTTCACGGTGGACCAGGGCAGGCTGTTCTGTGGGGCGGTGGGAGGGCGTGGAGCTGGGACCTACAGAGCGATGGCTCTGTGCTGTAAAAGCAAGTAAGGGCCAGATGATGAGTCCTGGGTCCTGCTTCTCCCCCTACCGCAGGCTTTCTTTACCAAGGCCGTTCCAGAGGGACTGAGGTTTCCCTGAAACCTTGTGTGCTCTTTGCCACCAGGAGAAATGCATTCTGCCGACGGGCTCCCTGGACAGTGAGGATGACAGTGAGATGCTGCTGCAGGTACCAAATCCCCTCTATCTCCAGAGAGAGCTCTGGAGCTGGAGATGCTGGCGAGGGCCCTGCGCACAGCTCACTTGGGTGCAGGCAGCGGGAATGGGTGGAAGGAACCTTTCTGTCGGGACCGGGCTGCCCGCAGGTGGGGCTGTCTGCTCTCCTTCCTCCTGATACCGAAGGCTTGCTACACTGGGAGCAGATGAAAACCCTTCTAAAGAAATGTTCTGAATAGTTGTGTCACTGCAGGTGAACGTTGTATTTTTAAGGAATAAACATTTTTTATGGGCAGATCTTGGCCCTGCTGCTTTCTTTTTCTCACCTAGCTTACGTTGCCTGCTGCAGGAAGGGAGGTGCTCCATCCCAAGTTCTCTGCCAACATGGGGCTTCACTTTACTTGTAGCAAATTTCCAGAGCATTCACAAATATCAGGGCAGCAAGTGATCAGTGGCAAATGGCTACAAAACGCTCCCTGCTTCCTCTCCAGCCTCTTCTGATGTTTTACTCAACAGGCAGTGAATTCAAAGTCTGTGACCTCCTCCTTCCTTCTTCGAAGCAGATGGAGTTTGCTGATTGTGGCAGTGTTTGGGGTGGACATCTGGTGCAGCACAGCAACACCAGTTTATACTTGGTGACAAAGACGGACAGCGAGGAGATGCACAGAGAAAACAGGAACTCGGCAGCCTCCACAAAGGTGCAACAGCCTGCAAAGGTGGTTCCCGTGCAATGGCTGCATGTTTTGGAGGCAGCTGCAAGCCAGGCTGTGGCCCCTCAAAATGCTGCTGCTGCTGCGGGGAAGGAAGCAAGTCGGCTGGTGGCAACCGGTGCCTGCTGGGTAAGGAGATGCAGAGATCCCTTGGGCAGCAGGCAGTGGCAGAGCCAGGTCCCAAATGAGCAGGAGGTGTCTAGTTTAAAAGGGAGCCTGCGGATAACCCAGACCCTCCTGGAGAAAGATGCTCTGGAGATACAAGAGGTGGGCCTGGGATGGGATGTGTCATGATGTGGGCATCTGAGCGCTAGCAGAACATCGTGAGGGACTGCAATGCCCTGGAGGGCAGGAGCCAGGAATCATCTCATGCTCGTTAGTGAGCAAGTCTGAGCATCCCGGGGTTTGAATTACTACATAGAAGCTGGTGCTAGCAATCCCACGGGGGACAGGAGGGCCACCAGGGAGTGGACATCCCATTCAGGACCCTGCCTGGCACTCCTGGCCGAGTCCTCGAGGGGGCTGGGGGACCCCTTTGAGAGGAAAGCTGTCCTGTTAGCATCAGCAGCAGTGAGACAAGTCCTAGATGAGGCCTGTCACCCCAGTGCTGTGACCTGGCGTGCATCTCGGTGGGCAAGCCTGGAGCAAAGGCAGGGGCTGCAGATGTTTCCCTTCTCTTTGGGCGTGGGAGCAGAGATGGTCCTTCATTAAACCTCATGCTGGCAGTCACCCTCTTCTGCGCTGCACGCAGACCCCCGCAGAGCAGTCGCTGGATGGCTTCCCGGGGCTCTGCACCATGTCCTCAGCTCAGCTTCTCCCAAGCTGTGGCCAAGGCTGCAGCGGGACTGGGCAGAGCTGGGGCAGCACAGCTCTGCCCGGGAAACGTGCTGTTGCACCCCTGTCATCACCATGTCATGGACCAGGAGCCCGGCTGCGGTCCCCGAGGTGCTCGTGGGCGTGTTGACGTTCAAGGAGGTACCAATTTTGGGTGTTAACACGCATGTCTTGTGGGTTGCCTTAGATCTGTAAGGCTCTCTGGGGTCTGTAACCACCCACGTACAACACGTTGTACAAGATGCTAGCTGTACATCTATTCCATCAGGTCTGTGAGCTCTTCAATGCCAGAGCTTTGCAGGGGACCCCTGTGGTCCCTCAGACCCATCGTGGGATGCGGAGGGCAGCCACGTGCCTGGCCCAGCCTGCCCATGCCTGACCGTACTGGGGACTTGGTTATTTTGAAGATGCTGTGATGGAGCAGTTGAGAGGTCTGCCTGGAAATCCAAGGTGAAAACCATCCACTGGCCCTCATAGACCAGCACCCAGGCAGCAAATTTCCCTTTTAGGTTTCATCTGCCGGAGCAGCTGATGCTTCGGTAGGTGTCCTAGTTACTGGTAGATAAGAGCAGGGAAAGCGTGGGGACAGAGGAGAGAGATTGAGCCATGATCAATCACCTGCCAAGGCATAAACACTGTCAGGCATGGGAGGTGCTGTTCCTTCCCATCTAACCCTGCCCTCTCTCTCCACACAATGTTTCTGGCTCTCATTTCTTTTTGGCAGAAGATTCACATTCTCATCACCCCTCTCCTCCCCTCGGCCGCGTTCAGCTGCAGCGTCTCCTCTCTGTCACTTCTCCGCTTCTCCTCCCGCCAGCAGGCAGGGAAGGTCCCCCACCCGCTCTACGGGGCTGTGTGAGACATGGTGGAGACACTGCTTTGAAAACCCTCATCTTGAAGGAAGAGAAGAGAGCCCAGGCTGCTGCTGGTTGTGCTGCGAGAAGAAAACGAGGAAGGTAAATGTCAGCCCTTTGTTCCAGCTGGGAAGAGGGTGACTTTGCTGCTGAAAATGGGGGAGCAACTGCAGCTCCTTGGGAATAGAAGGGGCAGCTGAGCTAAGCCTTTCCCATGAGATTTCCTTAAATAAGCTCTAGTCCTAAAAATAAGCAGGGAAAGTCATTGCAGAGAGGAATTGCCATGTTAACGCTCCCAGCGAAAGGCATTTTATTTCTGTTTTCGAGTTAGTAAGATTCCTTCTACGCCATCCCCCTCTGAAGGGGGATTTGCAGTACTCTGGCTTTTACCCCTGCTGCGTACTGGTGTTTTCCTCCTTGCCGCCCCGCTGCCGTACGGGGCTCTGCAAGGCATCGCCCATCTCGGGGCAGGGACACCCACCGAGCTGCTGTGCTGCCATCAGGGAGTTGGAAGTTGGTGGTGGTGGTCCCCATCTAGCTTGCCCCCATGAGCATAAATACACGCTTGTTGCAAGAAGTAAGGCCAGGTTTTTCGGGGTTAACAGTTGAAGCACGAGTTTATCAGAAAGCTAGCGATGGTGGCATTTTAGAGGACTATTCTCATAGCGCTTACGGTAGGGCCAGATAAGCAGCCGCCTGCCCTGACATCTCCTTCCTGCTTTCCCTCTGTTCCGCTCCTTCTCCTAATCGGGTTTCCTCCTCCTTGCCCCAAGGCAGCCACATCCTCCGTGACACCGCTCCGACCATCCCTCCCGCTCAGGCAGGGGCTGTGAATGTGGGCTCTGCCCGGAGCTGTGAGCTTCGCCTGCAGAAAGGTAATTTCCTTCAGTGTGTCTCTCTCAGGGGCTTGTCTGCCCGTCCACAGCATCTGCTGGCAGCAGAGCTGCTCCCGTCCTGCCGGGAGGCTCCTGCTCAGGCACCGCTTCTGCTTGGCCCTCATTTCTGGCATGGCAGAAACACATGAGCTGTTGCAGGCAAGCGGAGATGTTCTTCCCTGTCAAAGGCAACGTTTATCTGTGCCCCCGTCTCCCACCCAGGCTACCCCAGGGGAGTTCATGTCCCAGGATCTCTGTTTGCAAAGCTTGGTAGGACCAGTTAGTTATTTTAGTTTAAGACTGACCTCTCACAGACAGTAAATTAAATACGTTCCTAAAGGGCTGCTTCTTCCTTCCGCAGATTTTTTTTTTTTTTTCCTGCAGGATGAAAGTTATGAAAAGCCACATATTGCGTTCGAGGCTGATTGCTGAGCTTGCCTTGGGAGGGAGCGCGTGGAGGGGCAGAAAGCTGAGGGGCGGCCAAAGCAAGCTTCAGAGCCTAAAGGACAGCTCCTGATGCTGTTTAATAATTTAATAATGAAAAAGCCCCTTTTCAAACCAGACATGAATGCCTCCACGGCCTGTGCTTCACCTAAAATTTAACGGGGTATTGTGACGCTCTGGCCCCTTTGCTGATGCATCCCCTGAGCTCCAAACCCCGGCTGGGGGTCAGTGCTGCATCTGGCTGCCTGCAGGATTAGCTGCCATGTAAGCAGGATTGTACCAGCCCTTCCTGGGTGATTTACCCCTGAGTCCAGCGTATGAGACAGTCGTGGGCACCCGGGTACCCCAGTTTTAATGGTCCCGAGGTGTTGAGCTGTGCTGGGAAGCTGGGCTATGCTGCATCTCGCGTTTCTCACCACGTCCATGCTGAGGCACGTCGTTTTTGTAATAAACATCAAATGTTTCAAGAATATCTTTGTCTTTAGCTGAATTCCTTTTGGTGTGCCCTTCTGGGAGTTCATAACAACTTTTTTTTTTTTTTTAAATTTATGTAACTTGCTAAATATCTTTAGAAATTGAAAACCTGGCCAAAAGAAACACTGCCCCAGACAAGAGCCTTCCCTGGGCACAGGGGATGGAGGTGGGCAGTCAGTGCTGTGCTGAGGCTGATACAAGAGCCTGTGCAGACTGCCTTGTCACGCTCCTGGGTGTTCTCGCCCTTATCACTGGCTCTAGGAGATTTCCAGGTGTTTCTTTTTCATTATTGCCTTAAAGCCCTCTTTGAGAAGGCTCCTTTTGGAGCCTGCACTCTGACCGCGTCTTTTCTGTGTGCATGCTGATGACCTTGGTTCTCTCTTCCGTTTACTGCTGCTTTTTGCTCTTTGGACTGTGACTGGGTTCGCTGGGTGCCGGGGAGGCGTTGCGGGGTGCGGGCTGGGGGCAGGAGGAGCAGCCACAGCCCCTCCACCCTCGGCACTGCAGCAGGCACCCAGGTTAGTGTGGGGCGAGGAGCTGGGAGCCAGCACGGGTCCCTGAGTAGCCTCTCCAGCAGGCTGCAAACAACAGGGAGAGCTGCCCAGAGATGCAGGAGAGGGGATGGGGTGTTTGGCCATGACCTGCGTCGGGCTGTGGGCTGCAGCCAGCCTGTACTGGGGGTAAAAGCATTGGTGAGGCTTCGACAGCACTGGTCGGTGCTGGAAGTGTCTGATTTACAAGAGATGAAGCTCCGTGTTAAGTATTAAATTAAGAAAGAAACCAATTTAAAATGGGTGAAAAAGGCAGAGAAGAGCAGCTTGCGAATAAAAGGGGGCCGTAAGTCTTATTTAGTGGGATGTGTGCTGCTTTTCAGGTTTTAGGAGTTTTTTATGACGTAAAAAACCAAAACGCCAAAGCTCTCTTCTCTTCACCCACCCTGGAGGGAAACTGCTACACCCAGTGTTCTGCAGAGTGGGAAGCATCTGTCCAGCCTTTCCCCACCTGATGGAGCACGCTGTAGGAGGAGAGAGGGAGCGGCAGCGTGCACGCAGCCCTCCCCACGCTGAACAGCCACCATAAACCAGCCTGAGTCAGAGCCATTCAGGGCTCTCTCAGGAGGTCACCGCTCCTCAGTTACCTCTTACGCCTCGGCATCCAGCATGTGGTGGGATGTGGGTGAAGGAGAGGAGGGGTGTACATCTGCACAGCATCCTCCGAAGACCGGTCTGAGGCTGGTATCTCGTCCCAAGCCCCTTCCACCCAGAGCCCACGGTTTTGCTTGTGTTGAGCTGCAGTCGGGGTGGCCGGGAGCAGCGTTCAGCTGATTGGTACGAAGATGGGCTGCTGGGACCTGTTAACATAATGCCAAAAGGTTCAGGCCCCCTGACTTGGTGGAGCTCGTTGGAGGGCAGGGGCGAAGCAAGGGGGGTGTCTGGGGGGGAGCTGGGAAATGCTCAGGCTGCCACAGCAGCCAGGAGGAGCTTTTCGTTAGGAGCCACTTCTTAGGGGAGCAGGAGGGCGAAGAAAGTCCAAGTCTGAATGTATCCAGAATTGATCCCAATGTAGCCGCCCACACCTGCAGCTGAGGGTTAGGTCTGCAGGCGCAACGTGAGGACACGCTGGGATGGAGCCCCTGGCTCCGTGTGTTTGTTGTTTGCTGAGCAGCTCCCGGGTGGGAAGAGAAACGTGTTGGATACGGTGTCAGACCAAGCAGGGCAAAGCGCTACTTACTGCAGTTTCCCTCACACGCATTTTTGTTGCGCTTTGGAACACGTTGTGCCTTCTAGGTTTGGTCGGGAGATGGTTGGACTTGCCTCCATCCTGACTTTGCTCACGGGGAGCGTGGTCTCGAGGCTGATGCCAGCCAGGGGCTATATTCCCCTGGTGAAGAATGGCCAAGTCCCAGCATCAGGACCACAGTCCCTACTCTGGCTAGCCAGGATGTGCCCCGTCTTGTGTACGTGAGCCTGATGGCGTTGGGCTTCATCTGAAAACAGATGGCAGCTAGAATTGGCCAGGGAGCTCTCTGCCAAGCACTGAGGTGCCTCAGGGAGCCTGTGGGGTCTTAGGAACCAGGGCTGAGGTCCCCCACGTGCTCCCTGATGCCTCCAAGGCCTTTGCTTGGAAGGTCAAAGTGAGATGGTGTGGCCGGGGCACCTACAGATCAGCTGGCTCTTCGGTGAGATGAAAGAGGGCCGAGTGTCTCCTGCACTTGCAAAGACACCCTGTGGCATCTTCAGCAGCTTCTCTCCTAAAGCAGACGTCTCTGCGATGCGCTCCTGACTCTTTTATTTTTTCATATATATGTTTTTCAGAGGACCTTTATCTCAGCTCTTCCGCCAGGACAAAGCACCAAAATGCAGCCTGTGCCCCTGCATAGCCTTTCGGAGTTGGAAAGAGCCAGTCTGCAAGAGATTGCTCTCTACCAGCTGCAGGAGAAGCTGCTTGTTGGAGATCTCAGCCTGGCTAAAGGTAGAGGACGGGAGAGGACGGCTCCTGCTGAGGGAGGGCTGAGGTCTGAGCCGTTATTGCTACTCATCCCCACGCCCACGCTTCATAACACAGGATGATGTTTATGGAAAGACATCTGAGACACATTTTGGTCCATTTTATTTTTTATTCCCTGCTTTGGTCTGAGCCTCAAAGGCTTAATCAGCCTTTTGAGGAGGGTTTGTGTGTCCATAGGAGTGTGAGAATATGACCTTGCCTGTTGCCTGCCTCTGATCCCCCTAATCCAAACCGGATGCAATATGACTTGGCAAGGTCTTCCACTGGGACTATCTTAATGCCGTTGGGATGGGACAAGCTTTACTTCTGGATTAATGTCCAACACAAAGTCCTGATGCTGGGATGGGGCTTCTGCAAGGCTAGAAGACAAGCGACTGAAATTAATGGGCAGATAAATATAGACGCTCCACAGGGACTGAGCTCCTCTGTCCTGGCCTACATAGACGTACAGGCATTGTCTGGGTTCCCATAGCTGCCTGCGTCCCCCAACATCTGCACATCAAACCAAGCAAGCATAGTGAGTTGGGGATCAGCTGACTCCTTCCCAAATTTACTCGTTACTCAAGAGTGGACAGACCACCTTGAAATGCCTCCTCTGCCCTGGGCTGTATTTTGGCATCCCAGTAGGGCAGGAGATGCCCACAGCTCACCAGCCCTGGGGTCGCGTGGTACCAGCAGCGCGGGTGCAAAGGGAGCTCGGGGGTCTCCAGCCCCACCACCCGCTCGCAGCAGGGCTGTCGCCAGCACCAGCCCAGGGCAGCTGGGGCTGGGACCTCCCAAGGATGGAGCCCCGCATGTCTCTGTGGACCTGTTCCAGGGAAGGAGCGTTTCCAAATGTTCAACCTCATACTGGATAGCAAGTATTTACTTGGGGCGACATCCAAGTTTGGCTTCCTGTCTTAATTAATACTTGGAAGATTTCATGCAATGAAATGGCTTCAAGAAGAGTAAAAGAGAGAAAGCTCCCCTCTCGTTCCCAGAACTCCCAGTTTCCCCAGGGCTGCAGCACCAGCCACCGCAGACTGCCTTTTAAGTCCCTGGGGGACTCTGACCACAAACAACCTGGTTCCTTTTTTTTTATTTTGAGCTGATACCGGCTCAGGCTTTCTGGGCGGGGGGATCCTGATGGTTTCTTTACTATCTGCTGCCTCGTGGTTTGTTTCCCTTAGGAACATCTGCACAGATTTAGAAGCGGAGAGTTACGCTGATGCTCAGCCTCAGCACGTTGTGTTACCCCTCCTGAATCTATGCTGACACAGTGGAGTTTTGCTGGCCTCTTGTTCCCTTAGCGGGGTGGTTTTTGTCTCCCGGTTGTTCTTCATCTTCCTGCTATTGGGTCATTTGAATGAAACAACACATATGGCGCTGCAGAATAATTAATGTAGGCTACTCTTTTATGCACATGTTGCTCATACCGACTTTCATAGCTTTCCTCTAAATCTTACAAAATAACCCAAACAATTATATAAGCTGTTTCTAGGAAGAGAATTCCTCAGGAATAAGGAGCACAAGCCAGAAAAGGGTGATGTGTCCTGGAAGGATTTAGGGTGGGCAGCGAATGAGTTTTCAGCTCATCGCTGCTGACTGCTGTCCCTGGATGTGCAACGTGGGGAATACTTAGGAGCGGGGCTTGCCTCTGTAGGACCAGTACGGGATTTCTGGTGGTACGTGTTTTGTCTAACTTTATTTGTCTGTGCTCTGTAAAACATTCACAAAAGCTCTTCTGGGGCTGTATTCCTTTTTCCAGCGTTGAGGCCAGACCTCTGAGGATAAATTAGGGTAGCTTTCTGAGTCATTAAGTAATTGGTAGGACATCAGCATTAATACAGAGTCATGTATAACATGGACACAGAATTTAAAGGTGGCCAGAACAGTTTTAAGCTACAGCCTTTGGGCAGCCAAAGTTTTTCCACGGCTCTTCCGTGTGTGAGAACCCATTTGCTGGCGGCTGGTCTTGGCCACTTTCCGCAGCCTCCCAGCACGTCCCACGCACAGACCGCGTTTGGCAGCTGTGGTACCAGGCGTTCCCTCTGGCGGGGCATGGCAAGCTAGGATGCCACCAGAAAGATCAGCTGGGGTTCATTTTGACTCTGTTTTGTAACGCCGGTTCATTTGCTGGCTGCCTGATGGCTCATAGGCACTAACCGGCAGTTTTAGGCGTTGCTGGATCGCACATCTGGATAGTAAGGCGTCAGTAAGCCCTGATGGAAGGAGGTTTATAGGGCTGTGGTCTGAGCCAGGTGGGGTGAATCCCACAGCTGGGGTGTCTTTAACCCACGGCTATGGTTTGGTGCCATGGGACCCCCCCCAGTCCAGATGCCTGGGTGGGGAGGGGTCCCTGCCTCTACTTTGGGAGGATGGTGGCCCATCTCTGGGGCTGTTTCCCCCAGGTAGCTGATGGCCACCGTGCCATCCCACGTGGCCTCATGCAGGCTCTCAGGGCCATGGCCACGCCAGGCCCACAGCGTCCCCCTGCCCGCGGGAGGTACCTGTGGCCGTGCTCTGCCTGCGCGGGTGCGGAAAGGCAAATGTCTTTAAGGGGAGGCTGTACTAAAACAGCCTAATGATGCAGAACCTTTGCTTTCTTTTCTCCTCATAGTTGGACCTAAAGGCAGTAAATCTATCCGCCAGAAACTGGAGAGCTTTTCAAAGGAGAAGAAAGGTGAGCAGCCTCCCTGTTACCCAGGTTTTGGTCCCTGCTCTCAGATGGAATTGGTGATTTTTGATGGGGCTGAGCCGGGAGGTGCCCAAGTTCAGCAAGGTGCTTTGTCCCGTCTTGTTTTTGCTGTTCTCCAGAGTGGTGTGTAACAATACGTGCACAGGCACGAGAGAGTCTGGAAGGGATGCATATGTGTGTGGACGGAATGTGTGTGTGCGTGAACGTGCATTTGTAAAGATGTACACATATGAGTGTTTCTATCTGCCCATTTTAGCCCTGGTCTCGCTGCTTCGAGTTCTGTTTTATTGTCCCTTGAAGGACGTCAGCCACAAACCTGGGGAAACCAGAAGTGTAGAGCACAGCCAGCTGGGAATGAGCACTTCCTAATTTTCTCCGCACCAGTACAAAGTCCACTCAAGGAAATTATTGAGCAGCAGTCTGATATTTTACAAAATGGATTTGTGTCTTGTACTCCGGTTGCCAAACCCCTTGGCCCAGGGTGGTCTGGAGGCTGGAAGTAAGGAGAGCTCTCCTTGCATCTGCAAGGAGGTATGGAGGGGGAAAGTTATTTGGGAAAAATGTCATTAACATCAAGACTGTAACTCTCGAACAGACATAGCGGATGCAAACCCTGTAGAAAACTGGAGGTTATAATTTGGTAAGAATCTTCTGTATCAAATATTTCTGATGATTTATGAAGTCTCCGCTTCATAGGTGCTATGTCATCTTCGTGAGACTGTAACCAATAAAAGGAAGGAAAGTTCAGGAAAAACGGACAGGCTGCAACAAGCACGTCGATGGAGGCCAGTTTTCCTCCATCTTCCCAGCTCCCCTGTGTCTCCTTCCTCTTCCTCCAGCACGCCACCTCCCACGCCGTGCCCTCCCTGCTCGGCTCCCTGATTGCCCTGCACCCGGAGTCCCACCGTGCAATGCCCCGGGGCTTTCCAGGGGCAGCAGCTCCCCTTTGGGTTTGCCCAGGTCATTGGGGATGCTCTTCCCACCCACCCCAGGCACTCCTGGCTCCTGGGGAGCTGGAGGAGGAGCAGGGAGCAGGAGGGGGACAGGGCACGCAAGGGCACTGCTAGTTACAGGGCTGCCGTCCTGGATTCAAGCTACAGATCTCCTTGTTGTGCATTGAATCGGTTTTACACGTTGTCCTCTTCACTCTCCTGCTGGTGGTTACCTTTACGGTATCCTGGTATTCCCTTCTGTTGGTTAATTATTTTATCCAGGCGTGCACGCATGTCCCTGGCAGCTGGGCTGTGCTAGCGCAGCTCCCTCTCGATTTTCCTGCTAGCAATACTTTTCCCTTTCTCCCGTCTTTTTCCCTAGACTGTTCTCCTCAGACTTTTGGGATCCCGCTCTTCTAAGTCATCGCCACTGACCGTGCCTACAAGCAACTGCAGGAAGCAGTGAAGAAGAGCCGCCGGCTCTGCCTGGAGGTGGAAACGACAGTGATGAGATTTCGGGCTCAGAGGCAGAAGAGGTCCCCGATGGGCAGGAGCTGTGTCCTGGTACCCTGCGGGGTCTCCCCAGAGGAGCCGCTTTCCCCAACTTTTCTCGACAGCAGCTCCTGGAGGCAGCGAAGGGTACGACTGCAAAAACGGGCTGCGCTGTGATGGTGCTGCAGGCTGGGGGAGGCTCTGACTTCAGCAATAAATATGGTTTCTCAGGGTCTTTTCTTAAGGAATGCGAGTTATTCGTGCTGCATGCTGGGTCGGTCCCGGTCTGCCCTCAGGGAAATGGGATGCCCCTACTTCCCCCAAGAGATGGACGGTGAGAGGTGGGACAGGCTTTACTTGCTCAGCAGTTACAGATCCAAGGTTACCAGGAGGACATGGCCGGGCAGCCAAAGGTAGGTAGGGATAGGAGGAGATTCATCATCAGTGGCATGGATTTTTCTATTCCTCCACTGCGTCACATCTTGGTGAGCAGCGCTGTGAACAGATATGACTTCTCCAAAACAGCGTCGCCTCTTTGGCAATGTCGCGGTTGGAGACTGGGCCTCGCACTTGCGAAATGCCCACCAGAAGCTGTGGCCGTCGATGGGGGGTCATGTTGGCTCCCTGGCCACGCAGCAGGGAGAGACCCCTCGCTGCTGTGGGGACATCAGCTGTGCCTCTGAACTGGTCTGCTTTCAGCGTTGACTACCCCTGCGTCAAAGGGCAAGGAAGATTGCGTGGCTGGTCAGCCTCGGCCACCTTCTTGGCTTTAGTCCCCCCTGCGAGGGGAGGTGGGTATTAGGCTGGGTTTGGTTTGCCTCATCTCTTTGGAGTAGAGACCCACGCCTGCCTCTTGCTAAGTGCCTGTAACCCCTGGTGTAAAGCAGCTCCAATGCAGGTAACTAAATCCAGTATATTGCGCAGTCAAAGGTGAAAGATTTGGGGATGTTTCCTCTTTCCCCATGTCTGCGTGTGGTGTAGGGTCTGCCCCAGTAGGAAGGCTATGTTTAGAAACACCTCACACTAGGACCAGTGCACATAAACGAATGCATATGAGATGAAAGGTGTCTCTGTGGCTCTCTTGCAACCCCCAGACAGGCTCTGTAGACCTCTGTGTTCGTTTGGAGGTGATGCCTCCCTTTCCCACAAACTTCTGAGGTCACGGCAATGACGGTGTACTGGGATCTTGTGGGGTAGTTCCTGCCACCCTGCGAATCACCTCTGCTTCATCTTAGGGGGCGATGTCCGTGGACTCCATCACTGACCTGAGTGACAACACTTCCAAGCTACTGGAGGCGCTGCAGTTGTCGCACCCCCACGAGCTGGATGCACGGAGAAGCCTGGGCAAGAAAAAGATGTTGAGCCTCAACCCCATCACCTGGCAGGTCCCACGGATTGTGGATAGATGTTGCAAACACATTGAAACACACGGTAAATACGCATGTCTCTCCGGCCAGATGGCCTGTCCCACAGAAGGTTGGTAAAACCCATCATACGTGGTGGGCTGGGGCAGTTTGGCCCGGCCATTCCCCGAGGCGGGAGGAGGCAGCTGATTCCTGGGGCAGAGTATGCTCCCGAAAAGCCGCCCGGGGAGAGTCCTCTGGGCCGGGTGTAGCATCTGGGCTGAGAAGTGAATGTCACGGCATGTATCGGTGACCCATCTCCTGGTGCGCTCTGGCCTTAACCCCCCCTGCAAATCCAGCATCTAGCTCAGAGTGACTGTACAGGTGAGCTCTCCTCCCTGACCCACAGACAATCAACCCCAGAAAATCTTATGGCTCCGAAACTTTTCTTTTCACCCCCTCTGCCAGGAGCGGGGAAGGACGCGTTGCCTCGCTTGCAGTGCAAGAGCACCACTTCCAGGATGTTGAGGTGCTCCAAGGACTAGTCGGGGCGGCAGGGAGTTGTGGAAATGCAGAGCACTAACCTGTCTGTCTCCCAGGTCTCCA
>NW_008824190.1:788998-808722 GCF_000699105.1 Pygoscelis adeliae | reverse complement strand
AGGTAAAGCGAGACATTTACTGCATCCTCTGTAGCGGTACCGCATCCAAAGGACAGACGCTTGTATGTGTGGGGAATGGATAAAGCAGGCATTGACATGGAGAGGTCTAAAATATCACAGGCACATGCTGGATCACAGACAACCTGTAACCTGCTGCTGAGTCTTTCCCCCAGCCATGGAGAGCAGGCTTCATCCCTCCAAGCTGCCTTTAACAGATGAGCCTCCACCCCCCTGGCTGGCACTTCAGAGCCCCTGGGCTCCCTTCACCAGCCAGCAGCTCCTTCTGGTCCTGTGGCCCATCCTCTGGGCAGCAGCAGACTCTTGGGCTCTGGCGTGCCTTCTTCGGGGGTGCCCTGCATCAGGGGGACATTGGCAGTAGCCAACCCTCCTGTCCTGCCATTGCAGTAGCTCTTGTACAGGGACAGTTCCTGACAGCATGACTCGTATAAAGAGGAAGAACTGACTGTTGCTTTTATTCTTCTGCTTTCTTCCATCTTTAAGCTGAGGGAAGAGTTTGACCGAGGACTGGATGTTTTCTTGGATGAGCATCAAAGCGTTCATGATGTGGCTGCTCTGCTCAAAGAGTTTCTTCGGGACATGCCGGATTCACTGATTCCCAGAGAGCTCTATGCAGCCTTCCTCAGCACAGCCTGTGAGTACCTGGGTGCGTTGTTCTCGCTCTGCACAGTCCACCCACCGCATTTGATTTTGTAAGGAATAAAAGGGAGTTTTCTTCTTGTGCAATTACCTGGCTCAGTACCGGGTCCCAGCACAATTCAGCATGCTGCGCAGGAGCTCGGCCCAGCAGTTTGTGCTGCCTGTAAGGGTGTCTTTGCAAATGCTCTGCCCAGGTCCCCCTACCCTCCATATTTCAGACGACTGAGTTGGGTCTTTTCTTAAGCTGCTTCCAGCATCACTCTTTCTTGGTCTCCTTCACCATCTCTTTGCTTCCCTTTTGCCATCCTTCTCTCCTCAGATTTGATTCTCCAAATCCAAATCCTTGAACCCCTGCTTCCACAGCAAAAACGAGCAGCTACACACCAATGGGCTTGCTGTCAGGCTGTGCCGTGTCAGGGAGCAGGACAGGGCATGTGGTGGGGGGAACAGAGGTGTACAGGGATTTAGGGGAACGTATGAGGCAATTTTCTGCCCTCAAGCTCAGGTATTTGAGCATATAGCACACGTGCACTGTAAAGCAGGAGTGTAAACCAGCCTGTCCTTGCTGAAATCACCCCAGAGCAACGGCATGGGGCTACAGGTGTGTCTTCGGGTTGTGGGCACGTAGCACTGAGTTTCTTCAGGATAAATACATCCTGAGACTGGGGCATGTCTCAGCATGCGGTCCCCTTGGGGAGATCAGGAAAACCTTGGGGGGGGGTGGAGATGGAAGGCTGGCTGCAGTGCCCGTCTTTTCTAGCTGTGCAACGGACCTGCATCTCTGCAGGGGCAGGAGAGACCTGGATCAAAGGGGAGAAACAGAAGGTAGCATCCCAAGTGAAAAGCAGGCCAGTACTGCATCGCAGCTGGAAGTGGCTGTGCTGTCTTTACCTTGGTGTCTTATTTAGAGTCCTAGATGAGGAATTTGCATTATGTTTGATATGAGCTTCCAAATCAGCTGTTTTGCAAATTGACAATAATTTGAGCTGCCAGCTCCTTCAGTGTTTTGTAAGACCCACCTACAGAAAGGCTGTAGAGGGGATCTGGGAAGCTGGTGATGCCCACACCTGACAAGATGGGAGAGTCTGTGATGAAGGAGGAGATCCCAGAGCACAAACTTAGTCTGCCAGGAAAAAGTCAGCCGAGATTCCTCTCAAGTTGGATGACTCCCCCTCTTCCTTTTAGGAGATGCAGATGCTTTTGGAGCACATAGGGCCAGGTGTTTGCCTGTATCCCACTCTCCAGAAGCCTGCAGGGCGATGAACCTGCAGGGTCTGGGCATAGAGCATTTGGGGTGAGATCGCTGACCTCAGAAGATGGGCTCACTGCTTGATGGTCTCACCGCTTGTAAAGGGTGCAGAGAAGGAAGATGCAGGGAAGGAACCACCATCTGAAGCTGGAGAGAAGGCCAGGCCAGACCGCTGCTTCCAAACCTTTCTTGCTGCCACTGCTGTCTTCTTTTTCCGGCTCGTTAAGGAACACGTTGAGCAGCACAAGCTGCGAACAGCAAACAGTGCGAGTTGCTCCTACCCCGTGTTTCCCATTTTTTAATGAATTATTTGTCCCCCAGAGGATCTTCTTCCTATGTCACGGCTGTTTCATCTACCTCAAAACTTTTAAGTGAGAGCCTTTGCCCAAAACCTTCTAGAAATCCAGGGAGACTGAAGCAACCCCCCTCACCGGTGTTTCTTGACCCACCAGAGATCTCCAGGGGGTCTAAACGGCAGGACGTCTCTCTGCAGAAGCCGTGTTAACCCATTGACTTTGCATCTTCGTATTTTAGCAACGGTCACCCCTGTTTGGTTTTTCTGTGTCTGTGGACAGGTCTCTTCCCTATTTGCGTGTGACATGGCCGGGGTGGTGGTGGCCACTGTGGGTGGTGGTGAAGGAGTGGCGGGTTGTGTGACTGTGGGTGGCGGTGAAGGGGTGGCGGGTTGTGTGACGGCTGCTGCCCGCGAAGGGAGGCAGCGGCGCCCGGCACGCTGCCCTGCGGCATCCGGCACGCTGCCCTGCGGCATCTTCCCTGAGCCTGTGGTTACCCCCGCAAGGGTTTGAGTCGCTGCCAGTCCCGGCTTTGGCCCTTCCCCAGCAATGTCAGATGTTCTCCCTGTGGGTCAGGAGCCTGTAACCCTTGTCCAGATCTGCTGAGCTGTTACTTCTGTTATATTTTCATCTTTCTCTGAATGTGAAGTGACGGTATTTCTCATACAAGTCTGCAGTCTAAAAGACAGAAGAATAAATGATGCACCTTTGTCATATAAGGACTTTTAGGGCACAGTGTAAAGCAAATGGTTGGGAACTGTCAGGTGAACTACCTTCTCTATGCCCTTCCCAGTGGAAATTGGTGTTACTTTGGCTAAAAGATGGGCTTCACGTTTTTATTCCTGGGAGACAAGAAGGTTAATAAAGATTGCCGTTGCCATTTGCCCCAAAAAGCCAAGCAGAACTGCAGAATATTCACAGTACTGAAATACATATTTTTCTGGAGTGATATCTACAGGCTACAGCCACGTCTTCCAGGCTTAGCATAAGGGTGGGCACACGCGGCCAGGGCAAAGTTGGTCTGGACCGCTATCCCACTTCCAGGAGCAGCCAGAGTCTCTTACTTAGAGGAGCGTGTAAAAACAGTGTTGTTTTCTCCAATATTCCACCTTCCAGTGATCTCCAAGTAGCCTGAGCCTGAACTCTTGTTAACGTTTTACAGCCTTTAGTGGATTCCTAGCCCCAGCCGCTTTTTGAGCCCATCCAGCTGTGTGGTGGACATGACATTCAGCAGGTTGCAGGGCTGCGGTTTAGTTACATGCTCAATGACACGCTACTGTCATTGCCTGTTTTCTTGTCACTGCTAGGGTGTGTGATCTGCGTGGATCTTCAGCTCACACCGGGTTTGTGATCCTCACACCTGAACCAGAAGATCTTGCCAATTCTCCCTATATAAGTGATCTAAGGAGCCTCCCCTCGCAGCCAGCACCAGAGCAGGATACGGGACCACGCAGTCCCCCATCCGCTGCTCTTTCCTGACCCGTCACCCATCACACAGAGCTTTGAATCCCTCTCTTGCAGCATACCCTCCTTTTTTTCTTAGGCGCCCTCTCTAGCCTTGGCCGGCTGAGTGTTTGCTCTCTCCCTGTCCTCCCTTGCCAGCTCAGCATCACTATCGCTGCAGTGAGGTGACTTTCTTTCCCCCTGCTGACACTGTTGTTAAAAAGGCCGAGTGGCCCTGGCCTGCGTGTGGGCTGTAGGGTGAATCCATGAATTCACATGACTTTTCAAACGTTTGGCTCCCGGATCCTTCCTTACCACCCTTCTTTGCCAAAATCACTTGACAGCAGTGGGATTAGTGGTGTGCTGCCCGGCACTGCCACGTGCAGTTGCTGCAGTCTGTGCCTTTTTGTTTTGGTTTTTTTTTTGATAATTGGATTATAATCCCTCTGGTCTAGGACAGTCTTTGGCTATGGGGCTGTACAATACCAAATGCAATCACATCGCAGCCCTTGCTGGGGTCTCCCAGAGTGCTTATCCCTGCATGGATGAGATGAAGGGTAAGATGCCAGTCTGGATCCCTCCAGAGCTCATTACCTGGATGTAAACGAGGGCTGTCCAGCTGGAAGTGCCTAGCGGGCTGGGAACCGCACTAATTAACGGGCTGCTTTCTGCCTAGCCATGGAGGGCCCGGCGCAGCTGGCCGCCCTCCAGCTGCTGCTCTTCCTGCTGCCCCCCTGCCACAGCGACACGCTGCACCGGCTCCTGCGGTTCCTCAGCGAGGTGGCCCGGCACGCCGAGAGCTCCCGGGGCCCCGACGGCCAGGAGGTAAGGCTGGCCCAAACGGGTCGACTGCACGAAGAAGGGGTTGCTCAAAATTTGTTGGTTAAAACCAAGCAGAGCTTCTTGCAAGCCTGGGTGAATCCTTTGGCAAAATCAAATTGCTGATAAATCCCCTTGTCCATGGCAGGTCTGGGTTGCTCTCAGTTCAGCTAAGTGATTTTCTGGGTTGCAGTAACCCCAGAGAGACCTGGCAGTGTGTCCGTAGGCAGCGCAGGGGGCATTTTTTGTGGACTAGTTCTGTTTTTCCACCTCCAACTTTCGTGAAGGACTTATCATCATGCGTTGAGGTTGATTTTGGTTTCTCTGGACAATTCGAGCTCTAAGTCTCTCGGTGATTCACAGAGACTGGTTTTGTCCCATATGGTAAGATGATACAGAAATATTGGTTGTTAACTTCTGTTATGGGTTGTGAAAGTGAGGTAGATGGGAATGGAGGCCCTGACGCAAGGAGGGGATGAGCACATGCTCCAGCACCACAAACCCTTCATGCTGGCCCTGCCACCAGCTCAGAAAGGACCAAACTGGACCCAGATCAACACTGCAGCCTCACTGAGCAGCTCGTGTTCCTGTTTTGGGGTGGGTGAGGCTATCCTGGGACATATCATGCCGGTGCATCTACAATCTGTAATTTACTTTTGTGCTTTCTTGCTAGATTCCTGGGAATAAAATGACAGTTTCAAACTTGGCCACAATCTTTGGTCCCAATGTCCTTCAGAAAGAGAAGCCTGGAGAGAAAGACGTTGGTGCCATGAACTTTGAAGACAGCACTGCCGTCATACTGGTGCTCCAGAGGTTGATTGAGCACTACCAGGCCTTGTTCATGGTAGGTGAGGCTTTCTCAGGGCAGCTTCTCTAGATCTCTCCTTCCCCTCTGAACTCTTTTCTAATGGCAGCAGAAGGAAGGGTATATTCACAACCCCATTTAGCAGCAGATGACTCGAGTCGGCTTGTGAAAATGTGATTCATTCCTCATGCCAGCTGTAAATATCAATTTGGGATGGCTTGTTACTGGCATTGTAAAGGCAGAGCTGAGGGTCCTGCCACGGACAGGTCCTGTCTTCTCTGTCGCTTTCCACCCCGGTGACGTTTGACCAAACTCATTTGGGATGGGAAACAACTGGCCAACAGCAACTGCGCTTCGGTACTGTTTCTCGCCTAAAGTCCCAGTGAGGGGGGAAAGAAGAGGAAAAAATGGGAGACTCTAGAAGAGGGAAGGAGCTGGAAGGCGATGGCGTGGGGTGGAGGTGCCACAGCCTCAGGCAGATGCAGGGAGGCTGTAACAGTGGGGAGAGCTGGTGAGGGCAGTGAAGAATGGGATCACTTCAGACCTACTCTTTAATGGATGATTTGGACCATCAGTGTAAGGCAGGGAGTGCTCATCCTATCCTAGAGGATGCATCGACCTGGGGTTCCCAAAAGCATCTTTTAGAGTAACGTAAAGGTTCGTATGGGAAGAGACCTCTGGGGCCTCCAGACCAACCAGATCAGCTCACTTCAAAGCTAGATCAGGGCTGCGTCCAGCTGGGATTTATTTACTTCCAGGGATGGAGAGCTCTGACCTCTCTGGGTCCTGTCCCAGGGCTGCACCACCCCCAGGGGAAGAATTTTCTTCTTGTCAGAAGTGCCCCTGCTGCAGCTCGTCCCTGCTGCACCTCGGTCTGTGCCCAGGCACCTCTGGGAAGGGTCTGGCTCCATCCTCTCTCCACCCTCCCACGGGGCACTTGCAGGCAGCAGTAAGAGCCTCCTGCATCTTCTCCTGGCCGAATCCTGCTCTGCGTGGTTGTCCAGGTGGACTTCAAGCCTTCCCTGTTGCACTCGCCGCTCTGCCCTGCAGCAGTGTGGGTGCCAGGGGGGCATGACAGACCGGGGACACATCTCCAGGCTCGGTGCTTCTCTTTGCCGCTCTGGGAGGTGCTGGTGGAGAAGGACGAGAGCGGTGCAGTGCAGTACCTGAGCACAGGCGGGGTTGCTCGGTGCAGGCTCGGAGGTGGGTACGGTGGTTGAGCAGGAGAGCCCCGGCGGGTTATGCAGCAAGATGCCATTCCGAGCCCACGGGTGCTTCGTGTGGACTTGGGCACTCTGAAGCAGTCCCCAGGGGATGCGATGTAGGAAGGCGCCATGCAGTCACATAGCTGCTCTCCTTGGGGACAACCCAGTGGAGGCTGTGCAGCTATTTCAAAACCCTGGCAGAAACCCCCTGGATCAGCAAGAGCATACACTGAGCAGTCGTCCTGGCCCTGATTTTAGGAGAGGACCTGGGAAATTCCCGAGAAATACCAGAAATGTCCATTTCCTACAGGTCTATGGGAATGTGACGTTTCAGGTCCCCCAAAAGCCTTGTAGCGATTGTCAGGTCTACAGGGAGCCAAAGGACCAGGGTTAGTGTGGGAAAAGCAGGGGCTGAGACCCTGCTCAGAGCCCCGGGAGGTGTGTGGGACATGACACCCACACAGCGGGTCTGTGAGCACGTATTGACCCGGAGTCCTTCTGCTGTCCTCGGCTGCCTCTGCTCGTCCTCCTCCAGAGAGGAGGAGATGCCACGAGCGAGTGTGTCTGTGTATCCCTCCCAGGTCTCTCCAGAAATGCAGCGTGACATCCTAAGGAGGCTATTTCAGACAGACCCCGATGTCATCGACTACCTTTTGCGCAGGAAGTTCAACGCCGTGCCGTAAGTCCCCACGAGGCGCAGTGCTGCTGGAGGGCACCTCGCTGCACGGGGGCAAAGCTCTCCTGCAGCAACACTCACCATGCTGCTGGCAAGTGACGGACGAACCCTGCTGATCTTCCTGCCCATCTTTCCTGTTCCTTCCACCACTTTCAGTCATGAACTCCCCAGCTAAAATCCTTCACTTTCTGCGCTAACACCCAACAGCTGAAACATCGCAGCTTTTCTGTCCTTTGGAGCGCGTTGTTCTTTTTTCCTCCCCAGCCTGTGCCATGCTCCCTCCTTTACCCAAATCTGCCCTGCATCAGAACTCCTCCTCCACTGCACACGTCTTTCTGTGTGCATACCTACACAGCTCTTGTCCTGCTGCTCCCCCAGAGCCCTCCGCTGCTCCAGCCTCTCAGGATCACACACGGATGCCTGCTCCATTTTCAGCTCCATCGCTAGCCTCCTCCAAGTTTTCTTCACCCTTGGTGTTCTGCATTTCTCTGCATTTTTTTGCCTGTCCTGTGTGCATCTGTGTGCACATGTGTCTGCGCGTGTGACTGCCAGCTATGTCTGTACATCTACTTCTTGGCTGCAGGATAGGTTAGTCCCATAGAGGCTCAGAATTTGAGCTCATGCCCTTCTCTGTGATTAAAGAAGGTGGGGTAAAAGGGCCTTGTGTCCCGTGATCTGGGCCCACGATCATGGCACATAACACAGGAGGTATTTTGCTCCCCCGTGGTCTGAAGCAGGGCATGCTCGGCAGCCTTCGGTCTCCTTGTAGGGCTGGTGGCTCCTTCGGCAAACATGGACTGTCCTGTGCGAAATGGTTTCCTGGAGCACAGACCTTACGAGTCTGCTGTTCTTTTGTTCCTTGTCTGTCTTTTTTGGGACTGTCCAAAGAGGTGGCAAATCTTCAGGGTCACTGCTAGAGGCCATTCGGGCGTGGGGTTGGCAATAGAAGCAGTTTGCAAATAGCATCTTTTTCTTTTTCTTTTTTTTTTTTTTACTTTCTTAGGAGCACAAAGAGTGAGGATTCAACAGGGGAGCATGCTCCATCCCCGCTGCCTGGTCGGACCCGCACCCTGGAGAGCAGCTCAGTCTCATCAGAGTTGTACAGCAACGTCTCATTCCTAAACCTGGACGTTGGCATCTAGCAAGCCTGGTCCACGCCCTCTGCACTGCCTTCTGTGGACAAAACTGGGCCACCTTTCCCCAGCAAAAATAGGTCCTCTGTCCCACTTTGGAGGAGTGGAGAAGTGGAAGGAGTATGGATGCCTGTGGGAGCATCTTTGCCACCGGTAGACATGCCAAATTGTCCTGGTGTAGGCAGACCCACAGCAGGAGAGGCGTTTGCAGGTTGCCAGCAGAAGGGCTTTCCACATGTGGGTTTGTTGCTAGATGGCAACCGAGAAACCCGTGTGCTTGTGCAGTGGCTGTGCACGCACGGTTGTGTCGGCAGGGGTGTGCGAAGGGGAGCGTGCTCT
Organism: Pygoscelis adeliae; assembly: GCF_000699105.1. Classification (NCBI taxonomy): domain Eukaryota; kingdom Metazoa; phylum Chordata; class Aves; order Sphenisciformes; family Spheniscidae; genus Pygoscelis; species Pygoscelis adeliae. Next base: position 800,103 of record NW_008824190.1, on the reverse strand, counting down.
GGGAGAGAGCCGGAAAGCCGTTGGCGTGTGCTGTAGCCCGCTCGCAGGGCTGAAGTACGGCAGCGCCCTCAGTGCAGCACTGCCTCTGCGATCTACCGCTTCACAGGAGTTTGAGGCACGAGGTTTCCGTCCCCAGGGCTGTGTGCGTGAGCTCACGGCTCAGGGTTAGCAGCACACTGGGTGGCAGTGCAGGCAGGGACTGCAGGGTGGCTTCGTGGCCTCCCTGCCTGGGGAGGACAACCTCTCCCCTCCGAACGACCACCAGCCCCGTGCACTGGGACAGCGAACTGGTGCAGACTGGGGAGCAGCAGGCAAGTGTCTTGACAGCTGGTGCCGTGCTCGGTGGATGGGACTTGGAGGTGCAAAATAGACCCCATCTGGTGTACCTCCAGGCATTTGCTGGGCTCTGGTGGGGCTGGCTGCTTACAGGGACTGTGGGGGGGACAGGGCGGGGAGCAGTAGCCTGGGGCTGAGACCCCCTGTGCAGACAGGGAGGAGACTGGCCTGAGACCGAAGTCGGGGGGGACTTAGCAGGGCGGGGAGGATGGAAAATGCAGTTCAGCTTTGTGCAGTTGGTGCTTTGGGATCCCATTTACCGCGTGGTGTTGTGTCACAGGCTTGTGCAGAGAGAAAGCTCTCTTGGAGCTAGGGGAATGCCCGTGGAGCTAAAGCAACAGCACCATCGTTGCAAAGGCACCCTGGCCTGCCATGTTCAGAATGAATCACAGCTTTCTTCTTTGTTTGAACCCAGATTTCAGACTGCTCATTTTATAGACAGGAAACACCGTATCGTCCCCAAAATGTATGGCTGGTGTAGTAAGAGGGGACAATACACTCCGAGGATTATAAACTTCAATTTTCCTTGAGTTAATATTCAGTAAGTAGACCTTCTAATGTATTTCACAGATTATGGTGTCTTTTCATGATCTTTGGCTGAGAAATGTCTGCTTTGGTTTGTTCCTACTGCTCAGGCATTGGCCTGTTATGTGCAAACGTACGTTTCTAGCTGATCTGGCAGAATGAAAGTTATCAGCAAATATTTTCTATTTTCTTTCCATTTACTCCGCCGGACATGGCCTGGCAGCCCCTTACTCAGTCACCCCCATGGGCTGGGTTGTCCCTGGGTGAAACAGCGGCGTAGGGAGGGATGCTCTGGACAGCCGTCCCCAGGCGGCTTCGGGCAGGCCGGTCCAGCACGTGGAGCCACAGCCAGCACGATGGAGGGTAAAAAGTCAGTGTGCGTGGAAGGGGAAGTCAAAGAGAAGGCGACAGCAAGAGAGGTGTCCGTGAACTTTGCATGCAGCATTTTTTGTCTTTCGTCTGCCTTCTGAGATCGTGTAATTTATAATCTCTTGGCTTGAAATGTCAGTTGTCATGTTCACAGTTTAGAGCTTGCTTCCAAGGAGGGGCAGCTGAAGAGCGGAGTGCCGAGAAGAGGGCGGGCAGGTGGGAATCTGGCAAGGGATGTGATGGGAGGAGAACTGGTGCCCAGAGGGGTACTGGTGAGAAAACTAGGGCAGGCAGGTAGGGAAGGAAGGTGGGTAACGCTGGAGAGCAGCAGGGCAGAAAGAAGACAGGAATGAGCTATACCAGGATTTTTTAGTGTTGGGGGCAGATGGATCTGGTGTCACAGCTCCTCTCGTTTGGACTTCCCAAAATCAGCTGCGAATCCATCACTTTTATTCTGGAGAAACCAAGAAATACACACTGATGATTACAGAGGTGCTTGTTTTCTGTGAATTGTGGCAAAATTGTCTGGCAAAAAGCTCGGGGCACAGAGTTCAGCTTTGCAGTTGCTTCCTTTTGTTGCTCCGTAGGTCTCCATCTGTCTGTCATTTTGGGTTATATTTAGACAGCCGAGTTTCTCACGTGTGACAGAATTCTCTGTTCCACGATGGATTTAATTGTCTGGTTTCACGTATGACTCTGAAACGCCCCCCGAACTCAACCTTTGCAGAGAACTGATTGAAATTTATCTCCGTAGAAGTTCCCAGCCCATCGCTGTGAGCTCCTCATCGCAGCTGCCGTACACGGACGTGTGGGCATAGTTTCTTTTTTTTCTTGTTGTGGTTTAAAATGTTCCTGTTTACACTGGCATGGTGGGTAGAAGCTGAAGGGCTTGACACCACTTCCCCTCCCAAAAGTGGCTGAAAAATAAAAGAGTGCTTTTTGAAAAGAAAACCAGGCTGGAGTGTTTGGCAGAACTGTGGCTCAGGGAGGACAAGGAGGGACGGGGACGTTTAAAGGAGGACCGAAGCTCCATCGGTGGTTTGCTCTGTGTGGGTTTTCCTACGTTCGCATCCATTGTTGGTCCACGGATGGGAGGTGGAACGGGGAGTCGCAGCTGGGGCCAGCGCCCCGGGAAGCTTTGGGCTGGCAGGATGCTCGGTGTGGGGGAGCGGCGGGTGCTGGCCGGGGCCGGGTACCAGCTCAGTCCTGGGGACAGGGGGGATGCAGGTCAGAGTCTGGCCTGAGATGCAGGTTCTGACAGTACGTGGCGGCCGGGCAGTCAGAGCGGGGCTGGGGCTACGCCGGTGGATGGCCCTGGGGATTAGGCGTAGGGTGGGAGCACCTCTGCAGGGTGGGAGCACCTCTGCAGGGTGGGGTTCTCGCAGCCCGGCTCCTCCTGGATGCTCTCCACGGTGCTCACACCACTGGGGATGACTTGGGGGCCATGAGAAATGTTTGGCTATGCCCAGCCCCGCACACGAGGTTTGTCGTCAAGGTGAGGGTTAACGTTGAATTTCCGTGTAAGGTTATGGTCGTGTCCTCCCAACTCCATATTTTTGGGTGGGTTGCAGCTTTCTTGGGTCAATTGATTTGCTTCAGGGAAGCTTTTTAGGGTCAATAAACCCCCCATATTAGTTTCCACGGTAAAACTATTTTGCTAGGATTAATGGTAGGTTGAGGTTTGGGAGTACAGATTTGGCAAGTGTTTAGGCTTTATGATAGAGGTAGGTTTAGAGCTAGGGTTAGTTTTAGGTTAGGACTAAGGGATAGAGTTGGCAGTGAGATTAGGGTGACTATAAGGGCTGAGATAGAGTAAGTATTTGGGCCTTCTCTGTTGGAAGTAGGTTGGGTGTCCTCAGCGTGCTTGGATGAAGTTGGTGACCATGGGAAAATGTTTTGCGGTCATGTAAAACACTGAAGTAGGTTTCCGTTAGGGATTGGTTTAAGTTTTGGTGTATGAGTAAGGTTCAAGATTAGGTTTAGGGCTTTGTTTAGGGTTGGGGTAAGGCTAGGGCTTGCCTGGTCTGTAACCATTGGTGTTCAGGTGACTTTGGGAGCCAGAGAAAGTCTTTTGATATTGCCCAACCTCTCAGACTAGGGACACTTTTCATGCTACAGTTAAGTTACGCTGCTGTTCTGGTTGGACAGCGGTAAACCTCAGGGCAATGCTGTGATGCTGGAGAAGTGTTTCAGACAGAAAAATGAGGTCTAGTTAGGTCTAGGGTTACAAGAAGTTTACACTGGGGTGAGGTAATCTTTGGGGTTAGGTTTAGGGTGAGGGTGGGAGCCCTCCCAGCAGAGATATGTGCCAGGAGCTGAGAGGGTTTGTGCTTTGCTCTGGCTGGGATTAGGTCAGGGTTTGGGTGAGGCTCTGTGGCCTCCAGAGTGGGGTTCCCAGGAGTCCTGCTCAACCTAGACAGCTGGGAAGAGGCTGAGCATCGTCTGGGATCCAGTCACATCCAAAATGGTTGCACCACCTGAGGGTCACAGGGGACCAATGTGACCCATGGGCACCCTAAAACTAGTCACCCACTGACCCCAGGAGCCACCTCCCATGAGCTGGATCTTTGTGGCTCCTTGCCAACTAAAACCCTTCAAGACTGACTAGGACTGACTTCATTGTGGGATAAAGAGGACACCTTGGTGTCCCCTGGACACACCTGGAAGAGACAGGGACAATATTCCAGGCAGGAGGGACCTGGTGAGGGGATCCAGGAGGGAATGGGGGCCTGGGAGCAACTGTGGGGGTGACACCCCAGGGCATGGTTTGCCACATGGGGCCACAGCCTCTAACCTCCTGGTGCCAGTGAAGGACCAGGAGGTTCCCATGGTGGAACCATAGAATCATAGAATCGTTTAGGTTGGAAAAGATCCTTAAGATCATCGAGTCCAACCGTAAACCTGACACTGCCAAGTCCACCACTAAACCATGTCCCTAAGCACCATGTCCACACGTCTTTTAAATACCTCCAGGGATGGTGACTCATGCACCAATGGGCCAAACTGGTCCCATAGGGGAGCTGGGCCCAGGGTGCTCCTGCACCTCCCAGGCTGCTAAGGGCTCCAGGGCCCCATGGCTGCCTCCTTCCCTACCGTGGGGCAGCCCCGTGCTCATGGCACTGACCCTGGGGAGCTGCTGCTTCGCCCCGATGGCAGGAGAAGTGCCCCCAAAGGAGCCTGGGTTCCCATGGGGCCTGTGATGGGTGCAGGGAAGAGGAGGAAAGGGGTGAAGAAAGCATACTGGGCTTGGTCCTTGGTTGCTTGGTGGAAAAATACCCCAGCACAGTGTGGAAGCAGCCTTCCTCTGTGGCCTCACAGGAATGGCTCCACCATGTGGACCTCACTTGATGCACCCCATGGGACTACGGGTGCCTTTGGTGTGCCCCAGGGGAGACCTGGCTCCATGGCACAGTAGGCGATGGAGGGACTGGGACAGGCTGAGCTCAGGCCGTGGACCAGTGTGTGCCCTTTGCTCCCACCACCAGCTCTAGAGGGGAAGGTGACAGCAGTTCCTACAAGAGGACAGCCTACTCCTCCTTCCCCAAGCCTTGTGATTTGGCTCCAAGCGTGAGGCCTTGATGTTCCAGTCTGGCTCTGAACGTTGCTGAGGTGGCAGCAAGTTTTTGGAGCTGTGGCGGAAGGGCTCACTTGTTGAGCTCTATACCTCTGCCTTGGGATCTCCTAAGGATGCTCTGATCCCCCACCATGGACAGAGGGTCATCCTAGCCCAGGGAAACAGCTCCTGCAGCCTGCAGGGGCCTCTTGAAAAGAAACGGCCCCGTGCGAAACTGAGCTAAGGCAGCTGGATGTGAGCGTACAGAGCAAGGGTTCAAGAGAAGCCACCGTCAAGGTAGGCAGGGCCCAGCCATGGCCCCGTGTGTCAGGACTTACTTGCCCTTCAGCAGCCCTGTTCCTCAGGGCCTCCTCCCTGGACCAGTCTGAGGCGAGCTGGGCTGGTTTGCCAAACGCCACACTGAGGCGTGGGGAAATGCTCGGCACCTCCATGCGGACACGGGCTCCAGCAATGCTGGTGTCTTGCTCTGTGAGCAGGGAGCCCGTGGCCCGGCTCGTGTGCCTCACTGCCGTAACAGTGTCATGGCTTTGGCTGCGCCTTGTAGCATCAAGAGGATGACTAACGAATAACACGAGCCTTTCTGTGCCCCTAGCCTGAGGGGAAGGAGGTATCCCACCACAGCCTCAGCTGCATCTGTCCAGTGGATGGTACCTGTCTCACAGTACTGCACCTTCTCAGCTGCACTGCTCAGGGTTGAGCTCTTATTTTGTAAAGGTCCCTTCCCTGTGGATGGGTACTGTCGGGATGGGTGGAGAAGTGGTTCCCGGAGAACAGCAGGCTGAAGGGAGAAGTGTGTGCTGAGAGATAGCTGGTGAAAGCCTCCCAAGAACTGATAAGCTCCAGAGACGAGCAGTGCTGTTGACTCTGCAGGAGCGGATAAACTCAGGACACCATGAGTCTGCTGAAGGTTTCTGAGGTCACCAGCACACTCCAGCATCAACTGTGTAACCAACACCATATCCAAGGAGGCAGCGGCTGCTCTGTGCGGACAGACTACAGGATTATACCTGCTGCAAGAGCAGACCCTCTGGGGGACCTTCCAAATTTCTTCCTAGAAGCCTCTGGTATGTCAGCGTGACTCTCCGCTCCTCAGTCAACAGCCAGCGTTGGTCTCACTGTTCCCATGTGGTGCGAGTGACTAGTTATCTCCTGTTAGTTGTAACAGCTTGAGTCCGTTAACAGTAACGCGCTAACGGCAAGGTGTTCCAGTAACTATTGGCCATGACTTGATGGTGGATCTCCCTGTGTCCCCGCTGAGGGGGAGCATAGGGAAGGGGGACGATCCTCAGGTTGGGAGGAGTTGTTACAAATGTTCACCAAGAATTTTGAATCCAAGAAAAAGCAGGTGATCTTTATGTCTTCAGCTGGGCAAAAAGGCACTCAAATAATTTTGCCAACCTGAAACCTGGACTGCAAACCAGCTTTTTTGTCATCATGGGGGAATATGAAGTGCCGGAGTCCTAGGTGTACGGGGAATGGACGGATAAGGCTCACTAGGTGCAGTGGGTGATGGGCCACCCTGGGGAGAACCTCCCTGCAAGTGTGTTGTACGTTGGATTCCTTGGGGACCAAAGAGGAACATATTCTAATGGAAGAGGAAAGGGAAAGGCACAGTTGTGCAGTAGTGGTGATACAAAGTCTGGAAACTTGTGACGTGCGAGGGGGGGAGCAGAGACAAGCAGGACGGCACACCACTGCTAGCAGCGCTGGAGACAACACCAAGCCCACTGCCTGTCTGCAGTGATGGCAAGACTGACAGCCACGGACAGTGGATGGAGATGGCACAAACCTTCTGCATCCCCCACCTTTAGTTCATCGTGAGAACATCACAAGCACTTTGCTGCCCAAACATTTCAGCAGCTGCAGCCGTTGGTCTGCTCATAAAGGAGGAAGCCAGAAGCATCAAGGCTGACATTAAGATCTTGAGCAGAGCACAAAACCAGCAAAGGGCTTCATGCCTTGTCACGGCCAGAGCTCAACCTGATGCCACTGCTTCCAGGTGTAGCTTTGACTTGCCGTCACTACCAAGAGCAACGGATCTGGCACTGAGGTCAATGGTTAGAAGTCCACACAGCCTCCATCGCATGTTTCTGATCAAATTTTTCAGTATCAAAAAAGAAAAACCCAAGCAGAGCAAACATTTCCTCATTCCCTGTCACCTCAGTGAGTCACTCGGAGAGCGGCTGTGGCATAGATTGATGCCACCAACGTCACTTTGGCTTCTCTCCCTTGATTCCTCTGAGCTTTAATTTGTTCTTGCACTGCTTTTGCCATATACCTATCTCTAAGAACTAAGCGCAGAGAAATTATAGTGGATGACATATAAACACTAACATGTTCATGGCACTTGGGAAGTATGCGCTGCAGAGCTACGCCACATTTGAGGATGTGAGAGACACGGGGGTTGCAGATTCTTGGCCAACAGGTCTACACAAGACGGTAGTGTTGAGCTGTCTCTGTATGTTGCCCCCTTGGAAGCCACACAAGGATTTAAAAGGGGACTGAAAGGTTTGTGGTCACCACCGGGCATTACAACAGGCACGTACGAGAGCATCAAGTCATCCCTGTGAAGGCTTCCTGACAGATGGGCTGGCTGCCCTCAGATCTTACACTCTCTATTTTACACCGCTCGCACTGGGTGATGGGAAGAAGCGCAAGGCGCTGCAGAGCCGGTTTCAGAAACACCGCTGAACAGGACACAGAATCACCATCCGGCTTATGATAATCTGAATGGGACAGGGATGCTGAAATACCAGGCAGCTATTTGCTTTGCTTTGCAAGAAAAGTCCTGTTGAAGTTTACTTTCCCATCTCCGTAATGGCGGGCAGAAGAGGGCACTGGGGGCTCGCTGGGAAGCACGCGTCTTTCTCCGCTTACTACAGAAGGTATAAAAATGACTGTAGGGTCTTTCTACCACCACATCTCGAGACTTGAAAACTGCTCAGTACCGGCTCTCGCTGCCAGTGGGGATATTGCTAAAAACTCCGCTTGAGGGCAGCCCAGCGCCGGCCGTTGCCGCTTTCTGCCCGGCGACTGCCGCCTCTGAGCAGTACGCAGACTTCTTTCTCCCTCAGAAGCACACCGGCTGTCACTGCCTGGCATGCACAAGTATTTGCTTATAACTTGTTTTATTTCAGCCTCACAAAATAAACCCCGCTTTACAAATCAGTTGCAAAGCACCGTCATTCATGAAGCATTAGCATCACTCCGGACCTGCTCTGAAAAAGCCGGTTAGCTCTTGTTATGCTTCAGATTTAGTTATCGTCGGGCTCTTTTCCCCTCCTCCCCAAGCTGAATCTGCAAGCCTCTGTGGTTTCACCTTTTGAAACAACCTGAAAGTTTCTGTCTTGATGTTTCTAGACCCCCAGTGCTGGCGGGGGGGGCGGGGGGCGTTGGTTGCTCTTGGGGGTGGTTGCAGGCTGGTTGTTAGCACCAACACAACCAAAAACATCTCTGGCCACTCAGCACTGGAGGGGTTTTTACCTCTAAGAGTCAAGCTTAGAGGTCTTAAGAAGGGTACAAGGGGGAGTAGCTTGCAGCAGTAGGATGAGTTACTCAGATTCATTCCCTTATACTGCTGATCAGGATACACACGCGTGTCAACATATTGAATGGCATCATGTAACACTTTATCAACTCAAGTCCCCATGGTAAACTGAAAGAACATAAATGACTCAAAATAAATTCCTCCAATTTTAGGCAAAGCGTTGCTTTATTTGTATTTTTGAGACCAGAGAAACTGCCTGAGGGGTTAAATCCAGAGAGGAAAGGGATCACACTCACCTGGCAGATGATATTGCCCTGGTCTCTTGAAGCAGTGCTGGGTACCATGGGATCAATACTTGATTTTGTTTGATCTAAAAAGTTCACTCCAGCTGAAAGGAGCCGTCAGACGAAGGGGCAGCAAGGGCAGCGTTTTGTTGGCGATGGGCAGCACGAGTCGACTGGGTGAATGTTTCTTGCCTTTGGAGGGAGAGCAGAAGATGCGGAGCAGAACCAGCCCAAAGCTGGCTGAGCTCCCCTCACCACCCAGCGTGCGAGGAACTGCCCGGGGTTCCCAGCCTTTGCCACGCTGTGTCATTCACCGTGGAAAATCGCCGACCGGGGCATGGCAAACCAGAGCTGGGTTGCTCCCGCTTGCGGCAGGTGAGCCCGCTCTAGTACCGCTTCCCGATGGCATCTCAGCTGCCAACGTGCAATGTCTGCTGAATACAGGTTCTGCATCACAAAGGGCGAAATCACGTTCTGCACCACCCCGCCCTGGAAAGAACCAGGGACACTGCCAAATGCTGCTGGCATTGGTCAATCGGTATGGTTACCCGGAACATGAAAAAAATGGAGATGAACAGTAAAGTTACTTTTCATCTGCAATAATGCAATAACTAGACTTTTCTCCCCTGTAATGCCTGGCCTCCTGTACCTACGGGAGCCCAGGCAGGCAGCCAGGTTTTGTCAAAATTGGATATTAGGAAAAATTTCTCCACCAAAAGGGTTGTCAAGCACTGGGACAGGCTGCCCAGAGGGGCGGTTGAGTCACCATCCCTGGCCATCCCTGGAGATAGTTAAAAGATGTGTAGAAGTGGTGCTTAGGGACATGGTTTAGGGGTGGACTTGGCAGTGTTAGGTTTACGGTTGGACTCGATGATCTTACGGGTCTTTTCCAAACTAAATGATTCTATAATTCTATGAAATCGAAGCACCATGAGGGAATACTGTCCCCATCCACAAGCCAGCAGCTGACAGCAAGGGGTGGTGAATGCCTTCCTCTGCTCTGCAGGAAAGATGGAAGCGTCCCCAGCACAGCCCGCAATCGCCAGGCAAAGGTCCCTGGCTGACGTTCCAGTATTTGTTCTTGCCACGAGCGGCGAGGCAGCGTTTAACGGCAGAGGACCTCTTCGTTCGCCAGCTGCTGGTGCTGGAATTACTCCGCGCTGGGCTGAGCGGCGATGCTTGCTGCAGCTATCGGCCATGGGGAGCGTGTTGTAGAGTGTTGCCCAGACACAGACCTCTTGACTCGAACACTCACTAGTAAAGCTGAAGGAGAGAAGCTCGCCCGTATCACCTCGCTCCCAGAGCCACCAAGGTGTCAGCATTCGCTGGTGGTTAGGTGCAGAAGGAGTAAGAGCTAAAGAAAACCCCAGGCCAGCACAGCTAGAAAACACACGAGTGCCCTTGTGTTCTCCAGAGGCTGTAGTCTCCCCCTGTGACCTGCTCAGGACTGACTGCACGGAGGATGCTCGCTTGGGCTGATTCAGGGCCGGCAAAAAGCAGGCAGAGCTCTTGACGGGATCCTGAATCCACCAAGGCGGCGTGGATTGAAACTGCCCACTGAGAAAAACCACCGACCGTCCTAAACGTAGAGAGGACAAACCAGCTTTTGGCTCCCTCATTTAGATATTGGTCCTTAAAATACCTAAAACTTTCGATACAGTTCTCTTTCATACTGAAAAAAAAAAATACTGAGATGGTCTGAAGACATTTTAGGCAGTTAGGGGCATGTAGCCTCTATAAAAAGCAAGCGTAGGCTGAACCCACCTTTTCCAAACCAGCAGATGAGAGCGAGGGAGCATCTGCCTCCGTTGCCTCCGTCTTGCCACCCGGACAGTTGCTGGGTTAATGCCACCAGAGGCTTGGACAGCTTTTCATTCGTGGCAGGGAAGAGGAGATGCCACTCGTAAGTGCAGAGAAGTTACAGCGTTCTTGTAATGGGCGACCGCGTCCGTTCACGCTGTCGTAGGTCAGTTTTTAAGGTCGTGGCAGGAGGAGAAACACGGAAGAAAGAAGATCTACAGCAAAGCCCACTCTCGCACGCTGAGGGGCGACTTCAGTCCGCAGAAAGGATGAAGGAGGGGTGAGCTCCGAGGAAAGGAGGCAAAGCTTGTCTGAAGGAAAGTGGAAACTCATCCTACGGCACTTCAAGTTCTGGTGGATGGACAGTGATGCAGGGAAGGAAACAGGGCACCTGGGAAGAAACCTGAAGATCTCAAGAACATCTCCAGCCTAGGGAGAAGCTCGCCTGGACCAGCCTCCCGCTGTCAGAAGGGAACGGCGCCAAGGAGGAGGCAGGGATGGGCTGGAGGGAGATGCCACAGGCAGCTTTCCGCCTGGGGACATCCCCCCGCGGCTGCTGTTGTGTGGGAGGGCTTTGGCCACCCGGCTCCACAGGACAATGGTCTCCAGCCCTCTGTCCCCGGGCGTCACCCAGGACCATCACAGCGTGGAGACAAGGCGAGCCCCGCGTGGGAGAGGCCAGTCCCTCGTCCTGCGGGGGAGAGGGGAGGCCCCCGACCCCCAGCCCCGG
>NW_008824190.1:787182-788314 GCF_000699105.1 Pygoscelis adeliae | reverse complement strand
GGGCTGTGCCGTTATGTCCAGCTCTCTGAAGCGCCCCTGTGTGACTGCTCCAGCCTTGCCTCCCCGGGGACGGGCTGGCTCTGTGGGGCAGGACCCGGAGGGACTAAGCGGCACATCCCTGGGGAGCAGCTGCTGGGCTCGCTGCCCTGCTCCGCTCTCAGGCTGCGGTGTGCTTGTTGCCGGTCACCCGGGCTCAACATAGCCCAGGGCCCCTGTTCAGCCCTGCTGTGACCTCCCCTGAAGGCAGAGGAAGAAGCTGCGTCCAGGATCAAGACGTTGCCCGCTTAGGACCAGCTCTTGCTGGGTTGGGCCCCTGCTCAGCTCTGGGATGAGCTGGAAGGATGGCTGAGCTGTCCGAGGAGCTGGATGTGCTCAGAGCTCTGTGGGGGGGGGTGAGGGGCAACGTCAGCCCTGAACTTGCTGCATGGAGCAAGAGCTGGCAGCCTCCCTGCAGAGAGGTGGCCCGGAGCCTGGGTCTGCCCTGTCCCCCGCCTGGTACTGCTCCCGAGAGGCTTTTGCTGGGGCTGCCTGCCTGGTGCGTGCCCCAAACCCCTCCCTCTGCTGACTTCTTACCCCCAGTGATGGCTGATGAGCTCAGTGACCTGCTGCGGGAGTTTGATGAGGTGATGGAGGACTTTGACAGAGGCCCCGCGTGTCAATACGAGCAGCACCTGGAGGAGCTGAAGAGGAAAGCGGGACACAGCGTGTACGACAGTGGCATTGATGAGCTGGAGAGTGAGTCTGGGGCTGGGGAATGAGGATTCCTGGGGGAGGACGGTGTCCATCGGGATGGAGTTGCTTTGGGAGCTCTGGGGTTCCTCTGTGGTAAACCGGGGAGCCTCCTGTTTTTCCTGCCTCTGAGTTGCCCGCCTGACTCATCTCTCGAGGGCTGGATTAGGAGCATGGGACGATGATGGGGGATCATCACCTGATGATCCTGGCCCAGGGCCTGCCAACATTTGCTGGGGCTTCTTCTGCTGGGTTGGCTGCTGCAGGACTGCACGAGGCTTGAGATAACCGGGAGCTCAGAGGGAACCAGTTCGCTGTAATAACCCTGAGGAGTCCCCGTGGCCGTGCCCAGGCAACCTCTGGTGCTGTTTGGCCTGGCAGAGAAGCTCAGTTCCCTTTTTCC
>NW_008824190.1:775262-787066 GCF_000699105.1 Pygoscelis adeliae | reverse complement strand
ATTGGTCCCCGGTCCTGCAACTTGTTTATAAGGTCCCTGTGGCTGTGGACAGTGACTGATGCTTTGCATCATCTGCAGGTACCTGCACGTCCCCGGGAAGCAGTCTCAACTCCAGCGAGGAGGACCTCAACACCCCTGCCACTGCTTACCCCTCTAAAGGTGAGGCTGAAAGATCTGTCCGAAGGGCTGATGCTAGGGCTTCCTTCTGTGTGCTTGGCTCGGCTCAGCGGGGATGGGCCTTCACCTGCCCTGAGGGGGGGGTGGGGGGGTGGGTGCCAATGGCGCCCTGCAGTATTTGGAGGTGGGAATGAGCTCTGGGGTCCTGGCTGGATCCTGGAAGAGGTATGAAGTTGGACTGGCATGTTCCTGGTCGAGGCTAGACTGAGCCAGAGGTCTGTTTGGGAGGGTCACAGAATGGGGCTCTGTTCCTGACCTGGGAAGCACAGGACTGTGCAGGGATGAGGCAGCGCAGGGAAGGTGAGCACCCTTCCCACCATGTATGGATCCGGCTCTGGCCTCGGCTGAGCCCTTGCTGACCGACCTCGTGTGCGTGGGCGTATGTGCCCTGCCTCTCTGCTTTCCCCCACGTTGAGCCTGAAGCGCCACTGGCTGGGTTATGGGACGCTTATCTGCGTGATACCTGCGGGCACCATCCTACCCCCCAGAGCCTGGCTCCGAGATCGGGGGCAGAGGGTGTGTGTGGGTTTGGGTGTGGGGGGGTGGGAATGCTGTGTGTCTGCAGGTCGGAGTTAGTCCTGGGGTTTTCCTGCCCGTGCTGCCCTCAGGCAGCATCCTCGGTGAAACCCCTTGCTCCTCAGCCCTGTGACTCCCAGCCCTGATCTGTGTGTGCACGCGGGGGGGAGCACCCTGCCCGGGGGACGGGTGATGCTAGAGCTGCCCTTAAGCCCCATGCGAGCACGGGACTCCAGAGCCAGGCAGTGCTGGGCAGCTGCTTGGAAAGCTTCGGTGCTGCTGTTTTGATGCCTTCAGCAGCTGGGTACAAGCGTGGGCTGTAAACCCGGAGATGCATCGACCCACAGGGACGCTGTGCTCGGGGGCGTTTGGCTGGGGTTATTCCTGAGCTCTGCGGCGATCGGCCCCCGTTGCACACGCAGCCCCCCCGTAACCCCCTCCCACCGCTGCCAGGCAGCACCTGGCTGGTACAGAAGCAGCAGGCAGACGGAGCAATTGTGGTTAGAAGCAAGGGGTAGGGATCTTCCTTCTCTCAAATTAGAGCTGGGGGGAGGGAATGGGAGAGACCTGACGGTGTGTTTCTCTCCGCTAGCTAAGCTTGGAGACACGCAGGAGCTGGAGGAGTTCATTGCGGATCTGGATAAAGTGTTGGAGGGTACGTACGCAGCTCTGATCCCTGTGCTTCCCGAGCCCCAAGCTGCATCCAGCATGGCAGGATGCCTGGGCTGGGGCTTCTCCGCTGCCTCTGGCTCGGCGGGGCCAGGCCCAGCACCCCTCCCAGCTGGGGCTCCCACTGCAGGGGACTTACAGCCTGGTTTTGGCTGCAGGGGTGGAATCCTTCTGTCTTTTGTTTTGTGGGGGGTGCTCATCTGGGTGTCACCCCCCCATCCCCCTTCAAGCTCTTTCAGCTGGGGCAGAAATTCCCCTGCTTGAGTGTCTCCCCTTTCTGGTGCCTCAGTTTCCCCCAACTGGTGAAGTGGAGATGGCGGTACCGTCCTGGTGGAGGGGATTGGGGGTGTGAAGGCCAGATTGGTCCTGACAATGAAGGCCTGCAAAAAAGGTGGCCAAACAGCGCAACCTGCAGAGCTATTGATGTTTTCAGGAAGATGTACAGATGCTTGTGGCTCTGCCTACAGCATCTCTCCGACTGCTGCTCAAAGGCTTCTCTTTGCTATGGGGGGGAAGGTGAGCAGGAGGAAAAGAGTATTTTTCCTTGTGGTATATCCCAGCCTGGAAAAAATCAGCCCTGTGGAAATACCCCATCTGGAGGGAGGCAAGTGAGGGTTCAGACTCGATAAGTACCACCTAACGCATGCCTGTGGAAGTGCCCCTTGGGGCATGTTGGCACTGAGCAAAGCCGTGGGCAGGTCTCGGGGTGAGACTTCTGCACCTGCAGAGAGGAAACCACTTCAGAGGGTCTGTGCCGTGGCAGAGCGGGGAATCCCAGCCCTCGGGGAGCCTGGGCGGGTCACGGTCTCCTCCTGCAGATGTTTTCCCCCTGGTAAAGGGCTTGGCTGCAGGTACCCCTGGGGAAGGGGGTGGTGCCGTGTTGGGCATCTCTGGCAACTTTACCCAGGCAGTTCTGCAGTCCTGTGAGGTTGGCTGGTCCCCAGTAGCTTCCTTGCTGGGGAAACTGAGGCAGGGGCCACACTTCCTCTCCAAAGGGGTCCCTGGGTGACAGGCTGGAGGCAAAGAGAACTTGATTTTGAAGAAAATAAAATATTTCCCCCTAGGCAGACTGCATAACTCACAGTTCTCAGTATCTGTTCCCTTCCCTTCTGAGTGTCCAAAATGCGGTAGCTAATGGGAAGTGCTGCTTCTGCTGGCCCTGAGTCATACCGGGAGGCAGTGGAGCAGGAACGGGACCAGAGCCTGCCCCCCCGGATTGCTGCTCTACCCCTGCGGGGTGGGTGGCGGGGGGGGGGGGGGGCAGTGCACCGTGCAGCCCTCCTCTCCCCGACAGTCGTCTCACTGATCTTTTTTTGCCCCTTGATCGTCCTGCAGAGATGTGAGACGTGGTTTTGGTGGCAAGTTTGGAGAGGAGGACCCACAGCAGATGAGCCCCGTGCCTCCCCGATGCACCCTCTGCTTCTGTGCCCCTGCCACCCACTGCCTGCGTGGACCACTGCTCTCCCATGCCACGCTGCTCCGCGCCGGGGGCTGATCCAGCGACGGGACGAGCAGCTGGGCTGTGATGGTGGCTGGGCCTTGCTCCGCTCCCGCGTGCAGGGCAGGACTCTGCCAGCACTGAGATGAGAAGAGCTCTTGGTGAGGGCACCAGGCTTTGTCCTACGAGGGGGGCTGGCAGCTCTTGTGACTGAGTGGGTTTGGGGGTGGGGGTCTATGCCCCCGTTGAAGCCGGAGGAGAAACCCTGGGTGATTTTAGGGAAGATCAGCTTGCAGCACATCAGTGAGACCTTGGTGTCCCCTCCTGGGTCAGGAAAGCCAGTTCCCACAGTAGCATCTGTCGCAGGCAGTGACAACCACTGCTGGCCCTCTGCTTTGCACGAGTAGCCTCAAATAAGGCCCCTGCCTGCACCCCAAGTGCCTCTGCCCCGACTGCTGCTGTAAATACTGTAAAAAGGATGTTACACACTGTACAGATGGGATGTATTTTTATGAACGGGATTTTAAGTCTCCGTGCTTGTCTGTGTTTGTGTCCAGCCTTTTCCCGAGGGCTCCTCTCTTCTCTGCAGCTGCCTGCAGGGGTGGGAGCAGGCGTGCCTGTGCTGTGCCCTAGCCCTGGGGGCTGCCAGCCCACGCGGCATCAGAGAGGTAGGGGGGAGAGGCCTCAGAGAAGCAAATTAAGCAGCATTTGTCTGCCTGAAGCAGGGCAGGGGACCCCCTGGTCCTCCCTGCCCGTGGCGGAGCGTGGGGCAGGCTGGGCTGCCCTCTGCCAGCAGCTGCCGTGCTCTGAGCTCTGACCCTGGCAGCAGGGATGGATGGACAGAGGCAGGGAGCCAGCTCTGCTGGGGGGGCCTTGGTGAAGCCCCCTGCAACGTGTCCCCAGGACTCAAACCCTCCTGCTGCCTTGTGATCCCCTGGGCAAACCCCAGTCCGTGAGCTCGGGCCTCCCTGGAGCAAGCCCAGGAGCTGGCAGGGAGCTTGGCTGCCCCGGCGGGGCTGGATCCAGCCCGCCTGGTGGCCCTGAGCCCGCTGGGGAGGGGGGAGAGGAGGGCTGGAGCCGCGCAGCCGGGGGGCTCTTCAGGAGCTGCAGGGTGGGTAAATGGCCGTGGCAGCTGCTCGGCCGTCCCATCACATGGGCTCTGGCCCTCGGGCAGCGAGGGGGTGGGAGAGGAGGGCAGGGGCCATCCCTTTCCACCTCCGTCTGCTAGGGGAGGTGAGCCACTGCCCGCTCCTCTTGCTCCGGTGGGAGGAGGCCCCTGGGACCTGTTCCTGGGGTGCTGTGGGACCTGCTCTGCTCCTGTTGAGGCTCTCTTTTGAAAAGCCCCCTACTTTACCCTAAAGATACGTTCCAGGGAGTCTTTCTTGCTTGGCCTAAAGAAATAAGACCAAGGCCCCTCGATGCAGAGCCGGGTTTGCGGCTGTGGGTTTGTTCCCAGTGTGCTGGGGGAGGCTGGGGTGGGGCGTCCATGGGTGACGCTGCTCCGGGGGTCCCGCTTCCTAACAGAAGTGCCCTGGTGACGCTTCCTCTGGTTATTGCCGCTCACAGCAACCCCGGGAGCGAGTCCCCGGGGGATGCAGCCCTCTGGCTCGGGTGGTGCGGGGAGACTCCCTGCCTGGCTGGGTCCCTGCTTGTCCCTGCCGGGTGAGTGGCTCGGTGGGGCAGGCAGAAGGTGCTGTAGAGGGAACGGCTCAGGCGTGAGATCGACCTGGGGGCAGCTGAGCTCGGAGTGAGATTTGGCAGTTGTAAGGGATGCTCAGTCCACCCCTGGGTTTCCCCTCCCCAGAAGCTGCCCCATGAGCAGTGGGATGACCAGGAGGAGCTCAGGAGAGCGGAGGAACGTGGGGCCCTGCTCATCCCTGGGCTGGCAGCGCTGCCCTTCCTTCCATGTGATGTCTGCATGGAGCAGGACCACGTGCGGCTCTGTTGCAACTGTCTGAGCAGGAAACAAGACGGTTTTAGCTTCTTCCCTCGCCCCTTGGTTCATGGGGTGCTGACCAGGAGGATATTGGTCATCTGATCCGCCAGCCTGGGGCTTAGTGCTGTCCCAGAAGTCTGCTGAACACGCATTAATCCTGCAATCTCAAGCACTCGGGTGGGAGGGAGGGCAGGAGTGTGGCGGGGCCTTCTGAGCAGCCCCAGCAGAGCTTTGTGTGGGGCATTTTTGGGGGGGGGCACTGTCCGTTGCCGTTCTCCCCACGCTGCGTGATGCGGCTGCTGATCTGCCTCCCAAACGGACACACACCCCCCTCAAGGGGAAGCTAGAAGATGGGGGTGAGAGCAGTGCGGGGGCTGGGGGCGGAGGTGATGCTCGGAGATGCACCCATGATGTTCGGCTGTGCCACGGGGGCCGGAGCACCCCGCTCTGCGGGGAGACTCAGCCCACATCAATGGGGCCAGGGCAGCGGGAGCTGCGGGGACTGTCCCTGCCATGCACACTGGTGATGACAGCAACCCCAATGTCACTCGGGACATTTTTTCCCCTCTGAGTCATTGCACACAGGCGTTTCGCCCTTGCAATCTAGCTCTGACTCGTATTTATTCCACCCACAGTCCCTTTCTGCCTCTGGGCATCACAAGCGCCTTACCAGCCTGCGTGGGAAGGGATTTTTCACAGACCACCCCCGGCCCGCCCGACAGCATAGTCTCTGGCTGGATCCCGGCAGTGCTCGGTGCTGGGCTGGGGAATCCCACACCGTCACCTTCCCTGGGTGTCACTCGCCGGCTCGCACCAGCACGGCGTCTGCAAACGTTGCTAAGCAGCTGCAGATATAAATACTTTCAAGCCCCAAATCTGCTGCTGCTGATACACCCCTGCAGCAAAATAACAGACTCGGTGAAGCTCCAGAGGGGTTGTTTGTTGTGGAGGTTGCCAGGAGAGGGGTTTGGGTTTGACCCCAGGTTTCCTCTGGCCCCTCGAATCAGGCAGGCTACGTGGGTGCTGCCCGCACCATGAGGTCGAGCCGCCCCATGTTGCACAGGAGCCTCTCCAGGGCTTGTGGTACCGCCTGCACCCAATGATATAGCTGTCAGCATCTGCTTGGGTTGGTGCTGGGAGGACGGTGGGGCTGGCACTGGGCACCCCACGGTGCTGGTGCTACATGTGGGTGACAGGGTGACATGAGACCTAATGCCAGCGCCGTCCTGCCCAGCCTGCACCAACACCAGCAGCAACGGCGATGCTCAGCCTAACCCCCCCCGGACAGACTCGTGCACATGGCTGCAAGCAGACCCCTTTGGGCACAGGGGCTCCTGCAGGTCCTCTGCTGGGACAGGGTGGGGGATTTTTTTTCCTGGGGACCCCAGGCAGGGGTTGGGGACACGCCTGGGTGGCAGGGTGGCATGGAGATGGGGGCTACGGCATCCACCAGCCCATGGGGGGACAGTTGTCCGAGGGCTGTTGTGCAGCCTGGGGGGACCACAGCCTCCCGGCCACGCTCATGGGGCGGCTGAAAACCCAAGCACAGGGAGGGCTGAGGCTGACTGAGGTGGTCGGTGGGGAGGGTCGGATGGCCCCTGTGTCCACGTGCGGTGGAGGTGCTGCAAAAATAATCAGCGCGAACAAGCACGTCCTGCGGCACGTCAGTTCCTCCCCTGGGCCCCTCTTCCCACAGCAGCTTGAAGGAGGCTGGACCAGGGCCAAGGGGGCCTGGGAGCAGCAGGGTCAGGCTGGACTTTGTGTAGCGCTCTGCAAAGAGTCTTGAGAGTGCTTTGGACCTGCCAGGGTGGGAACCCACCCTCCAGAGGCACCGGGGGGGGGAGCTGAGGGTGCTGGAGGAGCTGGGGACAGTCAGCCCCTGAGCAGCACTGCCCGGGGGATGCTGGACCCCGCAGCATCAGCTGGGAGCTGCCGGTCCAGGCTGGTCGGGGCGCAGGCAGCAGAGGGCAGGGAACGCGGGCGGCAGCCCCCCATCCCACCACGGTCAGCGGAGAAGAATCCCAGCCGTAGCCAGGCCGGAGCAGGCACGCGGTGCCTGCACGGGGCCACCTGCAAGGCTGGCACCGCTTCCAGCCATGCGTTCACCGCCCTGCAGCCTGCTGCCTGCTAACTGCTTGCTTGTTTTCTTAGAAGCGAGAGCAGCGTACGCAGGGCCGCCGAGAGACGGGAAGTGGCTAACCAGAGTCGAGGCAACTGCACGGGCCTCCTGCCTGCACCTTTTCCTTCAAGCCCTGCTGCAAACCCAACCTTTCCGGAGACCGCGGTGGTTATTTACTAGCGGAGCAGGCACTGCTCCAGCAGTAGGTCCCATATGCTCTTTTCATAGGGTCTTCAGTAAGCCCCCTCCTCCAGGCTGGGCGCATTCAGCTCCAGCTGCGGTGCCAGCTTGCAGAGGAGCAGATCTCCCGACATCCTGGGGACCCGAACAGCCAGGTTGGGGCACGGAGGTGAGAGCTTTAGCAGAGGTGGCCTGTAGCCACACGGGCTGGCTGGCAACCAGCCACCTCCCTCCCTTGCTGCACGGAGGACAGAAAGAAACCTCCCTGGTGGCCACCACCGTAGGGACCGCCTTGGGCAGGTGTTGCCTGTGCCTCCCTGTGTTCTTCCTCCACAGGAAGAAGGGATGGGGCACCTTTTGCTGGATGGAGGTGTCCCTCAAGGTTCGTGGGGAGGCAGGACAAGCATGCAGATGTCAGGGCTTCTGTCTGTGCATGGAGGCTGATGGAGCTGGACACGCTCCCTCAGCCTACGCAGGCTTGACGTGCCTTGATGAAGTTGCTCCCCCCTGGAGGGATCTCCCCAGCCTCTGTGGGGCTAAAAAGGGTCACCAGAGTTCCCCTAAAGAAATTATAGGTTGTATTTCCTTCATTGCACCCTGCTGACCGGGTCAGCTCTGAGAAAGGCACATAAGGCGAGGTATTTCTCCACCAAAACATCACGGCAAAGAGCTGTTGCTGTTGCTGAGCTTAAAACCTAGTAGCAAGAGGGGCTCCACGTCTAACTGCAGAAAGATTTAGATCAGGACCTCAGTAGTCCCACCAAAAGTTCTCCTTCATCCCCATGTAACCATGGCTCTCTGGTCCTCTCCGGACTGCTGAGCTCCGCCAGCTCCAGCTGGTGCTTTCTCCTCCAGCAGCCTGGAGGACACTCGCCTGGTGCTGCCGAAGGCTGCGTGCGCTTGGGGATGTCCGTGCCACGCCGTGTTTCAGAGAGGAACCACGTCCTTCTGGGGGAGGGAAGTCCCTGGCTGCCCAGACAGTCTGGCTGTGGTGATGCAAGAGGCTGTAACTATTTTGGGACATTAACCTAACGCTGGGGATGCCGGCTGCTGCTGCCTTTCTTTCCCAACAAGCCCTCTCACGTGTTTTGGGGGGGGGTCTTTCCACATTTACGGGAAAGGGAGAAGTGGGGCCCTTTCAGGTCCTGACTTAAAAGTGTGTTTTCCAGCATGCTTTTTAGCTGGAGCTAGAGAGCTGCGTGGGGGCAGGCACAGCTCTCCTTGTAGGTCACGTTTCCCCTCCAAAAGCCCGGCTCATCGCTCCTCACCCGCCCAGACCCCAACTCGTCCCGTGCTGGTTTGAGGGTGCGAGGTGTACCCCCGGGGCTGGCAGCCGTGAGGGGAGCGCCCGTGGCGGTCCCATCCTGGGGGGAGCGGGAAGGAGCACCGGCTCTGTGGGACCTGACCGTGACGCCGGCTCCGGGTCCTCGTCAGTCAGCTGGTCCTCCTCCTAACGGGTTTATGTGAAATAGTCCACAGCCGTGCTGAGCAGCTCGGCTCTTGAGCCCTTCCCTCCCTGCCCTGCCTGCCTGCCAGCCCGGGGGGGGGCTGTCCTCCCCCCCCTCCTCTCCCCCGGGAGGCTGGGCGCGACCCAGGTCCTGCCTGCAAAGCAGGTATCAGTGCAGGACCTGGGAAGACCAAAGTCCCCATCACCTGAATCCCTGCCCAGGAACAGCCCTGCTGATGCCTGCGGGGGGACGCAGCACCGGCAGGACCGCAGAGCAGAGCCCGAGATGTTTTCCTGGGGCGTGCGGATCCCTGATGCCCCAAACACCAACTCGCTCCCCTCTGCTGCCTTTCACCACCTTGCCAGTGCAGCCAAACGCAGGCTCTGGGGAGCGTCTCCATTTTGGGGACCAAGGTAGGAGAGGCATGGTGACCCTGCCCGCCTCCAGACACAGCAAACCCAGCTGTCTCAGCTCTTGAAACATCAGTCCTTGCCTTCGGCCACCACAGACAGGAGACACCCCGCTGCTTTACGTGGGGTGGCTTTGCCTCCTCCAAGGGAGACCCGTGCTTAGGCAAGAGGGGAATGAACGTAGGCTTCGACGGCTCCTCTCTGTTGAAACGCCTCCCCAGAAACAAACTTCCTTCCCAGAACCGAAAGGAGTGACATAGCCCAGCGTTACCAATCCCGTAGCCCGGCGTCACTGGTCCCATCAGCTCTCCACCGTCCTTGCCCACAGCTGCCACCACAGAGACAGCGGAGTTTAGCTGCAATGCCATGACGGGACGTGAAACCACAGAGGGATCCAGTGGGGACGTAGGAGACTTGGGGCGTCACAGCTCATGGTTGTGCTGGGGGAGTTCCCAGGGCGGCCAGCCCAGCTGCCGGGGGGAAAGGCGGGATGGAGAGAGGCTGGTTGGTGCAGGGCTGCAAGGAGAGCTGTGTTTCAGTCTGAACAGCCTCAGATCCTGATTGAGAGTGGCAGGAACACGGCAACATGGCCCTTATGGGCCAGGAAAGAGGTTAGGGGCTTCAGTAGCCATGGTGGGCTTGGGCTACCTGCACAGTAGAATGGTGCAAGGATGAAGCTAGCCAATTTGCAATGGGCAGCGGGGTGGAGGTGGAGGGAGGTCTCCGTCATGCACAGGGTGTTCAGAGAGCCAGGCTGAGCATGCCTCTCCATCCTGTACAGCTCCCGTGGAGTCCCCAGCTCCACCAGCCCTCAGCAGGGTCTTCTCCAAGGAGCAGCGAGTCTCTCCTGGACCATCTTTCAGGGTGCATTAAGGCCTGTGAGCTGCATCCCTGCTCCGACCGGTGCCTGAAGGACCGCCCCAGCGTGAACCCCTTCAGTGCCCAAATTCATCCCTGCAGCGAACAGTGCGGTGCTGGCTCCAACCCATGTCCCTCCAGGCTGCAGAGAGTACTGGTGTTGACCAGAGCTCCTGCTTTACACCCTCCGCCCTGGTTTCCACCACCAGTGCCCCAAGGATGCTCCCCACCTCTGGGTGCCTTGGGGGAGTTCCTGGGAAGGCCGGTGGTGAACTGGCAGTCCATGGAGACAACACCCTATTTTTAAGAGCTGCCAGGGCAGGCAATGGGCCAGGTTTGTCCAGGGTTGCCTGGAGGCTTGTGCCTTCAGACCAGGCTGCAGAACGGGGCTGGGAGGTTTCCTCAGCAGTGGTGCAACTGCTCTTTCTGACTCCTGAAAAAGTCCCCAGGGATTCTCTATGTGACCCCCCATTGCCCAGAGGACAGGAGAGCTCCACAGTGTCGGTCAGTGTGGAGTGGGTGCGTGTCCCCCCCCAGGGATGCCAGTGTCCCCGGATGAGAGGAGACAAGCTCCTCCAGGTCCTTGCTGAGGTTTCACCCAGGTGGAGACCGAGGCGTGTGCCTGCAATCAGAGGGATTTTGTGTTTCTTTCTCCTTGCCGCTGTTCCCCACTCAACCCCCACCCTGTGTTCCTCCATCGGGCTGGGCTCTGACTTCATCCCCCAGGTATCCAAAGAGACAATGCTGGCGGTGGCGGCCAGCGCGGCATCCTGTCCCCTCCCCCCCCCCGGGTCACTTCCCAGGATTGTTCTGCTCTGCTATGACAGGGGCTGGCTGCCGGCTGACCCCAGGGACCGGGGACGGACGAGCCTCACGTGCCTCTCGGCCGGCGGTATTTCACTCAGCGGCAGAGCACGTCTGGGGCACGGGATGACAGCGGGGAAAGGTTATCCCGTCTCTCTGGACTTTCTCCTGCCGCCTTTCCCCCTGCTTCGTTAGGAGCTGCCCTCCTGCCGTCCCCACCAGCTGCAGCGTCGGGCAGCCCCGGACTGCGAGGCAGGAGCCCGATTCCCATCCCAGCCAAAACCCTTTGGCTGACGTTGTCCAGACCGGCCCAGGTCAGGGAGAGCTCGGGGGAGAACAGAGCAACACAGCTGACCCGGGCCGGGGCTTCCTGCTGGCTTAGCTGGCATTAACCTCATAATTAAACTAATTAAACTAATACCAGGAGCGTCTAGCCTTGTGTCACCATTCCTCTGGCACCAAGCCTGCATTCAAGCAGGGGGTTAAGCCTTGCAAATAACCCTCCTTGGCATAATCACTCCCGATTCTCTGCACCCAGAGGCTAGCAGTCTATTCATACAACGATCTTTGGACTTGAAATAGCTTTTTTTTTTTTTTTCATGTAATTCTTTATGGTTTGGATAGTATGATGCCCAGTCACATGCTCCTTTCCTCACTGTGTCCCATGAGTTTTCATGTCCTGCCTGTCCTACCACTTTAGGGTGTGTTTAAAGTTCAACTCTTTTCCCATTTTGCTGTGATATATGCTTTTTTGGGGGGTGTGTTCCTTGCTATCTGTTGGCCCCCAGCTGTGTGCTGGCCGTCAGTACTTGGAAGGCCAATGCTGGGTAGATATCACTGGTAGCCACTGCGTGCAAATATCAGGTGGACGAAGCAGCAGCATCCTCCCTGCAGCCTCGCGTGGTCCAGAGCACCCCCTCCTTCCCGCTCACCCTCTGCGTGGTCAGCTCGGACCCGGCTCTAGGTCCTTCTGCCCCCCCGGGGTCAGCGCACAGGGTCAGCATCTCCATCCCTGCACAGTCACAGTGTGGGGTTGGGTAAGAAGCTGGTTGCGTCCTTTCTGAGGATCACCTCTGGTTTTATCCCCGCCCCGGGAGGGTACGGGGCTGACCGCTCTGTTTGCAGCAGGACAAGGCCGTGCCTTCTGCAGGCAGCAGTGACGGGCTGCACCCATCACCGGGACCTCTCCCGGGGTGCGCTCTCCAAGTGGGGTGCCAGATCCAGGGTGGCCCAGCACACGGCAGGGACG
>NW_008824190.1:774133-775199 GCF_000699105.1 Pygoscelis adeliae | reverse complement strand
GTGGGTGGGGAGACAAGGAAGCTGCAGGGGCGGGGGGCTCACCACAAAATGATGCCCAGGGGCAAACCAGGAGCTGTGCAGGCAAGGTGGTGGGATGCTGGGTGCTCCCAGCTCCGCTCCCCCCCCCACTCCCGCTCCCAGCCACGTGTTTCCAGCTTCGGCTATTTCAGGGCTTCCTGTTTCCCTGAACCGAGCGTCTTCCCAGCACACTGGGGACGAGGCAGGCGGCCCTGGGGCTGTCCCTGCCGTCGCGTGATGGGCCTGACTTTCACATTCAGCCAGGGGGACTTTTTTTCTTTCTTCTGGTGAAGCTCCTGGGCAAGCGCGTAGAAAACAATGGGCAGGAAATCGGGGATGGGGTCTGCCTTCCCGGTCCTGGCAGCTCTGCCCGTGGAGTGTGTCTGCAAGTACCTCCGGGTCCGGGCTTCTCCTCCTGAAGCTCCCCCATGGAGCAGCCCAGTCACGGCAGCAGTGCTTGTTGCTGTCAGGATGAGCGGGACAGCGGCGGAGCGGAGCAGAGCCCCCTCCTTCCCTCTCTTCCCCGGCCCCACAGCCCTGCTCCTCCCTCCCAAAGACCACTGCTTTGCAGAACGTCTGTCTTCTGCCAGGGTTTCCAAGGTGCACCTCCCCGTCCTGTTTGTTTCTGGTTCTTCCAAGCCTTTTGCATGCTACGCAAGAGAGAACATAAATGCTGATTTTCCAGGAGGAAAAAAATTAGAAGTTAGTTCATTTAATGGGAAAATGGGGGGCCTGTCGGTCCCACGGGAGCTGGATGTGGGGCTGCTCTGGGGAGTGCTGAGGGCAAGGACCTCCTGTGTGGGGCACAAGGGATTTCCCAGACCTGGGGACAGTAACTTGGAGAAAGGGGAAGGAGGGGACCAAAAAGGGACTAAACCAGCAAGCAGGGCAGGAGAGATCCGCTCGCTGCCACACGTGCTTGGCTTCTGGGCAGGGGACAGGTACTTGCCATCCCTAGGGAGGGACCTGCTGCCTGCCTGCCCCTCTCCATCAGCCCCGGTGCCCTGAGCACGGGGTAGGGAGAAGGTAGAAGGCCAAATCCGGCAAC
>NW_008824190.1:768633-770191 GCF_000699105.1 Pygoscelis adeliae | reverse complement strand
GCACGCCGCCCGCTGTCTCTGTCCGCCTCTGCCGGGGCGCGCGTGGTCTGAGCTGGTGTCCCTCTCGGTTGGGGCGCCCAAGGCAAACTCCCATCCGAAGGAGCCTCCGGGCGTAGACGGGGCGAGAAATAGGTCAGCCAGAGTTTGGGAATCCTTTAATACAACGTGTGTTACTGGCGTCTGGATGCTGTGAGCTTTCGTTTCTCCAAGTTTTAAAGCCTGCGTTAAGCTTGAAGGTTGTGCCTCAGGTTTTTCTGCAGACGGAATGAAAGGAACGATTTAGCTTTTCACACTTGTGCAAAGCGGGTGTTCGTGAAAGGCACGTTTCATAACTTTCCAGGTGTTGGTGGCTCTGCTCTGGGCTCCTGGTGGTCGTGGGGTGGGACTGTGAGCACCGGCACCTGGGAGGCAGCGGGGACGTGTGGCTGGCAGACACCGCTGCGCCTCTGACTCCCTTTGATCCCAGAAGAACTTGAAAACGGGATTATTTTTGTTTCTAAAATACTGCTTGAATGGCGGTTGTATAAAATAGCCAATTGTTCTTAATTCTTTGGGACACAACGGCCAAATCGTCTTCTTGCCGGCCCGAGCTGGAGCCTTGCTGAGCTGCTCCTTTCTGAAATGGCCTCCCACCCTCTGCACGGTGATAGGTGAGGGTTGTGGTATATGACCTTAAACTTGGTTGCACCAAAATACTTTTGAGGTTGGGATTTGGTTTTGGTTTGCCCGAGATACTGTGGCGTTGTCACTAACAGTCGTTCTCCAGAAGCTGAAATGGTTTGGGAGCAGCACCCGACCAAAAGTGGTTTTTTTTAATGGAGGTGTGTTGTACCTGCACCTTCTAACCCCGCCGTACGCCGCACGTACTTGAAAACATAACAGCAAACTTCCTTTGGTCTCCCTGTGGACTCGTAGGTCATGATCTTCAGCTACCAGAAAGCTGCAGAATTTAGAAAATCACCACGGGCCCTAAAATACCAAAGCTCATTTCTCTTTTGTCCTGCCGTGCTTTTTAGGAGGTTCTTGGGAAGTTGTGCCACACAGACGTACTTTTCTTTTCTCCCGTGTCCCTCGCCGTACAGCCGTGCTGCTGCTTTCTGCTGCCCTGTGCTCTTGGCAACCCCATTGCATTTCAGGACTGGGTAACGCTGCGAGGCGAGATTTTCTTTTCATCTGAATACTTTCCTTCGGTCGTTCTCCAGCGTTGTTTTGTCCGATTCGCATTTGCTCCGGTTTGTTTTTTAAAAAAGAAAAAAAGCCATGAAGCTGGTAATTGAGTAAGAAACGTGGCTGTAACATCAATGTTTCAGGAAATATCTGTTAATGATACATTATTCTTTCGGCTCTGGACGTTTTGGCAAGGCAAAAAGCCAGTTGTGCAATTGTCGTGTCGCAGCGTGCAATTAGAACGTGGAGTCGCTTGCGTTCTGGATAAAGAGCTGCTCTTCACGAACAGCTGGTTTAACGGGAGGAATGGTGGGGCGAGCTCGTGGGTCGGCAGCCGTTCCTGTCACGCCAGCCGGCGGCGGCAGGGGTTCGCCGAGGGGGCTCAAAACTC
>NW_008824190.1:759571-768621 GCF_000699105.1 Pygoscelis adeliae | reverse complement strand
GGGGGGTCTCAAAAGTCGGGGAAGCCGGACGGTGTGGGGGGGGCAGCGGCTCTGGCGTGGGGCGGTGGCCGGTGGCTTCGTGCTTGGGCAGGGTCTCCTGCTGCTGAGATGCCTGGAAACATCTCCCGCAGCGCCTAGGCTTGTGCTGCCGCCGCCTAGTTTTGGTACGGGAATTTTAAGTGCAGGGTGATGTACACAAATCTTTTTTTACCCGGGGATAACGTTTTCAAGGACGTGTCTGTGCGGTGGTGGTGGCATCCTCCCCTCGGATCGAGGTGCTTGCTGCGGCTCCGCGGGCTCTCAAGGCTCGCCTGCTTCTTCTGCTCCTTTGCCCTGTGCCCACCTTCACCCCTCTCCTCCTTCCCCAACACCCATGTTATTTCTTTCCCTCTGCCACGGTTCCTCATTTTCTTCTTCCGTCCTTGGTGTGGAAGGTGGCACCAGCTGTGTCTCCACCTGGGTGTGGTCACTAGTGAAGGAAGGCACTAGCGACCCCGATTCCTCACCTTGAGCATGCTTACATAGGGGTAGAGTTCATCCATATAGCATCGCAAGTCATTTAGGCGTTCTGGGGGTGGATGAAGTCCGACCGGGCGGCCGGCGCCCCAGACTGCGTGCGCAGCCGGGCGAGGGCTGGCGGCGGCTGATTTTGCCATTGTCTGGTCTTGGGTCTTAGACTCATCCAGCGGGTTTGTCCGGGAGTTCGGATTCAGGTCTGAGTGCCCGAGTGCAGAATTGACAGCGTGGGTTTGAATATTTATGTGCATCTTGCGTCACGCTTTTAATTATTCCCTCTGGAATAACAACTGACTCTTGGTTATGCAGCACAGCTTCACGTGCGGTTGTTTCTGAAGGACTGCGAGCCCTGATTTTGGAAGATCCTTTTCTGAACGAGTCCCTTGAGCGTGGAATCCCGCCCATCTCCTTGGTGTAGCTTGGGCAGCATCCGAAGGCAGAGCAGATGAGGGGCCCTGGGGAGCCTGCCGCGTGAGAGGGACCGGGCACACCGCTTCAGCCAAGGTAACCCTGGGCGCATCTCTATCTGCTTCATCGGAGAAGCTACAAAGCCAGATGATTTGGGCCTCTGTGGCGCTGCACGCCCGTTGCTGTCACGCTGCAGATGTTTTGTAGTGCTTTCGGTTTGAGGCCAGTGCTTGGATACTGTGAAGCGGTGTGAAAACACCGTAACTAGTGTTTCAGGGCTTGTCGCGGTGACGCTGGCGGTGTTTCATAGCTGTTCCGCTTCTGCACGGCTGTGTCGTGGAAGGTGGGATGTGGGGTGTGCGTCCCTGTATCCTTAGGGTGAAACCATCGAGGGTTTCCTCAACAGCCGTTCGTTTCTCAAGGCTGAGGAATGGGTGAGACTGTCTCCGGGGAAGCTGGCTGTTGCAGCAAACTGTTGTCACCTGGGGAAGAGAGAAGTGGCTGTGCTGTAGGGCAGAATCGGGTCGTCTCCAGGACGGAGCAGGCTGCCGTGGAAGCTCCTTCTGTCTCTGTCCGGCTCTTTTTCAGTCGAACTTCAGCAGCCAACTGACTGAACTTTGGATTTGTCCGTGTAGTGGATGTATACGTGTTTTATTCAGAAGAAAGGACGCTACAGGCATGCTTGGGTAATAGAGTTAGGGGAGATGAGAATACCCAGATGAGCGCTTTGGTCAGATAGAGGCAACCGGTGGCTTTTTGAGGGGTGGGAGATTTTTCATCATGTCCCTGATTTTCATCTTAACGATCCTTTTGCCTCTTCATGGGTCTTTGCTTCAAGCAGAAAATTCTCAAGAAATTTAAGTACGGTAGTGAGACCTACACAGGGTACGTAAAATTACCTTTTTTTTTCTTTTTTAATGACACCCGCTACAATATCGCTTTTTAAGAAGTTTTAAATAAAAGAAATGCTGCTGCAGTCAGTGGCAGTCCATTTCTGCTCTTCTTTGAGACCGTAAGGGCCATAACCGATACAGGGAAAATCCTTTGTGTGTTTGTGTAGCGTCCATGATCTCTTAAGTGCTGCATGACCATACATTGAACAGTTCCTGATGACATGTATGTGCAGTTGCGTTTTCCAGAACACTTTATAGCAAACGGCATGGGAGGTCTCCATTCACAGGGTCTGAAACCCGCGTGGTGACTCCGCTGCCGGCTGTGGATGAGGCCGGCGTGCCGCCGCCGAGGCTCGACTCCTAAAGGTGCCTCTTGAGAACCTGGCTGGAAGTTAAGTAGAGGGTCAGGCTGCTTATTTCGGTGGCCGTAGCTGCTTTACTCTCTAGACAAATTTAATTTTTCCCAAAGGGGATGTGGAAACCTCTTTGTGTTTTGAGGGCGCTGGCATCGTGGGTAGCTGCAGGACATTTGCACACCGAAATGTTGCAGCTTCTGCTGTTGGAGGGTGGAAGGTGAGCTATCGAACGTGCGTCCTGGTTCTGTAGGGAGCTGAAACATCTGTAGAAATTCAGTGAGTCCCGAGAGCTGCTTCAACGTTGCAGCCAGCGAGTTAGCCCTGTTGCTTGCGTGCCAGCTTGTTCTGGTTCAATGCAAGGGGCTTCAGACCTGTTGGGCTGCAGTTCAGCACTTCCAAAATGCCATTTTTATCTCTCCTCTTCAGGAACTTCTGGGGTTGGTTTTTTTTTAAACATCTGGCAACCGTACAAGGAAAGAGCGTGTATACTTTGGATCGAATAGCCAGTCAGCCTGAGGAGGTGCCTGCGAGCAGAGTGAAATCCATTGCTGTGACAAAAATGCATAAAATCCGCTGCATCACGTGCGCTGAGCAGCTCAGGTGGATTTCGTGGAGAGGGGGATGTTGGAAAGGTAACTTGGGCGCGCAGCACTGGGGGCCTGGCTGTTTCATAGCATTCGGTGCGTGCCAGCTGTAATTCTCCCTGCAGTTTGGCAGCATCTCGTCGGATCGTGAACGCCGCCTCCCTGGGGAAGATTAGCAGCAGTTACTGCCAGGGCTCCGGTTCTCCTCCCGTAACCCCCTCACCGTCGCGACGGGGAGGCTTTCAGGAGGCTCTTCTCACCGAGGATTTTGTCCAAGTTGGGTGCTTTACGTTCTCTTTGTGCCTCGGAGTTACATTTTTAACCTGAAAAGTGGAAACGAGTTTACAAAACACTAGTTCTGTGGCGACAGTTAACTTTAGTCGGGAAATAGAATATTATCTGTACCTTTAATAAATGGACTTATTTTCTTGTTTGCCCTATCGGGGTGAACAGGAGGGGACGAGTATTTAAAAACGCTGCTGCCTGGCAAGTGGTTCCGCGTTGGGGTGTGAAATTGTCTGGCTTGTGGCGCAGGGGACCCATGTGTGTGCCGAGTGTCTGCGGGTGAAGACGGCCGCAGAGCGCTGGCTGCGTGACGTCTGGGGAGCTGTGCTGCTTGGGTGACCGCGCCGTGACAGGTTTTTGGGAATGGGGGAGAGGGTATACCCCTCTTGCTAGACTAGTTCTTGGGATCAGCCCGTTGCAGTATTAGGAATTGCATTTGAGAAACATTACTGAGCCTTGAAGCGTGTCTGGGTTTAAACAAGGCTAGCACGTATACTCTGTGCGCTTCCCTACCATAAAGTGGAAAAAGAACGCTTTAGATAAAAAACATATTTGGCCAGTACTATTGGTTTTCATGCTGCCTTGAAGACTTTTCTCTATTAAGACCTTCTCGTCTTGCATCCAAGTCATTTTTCCACTTGATTTTTGGGGCGGATGTGCTGTGGCTGGTTTGACACGCTGCTGTGAACTGCCGCGTGTTGCACCGTGCCGGGCTGAAGCTGCAGGTCGTGGGGCGTGTCCCTCCGGACCCCGTCACGGGGAGAGGATGGAGGGAGGTCCTGCAGCCCTTGGCTGCTTGAGCGCCGTCGCTGCCGTGTGTCCGGGCGCCCCTGACTCCTCTCCGCTTCTCGTCAGCGCGGACTTCGGCTGTAGCTCCTCGAGCACAGTCTGTGGCCGTCTCGCCTTGGAAACTGTTGTCCAAGAAGCAGCCTACCTCCGTAATGAAAACGGGGCCCGCGGGGATGTTCTGCTTCCTAGAGCTCACCTAGGAGAGGAGTTGGCTGTGAGGACAGCTTTGGTTGTGATCCAGTTTAAGACTAGAGATTTTGGCAGGAGGTGGCTGTAGAGTCTTCATCCAAGACTCTGATGTTTTCAGGATGAAAACCGCGTCAGATCTGTTCTTAATGCTGAAGCAGTCTCCGTGATGAAAACCACCTGCGTTTATTCTGGCTATTTCACTCTGGGTCGTGTGTTAATCGCGCTCTTCCCATTTGCATTGGAAAGGCTGGATGAATGGAGTGAGTGCCATCTGGCTGTATGTTGTTGAAGATTTGCTAACCTGAGGACGGCCGGGGGACACTTCGGAGTCATCGCTTACCAGCTACACAGGTAGGTTTTGAAAACAAGGCTCTAGCTCAGGCGATACTCCTACGCAGAGCCGTGCTAGTCAACCCGTTTCACCATCCTGGGTTTCCAAAGAGGGCGGTAATGGCAGAGAAGCTGCCGGTTGTGTTTCAGTATGGAAACTGCTGTAAATAACTGAATTTATTCTGGAAAATACAGAAAGCTTAAAAGCCAATAGCAAAAACCCCTTGACTGTCTGTTGCGTGGCACGGTCACAAACTGCCTGTAAACTTAGTCTTTTGCTTTTTCAAGTTAGGCTGCTTTTTGTCAAAACATGAACCTGAAAAGGAGCTGGAAGTGTTTGCGAAGAAGCTTTTGGCTGTTAGAGACTCGTGTGGTGGTTATGCTTCAGGACCAGGGAAGAGGTGTCTGAGCTAAGACTGTGGCTTCTTAACTGAAAGTTAAAATGGAAATTACAAAAAGTTTAGGAGGAAAAAAAACAACCCAGCGAAAGCAAGGTGGTCTGACTTGTTTCTCGGCATTTACTGCGTTTCTGTATGATGAAGCATCTTAAAAAAAAGTAGGGATTTCTGGAGAAAAGCACTGAAATGTCCATGATTCCAGTAAAGTCGCCGGTCAGGCTGCTTCGATCTGAACCCGCGCTCTCCCGACGGCTCGTGTCGTCCTCCCGACCGGACGGCTGAGAAATCTGCAACGCTGCTGGAGGTGCCGTTTCTGGGTAAAGACAGCTGAAAAATCGTCATCGTCATCGTCGGAGTCGGCGGGCACGCTTGTGATGCCTTCCTGCGGTGGGGACAAGGAGGAGGAGCCACGCTCGAGCAAAGCTATGATGGGCTAGCATTGTACAAGAGGATAAAAACAAACCTGTTGGTTGACTAAATGGGAGGTGAGCGGTCAGCGTCACAAGAGAGATGCAAATCGAAGTGTTGTCTGGTAACGTGAACGGCGATTGCGCAGGGCCTGGCACGTTTGGTAACGTGAACGGCGATGGTTCACGCCAGGCACGTCTCCGTGGATTTGAAGCAGAGGTGTCTAGCCTGGGCGGAGCGAGAAGCAGCACGTAACTTTGGGAACGGGAGCGGGTATTGGGAAACCCAAGGTGTAGTCTGCCTCTCTGAATAGGCCGGTTATTTGAAGCGTCACAGAAGCTTGCCCCAGTGAAACAGGAAAAAATCAAACCCTCTGAGAAGAGCAGCGTGGCTGTTCTGAGGGACGCTGGGGTCGGTCTGGCTGTGTGCGTCTTCACGCTCGTCCCCCGGTGTCTACGGGCGGGGGAGGCATGCCTTGCTCGGCCTCTCCAGCACACCGGCGTACCAGCTTCTCTGTCCTTTCCTGTCTCCCAGGCGGCTGTTTGCTTCCAACAGCCATAACCTGTATGGACCCAGCTTGTAGGTATAGTCAACTGTAGGAAGAAAAAAAATGGCAATATCAACAAAAAATGTTTAAATAGGAGTTTACTGCTTTAGGCGTGGGGGGCTGGTTTGAGAGCTGTGGTTGCGTATCAATAATTATCAGGAGGAATGGCTTCTCGGCTTTTAGGAAGTAGAGCAAGGTGGTGTAGTGTATCGAGAAGATGCTATCTGTTGGAAATGTAACCCACCTTCGACCTGCAAGTGGCGGACCCCGCGCTTCAGAATTCCCCTTCAAATTCCCCTTCAGATAACGGGGAAAGCTCTGAAGGTAAGAAAGGATCTGTATGGGTTGGGGAACTAGCACCGCCTTGACAGTGACTGCTTAGAAACCTGTTTCCCCGCTGAATTTGTAGGAAACGTGAATACTGCGTACAGGCCAGTGCCCAGCGCTGGTGCATTCGCTTCCCCTGGTGTCTGCCGCACTCGTGCGCAGAAACTGGCTGGTAACTCCTCTCTGTGCAAGAGCTTTCCCTGTCGCTGTCTCGTGTCATTGTAAGAAGTTTTTCATGTGGATTTGCCTCCAGCCAAAACAGGACCTGGTTTGCCAGAGATGATTTAGCAGCCTAACAATTGTTAATTCCAGTAACGTTGTAAACAGTCTTGTTTGCTGACAAGTATATGTGACTTGGCTTGTTTTAACAGAAGTTGCTTAAAACTATACCCAACGTGATTAATATTGCAAAGAACTGGAGTGTGCCCGGGAAGAGGGAGGGAGAATGAGGTTTCCTGGAGAGACCAATTGATGCAGCGGATAACTGGGGGAAGGAACTAAGAAAATATGTTTCTAACAATGAGTTGTGATTTACTGGTGCTACCAGTGACAGCTGAGCTGAACTTTCTGCTAAAAACACGTTTCTTTGGCTTTCGGAGGACCGATGCCAGTCCTGAATGGGGCCGGCAGTGCCTTTGGTTGCATCCGTGTGCTCGCCGCATCGCGCTGCCGGAGCAGCTCGTCTCGGTCGGTACCTGCTTCGAGTTGTGCAGGTACTGGGGTTGTGGCTGTGGCGGTGCGAAAGCTCCCAGGGCGGTGTTGGGATGGGGAACGTGAGCACAGCAGTCCGCTTCTGGAATTGATTTCACTTCACCAAGGAGGGCTGTTTTGGGTGAACCCGCGCAGTGTGAATTACCCCTGCCGCTAGCCTGGCCCCGCGGGTACCTTTCGTGCAAGTAGTTCAAAAACAACTTCCTGCCATTTCCACAAGAAGTAAATATCTTTTCCCCCATTTCACGGATGGAGACACCGAAGCAGATAATAAGATTTAGATAAAAACCACAAGCTGCTTTGTGGGACAGGGATACAGCCCTACGGCTGTTGGCTCCTGGTCTCAGCTGGTCTCTGGTCTCTGCCCGCCCTGCCTGCGCATCCTTGTCTCGTTAACGTCTTTTTGCTCGTTGGTACCGCAGGAAGGAAAAGGGGCTCCTGCTCCTTTGTCGGAAAGGAAAGCAAGGTGCAGGAGCGAGAGGGTATCAGCTGTTTGCTTGAAGCCCTTTGTTCATGGGGTGACTCTCGGGAGCAGATCTTCCCAGGACTTGGACCCCCCTGTGCTCTTCTCCGTTTCTTGTCTTCTCTGGGCATGGTGGTGTTGGGTTGACGGTTGGACTCGATGATCTTGGAGGTCTCTTCCAACCTTAATGATTCTATGATTCTATGATTCTATGATTCTATGATTCTCTGCAGCCTACGAGGTCTGCGGGCGGCTGGGCCGGCTCAGGCTCTGTAATGGCACTAACGAGCCTGGGCACTTTGTGGATATCCTTGGCCTTTGCTCTCCCATCGGAAAGCCAGATGTTTCCAGAGTTCCCATCCCACTCCCTCTTGTTGCTTTTTTGTTTCCCCAAGCACTTGGAAAGCGCGTTCCTGCTTGATTTTTGTTTAAATGTGTGCGTACCCGCGGATTAGGAGCCGCATGCGCAGCGTTTATGCATACGATGACTGCCAAAACTTTTCTCACAAATACCGGTTTTAGAAAGTTGTACAAGGCCTTTACCAAGGTATATGCCTTCCAGGTACTGATGGGGAAAACTAATTGCTAATTAGTATAGGAGTTGGGGTGGAACAACTCTGCGCTGCCTTGATTGCCATCTGAGTAACGAGGTCTTTATCTGTGTGAGACACAGCGCCGTGTTCTCATTGGATCTGCTAGAAATAAATAGGGAAAAATAAATAGGTTCAAAGCCGTTAAAACTTCTTGCATTGTAAGTGTTTTCATGATTATTGTGTGGAAAACACCAGGAGAGAGGTCTTCGGCTGCTTGTTCTCCTCCTTCCTCTTCCTCCTCCAGGAAAACCAACACAAAAAGATCCATCCCGATCTGCCCTCTCGAGCAAACCCAAGGAGCTTTCCTGCAATGTGCCTTACGAGTATGTTTTGCTTCCCTAAAGTCTTCTGACTGCGTGTAGCTGATGTGAGCTGTGGAAATTCCTGTTAAAGCAGCAGAAATGGGCTGCTTTTTTTTTTTCTTATTTCTAGAAATCCCTTTTATGTAAGGCATCTGCAGCAGCAAACCGTTTCTTTAATCAGCGGTGGATGATTGTGGGAGATTTTTACTCTAATAAATAAAATACTGGAACATCTTGCTTCTGGAGACACGCTTTTCTGGCAGGTTTGTGTGATTCTGTTAACAATGCTCCCAGAAACAAGGTTTTATTCAGAAGCCAAGTGTAGTTACTCACGAGCTGAGGATGAAATCAGCTGCGATTGATGTTTGCCTCCACTCGAGTTTTCCACTGTACCGGGCTGAGTGGCGTAAGCCGTGGGGAATGATGAATTATTCAAGAAGAGTGATGCTAATGCAGACTTAAGGACATGGGCTGTGTCTGTGTGCCTGTCAGTACGTAAGCGTCCCGGGATGGCAGTGAATCCGGTAACACGCTGCATCAGCCCGACGTACGAAGGTGCCGGGGAAGCCAAACCTCGCAGGGTTCGCAACGCCGCTTTCTGGCGTTACCCGTGAAACGTGACAGCGCGTGTTACCTTGCTGGGAGGATGTGTCAGACCGGAGCACGGAATATCGTCTCCCCGGGGCCCCTGTGAGTACGTGCCAAAGAACAACAAGAGAACCCCAAACGAGCCCTAAAACAATTCAAGTCTTTGTGTTCGGCTTGTGTTGGTAGACTTCCCAGTTCCTCTGAAACCATCTATTGTTCCAGACCAGCTTGGCCGGACTGCCCTTGCCTAATGCAAACAGCTCGCCCGGTGTTTGTTTGCCTTTGCTCAGACTGCCACCGAGGAGAGAGCCGAGCTGGGCTGCGGGGAGCGCGGGGTGCTGCGGGGAGCTGTGGGCTGGAGCG
>NW_008824190.1:757876-759502 GCF_000699105.1 Pygoscelis adeliae | reverse complement strand
CTCTGTGCCCCCTGCTCCAGCCCGAGAGGGACAACTTCTCCAGTTCCCTGCTCCTCTGCTAGCGCTGGGCTGGGGGAGCCCCGGAGCCCCCCCTTGGCTGTCATCTCTTCGGGGGGAGAGGAGGGGAATGGGAGAAGGGGACTGGTGCTCAAGGGTGAAGCAGTTGTCTGCTCTTCAGAGGAGAAACAGGCAAGCGGACAGGGAGAAGTGAATGGAGGTAAATAAATGCTTTTATGACCGTACTCTTAAAATGCAGTGGCAAAAGGCACGTTGATAATCTTAATTGAGCCACTAAACCCTTCTGTTAAGTGACTTACGTGCTGTTTATGAAACCAAGCCATTGCTAACAGCAACATGTTTTATGTATTGAAAGAACATTTCATTTTTCCCTGAAGGTATTTGTATGTCGCATACTGCACCCGAAGGGAACTTAAAGACGGTGTGAGCAGTCCTCGTCCGGCTCACCTGTCGGTGTAGTTTCATCTCTACGGAAGGGGAGACTGGTTGTAGTCATTTCAGGCAGCGGGGAGAACTGGAGGAAGGAATGGCATAGAAAAACAGCATCATCTCTTTTATAAAGCTACAAAATGATACTTCCAAGGGTTCCACCGGTATCTGAACCCCAATTTGTTTTCAGATGAGGGCTGAAAACCTTGGAGCTCTTCTGTGAATGCTGCCTCCAACTTTGTATGCACTCTGGTTTGATTTTTTTTTAGCAGTTAAAGAAGAAGTTACAATTGTTTTGTTTGTTTTTTGTGTTTTGGGGCTTCCCCCCCCTTTTTTTTTTTTTTGGTAACATCAGTGCCCAGCCCTCTTGCAATCCACTTGGAAGTCTGCACATCGAGCCTGTGCCTGACAGTGCTACGTGTTTCATGGGCTGGGATACGACAAAATCCAAACCAGCTCACTTAGTTGACCAGTGCACTGAGGTTTCTCTCTCGTGGAGTAACCTGCTCTGCTCTGAAAGGGAAACGTGTTTTTTTTTTTTCTAAGGGCAAGGTGAGCCTCTGGGGTGATAATGCTGCAGCAAAGCCTTGCTGTGCTGGCTCCCAGCCAGGTACCTGGAGTATTGACATAATGCCTAAATGATACTTTTTTTCTCTCCTTTCCATTGTGTTTTCAGTTACAATTGGTCTATTCTATGTTTTTCCTTACCTGTGTACCCTTGGATCTGGTAATTGTGGGAAGGGATGTGCCTGCCCCTGTGAAGAGATGCTGTGGGGATGGGG
Organism: Pygoscelis adeliae; assembly: GCF_000699105.1. NCBI lineage: Eukaryota > Metazoa > Chordata > Aves > Sphenisciformes > Spheniscidae > Pygoscelis > Pygoscelis adeliae. The sequence continues at coordinate 758,273 of NW_008824190.1, read as the reverse complement.
AGAAAGAAGTGCCCTGGACTGGCAAAGCTCAGCTTAGATTTGCTGGTCTCTGAAAAAAGGACAGTCTTGTGATCTGGGCTTTGGTTTTTCAGATGAAATAGCCGCTAGGTGGTAAGCTCGCTCCTTCCCCCGCAGCAGCAATGACTCATGAAGGCAGCTGGTCAGGATTACTTCCCTGCTCCTTTTTAAGTTGTGTTCTCCTGGTGTGATGTCTTTGCGGTGCTGGTGGAGCCGGAGCCAAGCCTCCCAAGCAAAAAAAAATGCTGCGGGAACTTTTACCACGCTCTGACTCGGGAAGCGTTGGACCTGCGTGCTGGAAGGGCTGCTCCGAGCCCCCGCGTCGCTGGCTGGGGGCTTGGCGGACGCGAGCGTGGTGGCGGCGGTGCCGCAGCTCGCC
>NW_008824190.1:749798-757865 GCF_000699105.1 Pygoscelis adeliae | reverse complement strand
CGGTGCCACGGCTTGCCGGTCGCGCTCCTCTGGCTGCTGCCCCTGCAGAGGGGAAGGGGCGACCGCGCTGGTGCCGCGGTGGCACTGGGACGGGTGCTGCGGCGAGGCCGGGGGGGCAGGTTTGCTGGGTGTGCTGGCGATGTCGAAGCACGAAGTGGGAAGAAGAGCCCGCAAGGTCTGGTGTTGACTCAAAAGCGCTGCGAGGGCTGAAGCTACCATCACGGCAGAGGCTGGGGCTGGGCTTGCTCCGCAGGATGGCAGCGGGGTGCTCCGGCTTCCTGGTGGCGAGTGCTGTCATCTGAGTCACTTCCAGGCATCGTGGGGCCAACCCCGTCAGGTTTTGCTTCGTTGCTTCCCTTTGCTTGACCGCGATGGGGAAAACCAGGATGGGCTGAAAAAGGCAGAGGAGGTGAATGGGAGCAGCTGGAGGAGGATGGCTTCTCACTCACACAAGCGCTGGGTGTGCCAGGAGCCTTTTGGTACGTACGCCTGCTGCGGGGGTGTCCCAGGCAGTGCCCCTGACCTGGTAGGAAAGAAGCAGCCGTTGCCCAATGAAGTATTGCGGTACATTAACAACATAGATAAGCATGAGAACAGTCTTTTTTTTTTTTTCTCTTTGGTGCACATCGTTTAGCCTGGAAGGGCATTGCTTGCCCGTAGAGGGAGTGTTCTTGTAAGAAAAAGTGACTTAAACCTGGATCTCCAGGGACTGCTTTAGGACTTGGGAGAGAAGCGAGCACTGAATTATCGTCTTCTGTGTGCTTTTTGTGCTGCATACGTGCTGGGTGTTACCTGGTCTCTGCTGCGACTGGAAGGCGGTATGCTTGTTGGTGTGGTTTGGTTTTGTTAAGCTGTAAATGAGAACAAACTTGGGGGTGGATTGGGGGGAGCGGGAGGTGACATTGCTCCAGTTTTCAAACGGGGACTTCTGGCTGCCTGTGCTGGCAGTGTTGTGCCTTCTCTCGGCTGAGGGACTCAGCCTCTGGCAGGGCTACAAATTTATGCTTTTTGTGTGAAGCAAATATGTGAATACAGACATATTTTAAACCTCCCCTCCCACATATATATATATACACACACACACAGAGTCTTATTGGAAAATACCTATAAAACTGTGTCATGCTGCAGACAAGCCCTGCGACAACACAAGCACAGAGTTTCTTTAGTTCTCTGCCGGGGTGAAACGCACCATCCTTGCCTCCTGGGCTGGGAGCTGGGGACCACTGTGCTCCCTGGAAGCAGCTTACCGGAGGTGCACCGCAGCACTTGAATGAAATTTAATTATTTTTAGCTGGCAAATAATAGCTTTGAATTCCTCGGTTTCTCCTGCCTTGGGTTCTCTGTGCACGCTGATGCAGGACTGCAGCCCGCGCCGCCTCTGTGCTTTCGGAGGGTGCTAAAAGCGTTGCCGCTGGCAGGGCGGCGTGCAGCAGCTCACGTGCCTTCCCGAACACCCACTGCCCCTCGGCCAGCGCTCAGCACTTTCTTTACTGCTGTATTCTGCACCGGTTTAATGAGTAAACAGGGCTTAAAAGTTAAGTAACATAGTGTTCCACAGAGTACGGCTCAGATAAGAGCCCAGTGCGTCACTTCATATGATGCCAAGACTTTTGTTTTGTGTGGTGTGGTGGCTTTTTTTTTTTGTAATAGGAAGTGCTTTCTGCAGAGTGTGTAATGCATACTGTTTAAAAGTGCTGGCTGGCTTTTTCCCTTCCTGAAATAAGGCTGAGCTGCATATTTGGTTCCTCTATAATTCTCTTGAAAAATATGTATGTTTGCAAGAGAGAAGCAAACATGGCCCATCATCTCATTGAGATGAAAAGATTCCCACTGTCAGGTTGCAAGAGCTATTTTTGAGGCTGAGACCTAAATTTTTTTTCCAGTTTAGTTTATTATTATGTTTTCAGAGCTTGTGCTTTTGTAGTTTCCCTGCCATCCTGGAGAAGAGGAGGAGAGACAACAGGTCTTGTGTCATGGTCTGGCACGGGCAGCTCCTTGAGATGGCTAGGTCCGCCAGCAGGCCAAGGGTACTTAATTAAGATTATTTATGAAGTTTAATAGCACGCTTCCAGACTGCATTTTGCAGCTTCATGTGTGGGTGGTTAAGAACTATTGTTCGCTTGGGTATTTTTGATAGTTTGCCTGCGTCTCGGAGGAGGATGGGTAGGTGAGCTTGGCACATCTGGAGAGCATCACAGCTGCATTTTTGCTGCGAGGGTCTTTCCTCCGTGATGGGCTTTGCACAGCGCTCTAGCAGTAAATACAAGGACACTGTGGGAGGTGAAATGGTCAAAAAAAGAGAGAAAAGAAACGCGTTGCAAACCCGTTGAGAGCACATGTGGAGATTATTTAGAAAATACATCAGGGGACGTCACTTGCCTTGTCTAACGTGGTGTTGACCTGAGTCACTTTTTACCTGCTGTTAGAGTGGATTTCTAATTGCTCTGTCTGGTAGTGGTCAGCAGATGGAAATTGATTCACAGTCTTTGTGGGAAATACCAAGGAGAAAAAGGAAATACCTTGAGAGGCTTTTTAGACCAAGAACTTAAAAATATAATTGGTTTTCTATAGAGAAAAACATTATCTGAGGCATTCGGGCTGCTCTTGTGTTTGAGATCGTAGCCGCAGAAGTTAGTGTTAACTTGTACGCGATTATCAGATAGTGGACTTTGTATGACAATTTTCGAAATGATCCCGACCCCACGTCCAGCAGAGCCCTGATGCACCCGAGTGGAAGCCGTGGCGGTGGGTGACACGGGACAGCGCAGCTGAGACGGGGGCTGTTCCTAGTTTTTGGGGCGGTTGCTTGCGGTTTGTCGGTCTCATGGCCTTGATTAAGCCTGTCTCGTGGCTGGCAGCTGGTTGTTCAAAATCCAGTTTGAGCCCTTTTCCAGCAGGCGGTGGATTGAGGAGTAGAGGATATGCGTGCAGGATCCCGTATTATGGAAGGATTTTCCTCTGTGAGGCTTAGCTTGGGTGTGCAAAGTTTTCTAAACCTGTTTTCTGTTAAGAACCTGGCCACCCTGTTGCTGCTGTGTTTGTATGTCTTTCCAGTTGAGTTCAGATGCCATACTGGGACTTGATGTTTGTTTCTGGCATGTGGCAACGTGAAATCTAGGGCAAGAGCTTTGCCTGGAGTTGTGAACATCCAGTTTTGTCCTGTTCTAGCCCAAACTTCAGGTGGTGTCGCTGCATTTCTCCTTCACGTGGGAAGAGCAGTGCGGCCTCCTGGTCTTCAGGACAAAGTGTCAAGTGGGCGTCAGTCCAGTTGGCTTAGAAAATGAGTCTTCATGCTTGTGCCCTAAAAATTTTCCCTTTGCTCGCAGGTTTGGAAGCTCTGGCCATGGATCAGAAAGGCTATCGACGGGGGAGTTTCCAGAGCAGCACTAGTGATGAAGATATGCTGGAAATAGCAGGAGCATCTCTGGACTTCTCCATGGCAGACGATGACCCGCCGCTCGACAGGGAGATGGGAGGTAATACCCACGCATCTCTTCGCTTTCTGTTTTTCATAATGGCTTCTGGTAGGATTTCACGTTAGTATTTTCTGTACGGGTCCCACTGGCCTCTGCCGAGGGTGGGACTCTAGCGTTTCACGGCACCAGTATGAATAGTTTGCAGGATTCTGCACTGCGTTGCATCCATGAATAGACTTCTGCAGACCAGCTGAACGCTTGCTCACGTGCCACGTTTGGCTCCCAGCATTGCTTTGTAACGGAGGCTGGTGGGAGGCGCGTGTTCCGTGCAAAGTAGAAAAATCTCCTTAAAATGGTAAGAAGCGTGCGAGTGACTGTGTTGGGGAGGCACTGCTTGTCTTGTCTGTGTCCAGCCGCCGAGCTGCCTGATCGCGGGCTGTGTGCATCCAGTGACCTGTCAGAGGGGAAAACCGCTCTCTTAGCCATCTGTGTGGTTACTTCGCTATTAAAGGTATCCTCTCCCACCACTTCGCTTTTAGGGCTTCTGGATAGTCCTTTCTGGAGTTTTCAGAAATAGCTGCTGTAGGGAAGAGCTGGTCGGGCCACGAGGGAGGTGTCGTAAGTGTGATGGGCAGGGATGACAGCGCAGAGCGATTCCCAGGGGTTTGTGACATGAGCAGAAACTCCCCTCTCCCCTTCCCTTCTTCCTTACCTATAATTTTAAAGGCTGTCCGTTGTGGAGAGAATCTCGAAATGTAACGGTGCAAAGGGGGTTGGTGCTGAGCTTGCACGCAGCCTGAGACGCTGGGCTTCCCCTGCCACCACTCGTCTGTCCGGAGAGGGTCTGTTGCTGCCTCCTCTGCTCTGAGCCGGAGGTTGTGAAATTAATGGGGGAGGGATGAATCTGCATGGTTTTGCTGAGCTTTGGCACTAGACCAGCAAGATCTGCCTGATTTTTGTCTTCCATGAATTATCATAAGTTAGTTTAGAAGCAGAAATACTTAATTTTGGACAGCAGACTGCAGGTCTCCATGACTTCCCATAAACCACCTCGTCCTCCTCTTCCCCCACCCCTGTTTACTGTAGGGCAAAAATTAAGAAGAAATCCTTCTGTTTTGCTTCTCAACTATGTGGTCTGCCTCCAGGTAGTGCAAATGAAGACAGACTTCCTCAAATGTCGCCTGTCAGTAGCCAAAGCGACCAGCTCTTCTGCTGCTGGAGATCCTATCAGGAGCATGTGATTTTTTTTTTTCTACTTGGCTTGGTCCCTCTCACTGCTTTCAGGCTCAAGCGGAGGAAGGATCACTGTGTTTTTGTAGCAGTTGCATTAACTGAGTGATAAGCATTGGTTTGTGGTTAAAAATCCTCTGTCCCTGCGCAAAGGGGACGCATGGAAGATGTACATCCCGAGTGTGTTGTCTCCTGGGTTCCGTCCAGCGCGAAGGAGGGTGGCTGGCACACAGGGGTCAGCTGCGGTGCAGGTAGCGGGCAGTGTGCTCCCTCCAACCTGAGCCGGTGGTGGAAGTGACTTCTGGAACTGGGCACGTCGGGGAGGAGTCCGCTTCAAAACTCCTCGCACAGAGCTTGAAATAATGACTTGTGACCGAATTTACTTCTGAAGATCTATTAATTACTAGAATGTGCAGAATTAGGTACACAGAAATAATCACATGTTGGTAAGGGAATTGTAAATTCATGTTCTCTTACCTGCTGGTGAGGACTGCTTTTTCTATAGCCATTGGGGTACCAGCTGTCTGAAGTTAAACGTGTGCTCATGTTTAATATTTAGAGAGAAGGAGCTGAATTCTTTAACTTCTTGTAAGGAAATTATTATTCTATGGAGCTTAGAAGCAGCAGTGGGTAATTTGAGCTGAGTTTAATTTTGCTGCTGGCCTGAAACAGCACTCGGTTGTTTCCCTCCTTGCTTAAATAGGCTTTTCCTGTCTCCGCTCAGGGCGTTTAAAGGCCTGTGGCTACTTCTCTGAAAAAAGCGGGGGTCCGCCCCGCTGGCACGTGCGGCTTGGAGTGATGGTGGGGGGCTGCCCGGAGAGGAGCGGTCCCCCTGGAAGAGGCTCTCTCTGTCGGCAGGATGCTTAAGTCCTCCGGGGGGTTGTGCGTGTGTGTTTGACACACACGTAAAAGAGGAAATTTAAAAGGGGGAAGAGTTGCTTGCCCAAATACCAGTTTCAGTTCACTCTACAAATTTCCCCTACTGACTTCAGGAAATGTTTGCTGGCAAATGTTTGGGTGCCAGGCCCGCAACCTGAAGATGTGGTGGCACAGGCTTGACCGGAGCTGGAGAGGTGGTAACTGAGGTTCTGCCATGGTGGAGTTGCCTCCAAACCTCCGGCTGGGACCCGCTGCTTTTGCTGTCTGGCGTGTTGTCGGATGGGGGTGAGTTAGTGACACCTTCTGGAACCAGAACTCAGCCCTCTCTTACCACCTTCTCCAAGACTGTCAAACTCTCCTGCAAGAGTGGTGGCATCTCACGTTGAAAAAACAGCCACAACTGGAGCTTATAGATCCTGTCAGGTGTCCAGAGGAGGAAGGGTCACCTGCTGCTTGGTAGATTTGTGAATCTGGAGTGCATTTGGTAGCCAGTGCTCCTCTGTGCTTTCCTTATGAGCCCTTGACTAATGAGTGACAGGACTCTCGTACTGTGTCAGGTCCCCGTTGGGAACCACCAGCCTTGCCTGCTGCCTGGAACACAGGATGCTTGTGTTGAAAAGTGTCTTCACGTAGGATCTAGACTGACTATGAGACTCTGTTCCTAACTGATATTTTCAAGAATGCACCTGATTCCCAAAGGCTGGAGCTCTTTAAGACCTTGAGTCAAAACGTGGATATTCCAAGCACGTCAGGCTTCGTTCAGTCAAAACGATTTAAAATGGACTGCAGTGGCTTTTCACGCCTGCTACTGTGCTGTTTGTGTTGTTGAAAACTCACTGAGTAGCACATTCTCTCACTCTTATCTTCTGTGGTTTGGACTTCAGCATTTCGTCAATAAAAGGTAACAGATAAGACTTCCCTTGACTCCCCTTCTTGCTCCCCCCCCTGTTAAGTTGTGCTTGGGAATCAAACTTGGCTTTTTGATAAAGTCCCTGATACCTTTCTAGTTTTCCTTGTTGTACCGACGTGATGGTATTACGCCAGGCAGCAAGTGAATCTTAGCGGTGCTTTCTCAAAGTTGCAGGGTTAGTGAAGCTTAGTTTCATACGGATTTTTGTTTTTATCCACTAGCCCTGTCCTTGTCTATGCTCTCCAGACGTGCTTGCTCTATGCCGTGGGAGGTGGAGGTGGGTGGCGTAGCTAGCTGCAGCGTTGGGGTGGCCAGCTGGCTGCTGCTCTCGGAAGGGTTCAATACCTTTCCTTGGTTTGCTAGCCAGGGGATTTCACTCAGCTGCTGCACCTCTGGCGGGTTAGACTAATTGACCCATCCATTAGAAGTGCTAAAGGGCCAACCTCTGAGAACGATCCCTGGGCTGGGAGATGTCTCCCCTGGCCTTTTTCTTCAGCCGCCTTCCTCCTTGACCTCCAGCCAGAGGCCCACGATTGTCGGAGCAGCCTCCGGCCAGCGTATCAGGTGAGAGCAAAGTCAAGGTTTGCTAGGGTGTAGCGTTTCAGACTTGCCGGGCAATGTTTAAATGACAAGCTATCACTAGCAAATTGGAGCGAGAAGAACTTAATCACCAGCCCCTTTGAGCTCTTATGTACATTGAATGGCAAGATAAAAGAGTGCTCACGGGGCCGGGGAGGGGTTGGGGAGAGCACTCTGAAGTATTGCCTATGCAGAGAGGACAAAAGAAAAATTCAGGGCTTGCCTGCCTGCCTTCTGGAAAGACAGTGAGCAAAGAGCATGGCTACTAGCCATTTAGCAAGCAAGATGTCAACTGGGTGGGAAAAGAGAGTTTGTTTTTTTTGTTTTCAGTACATCTGTGACTGACCCACCAATGTCAGGAAACTCCGTTGATAAATGTGTGTTTTCCTGTGCTGAAGCTTGACTTGGTCCAGACTGTTGAGAACCTGCGGGTGCAGAGCAGGGTACGTCCCAGGCTGGTGTGCCAGGAGCATCACCGGTCTGACGCGGTTAACTGGGCGCTTGTGTCTGGGGCGTCCCCCCGCAGACAGACTGTGGGTGAGGCGGTTGAGTGCCGGGTTTGCCAGATCTTTGGGGTTGGACTGTCGGGGTAAAGGGGATCTGGAGGTCTGAGTGCATAGCTTCAACCTGCCTGACTTCGAGGGCTTATGAGAGCAAAGAGCGTTAGCAACGAGCTGTTCTCCATCTTAAAGCCCTTGCGCAGTCAGCTTCAGCTGTCTGCAATACTGAGTCTGTGCAGCACAGCAAACAGGCAGATTTTAGTCCTGGGGAATATATTCTGCCAGATAAAACGTCCTGAGCGCTGCCAGAGCGGCTCCGCTTGCAGCTTTGGGGTGCAGCCTCTGTTCTGGGCCTGTCGGGAGTCACGATCCCTGGACGTAGCCAGCTTTCTCTGTCCTTGCCTGCCTGCAAGCGCGAACCTCTCCCTGTGCCGCTCAAATCCTGCCTCTTCCAGCGAGGTGCAAGGGCCGGCTCATGTGACGGCCGCCGGTGACGACACGCCGGGCGTGCGGGGAGGGCCCGGCGCTGCCGCCGACTCGTCTTTGGCCGGGG
>NW_008824190.1:743813-749607 GCF_000699105.1 Pygoscelis adeliae | reverse complement strand
GGCCGCCGCCTCGTCTTTGGCCGAGTCCGGAGGAAAAGGATGCAGCAAGTGCCGCTGTAAGACGAAAGAGCGCCCGCCGTCCCTCGATCCGTGCGGCCATGGGACGGACGGGCTCCCGAAGGCGCTCCCGCGGGAGGAGTGGCTGGGCGAGGGTGAGGAGACCCCTTCCAGGGAGGAGAGGGGACGAGATCCAAGGGGGAACGTGTCTGTCTGCGGGCGCACGTTGCGGAGGCTGCGGAGCAGCAAACTGCTGGCGGCGGCTCCAAAGCTGCTCCCGCTCCTCTGCTGGGATGAAGGGGTGGTTGGGCAGGGCGAGCAGCCGGGGTGGTCTGTTGGATTTCTGCTGTGTAATGGTTGGTTGTTTACTGCCGGTCTCCCTTTTGTCTGCAAAACCCTTTCTTTTTCCAGATTTGCTAGAGCAAGGGAAGCGGTGCGGAGGCAGACCTCTCCCAGGTGCTGTTGCTGTCGTCTTGCTGTGCTGGCAGGACAATTAATAAAGCCCTGTGGATTTGCTGTACTGCAAGTGACAGATTTGCAGTAACTTTAACAAGCACTGCCTTTTTTTTTTTTTTTTAAGCCAGGCAGACTCTCTAAAGTGGAGCATTAACCCATCTTGGGGAGAAGAGGTGATCAAAACAATAACAAATCTGTGTTTAAAAAAATGAATTGTACTTCTCTAACAGGGTTGCATTTAACTTGCTGTCTCTAGGCATTAAATACTGATTTAGAGATCCATACATTAGGAACTGGGGAGACCTGTACGATCATCTTGATTGTGTTTTGACAAGGCGTTACTGAGCTCACTTTCTTCCTTTATTCCTATCTGGTTATCCTAGGATCCTTGATTTGCAACAAGTCAGGGCAGGAAATAGGATCTTGATAAATATTTATGGCTGTCAGCCATTTTATAGTTTGGGATTACTCCTGGAAAAAATATAAGGACATTTTCTCATTATCTTCTGTCAAATGGACAGCTTATCTGCTTACACGGCTGTGAAATTGCCGTGTATGGCTGGAGACCTTGGGGTTCTGATTTTGTAATACAAACCCCTGGTGCTTTAGGGACGGCAGGCTGGGCTGAATGGGGCCAGTGTCTGGAGAGCAGGATCAGTCTCCAAACTGCACCTGGCTGGTCCCGAGCGTGCGAGTCATGTCAGACCGTCCCTTCTGCACTTGGCCTCGTCGCGAGATCCCCTGTGCAGCTGCAGGTTGTGGTACGGATGGGATCATGTGGACTGGTACCGGTGGGACTTTCGGTGCTGTATGTCAGGGTATCGCTGAGGATGTGATGACCTGCAGCCCCTCTCGCGTTGCAGGGCAGTGCTGTGTGCTGACTTTGTTCCCTCGGGGTCTTGTTCATGTTGCTCTGTGGCAGCTCTGAGCTGGGAGAGTGTTCCCAGGACAGCTAAAAGTCGCTGGTCTAGGCAGTTATTCCAGAAGAGTGAGCAAGGAATGACCCTGATCTCATCTTCTTGCAGAAAATACTTCTCAAAGTAGTCTGTTAGCTAGGTTTCACACTGCTTTATTAATACTTTTTTTTTTCTAGGACAACTGTATCTTTTTGTCTTTAGGAAAGATTGCGGTAGGTGTGCCAAAATAAAATTGAACAGACAGTGAAAGCCTGCTGTATGCAGCACGGAGACAGGAATTGTTGTAGCACTTCTAGAAGAGTTGGTCATTCCTGTAGAAACAAAAGCAAACTCTTCTGGCTGGGCTGCTTGGCTTTGAGAGGTGAGTGTGCAGGAGATAGTTGTTCATCTTCTCTTTCTCAAGGTAGACCCAGTGTTGTCTTCTGCATCGCTGGGCTTGGTAGAAACCTGTCACCCGCACTTAGCAAAGCCTCAAAGACACACACACACCCCCCCACCAGAGCCACCTCATTACTTGTACCTGAAGCTGCTGTGAAAGTGATGTGGCCGTGGTGGTTCCCTTGTCTGGGGGACGCAGCTAAAACGAATGCCTTGATGGGTGCTGGCTTTCCGTAATGCTGTTACCAGTCAGTAACCACCCCTCCACCCCCAAATTTGTATTTCAGCTTTTCCAGAAAAGCAGCCGCTGTCTAAGCGAGGATGTTAAAAGTCCACAGTAATGTGAGAGGGGACCCTGGAAATGGGAATTGGACCAAGGTGAGCAAGCTGGTGGCCGTGGTGAGAACGTCTGGTATGCCACAGAGTGGCCCAGATGGGCGTTGGGATGTTGTGCGGTCTGGGAGGTAGTGGCATGCTCGCAGCCCGGTGCCACCATCGAACTGATGTGCTGGATCAAACCCTGGCTTGCCTCCCTGGTTCAGTTGCTCTGCTACGGTCACGGTCTCCACGTTTGTGGCCTTTGCTGTGAAGATCTGCAGCTCTGAACTGTAGGTGTGACTTGATTGAGGTGTGGTTGACTGGGATGATGCCTCGTCTTGTCCCCTATATCAAATAACGGCTTCAGAGGGGGTTTGTTGCCTTGAGAGGCTGTGGGGAAGCACTCAATCCGGATGGCTTTATACAGGTAAGCAGGCTTGCAGGAGGAGTTGCCGGTATCTCAGCGCTGTAAGTGCTGAACCTGGTTGCCTATTGTTATTAGGATGATTTATTTAAGGAGGTTTTGGTCCATCAGATTTGTAGATAGTGCTTGGGATTTCCAGTGGGGATATTTGAACAGGGAGGTCTCTGAAAGTGTTGACACCAGCTCGTGTACTTCCAAGCTGTTGGCCTCATAAGTGCAAAAATGTTGTTAAAAACAGAGTAATTCCTCGAGGCTCTCAGCAAATGTGCCCCATTTTCTTTACAGTGCAAGTTGGGCAGGTGGGGCTCACAATCTGTACACCCACCACTTGGGAAGATCTCTGGAGAACTCCAGTTAACCTTTTTTTGTCCCAAATGAAGCAAGGAGCCTTTTTTAAGTGGGTTGTTTTGTGGTAGTTGTCAGTTATGCTACGTGACTCATCTTGTTTTCCTGCGGGTTTTTCTCTGTTAAGAGGCAGCTGTGCCAATCTGGGAAATGGGCTTGGAAAGACATCATAGGTCTCTTTTCCCCTCTCTTCCTTTTAGATGATGGGGTAGAGAGCAATTGTTTGAATTCCTTACTTCTGAAGACATCTTTGCCCTGGTGGTATCTACAACCCAAATATGCGAAATGGAATATTAAATGTTATCCTTCTGTATGGGAGTTTTAATACTCCTCTTCCCCACCACCTTTCAATTTTGACTGGATTTTGGGTTTTGTGTCTTTTTTTCTTCTGGATGACTGTAAACACTTAGTGTCTCACAGAACCATGATTAGATTTACTCTCCTGCCCAGGTCTGAAAAGCCAGCCTTCCTACTCGTGTCTCCGTGGGTATGCCCTTGAAACCTTTTGTAGCAGCATATTGCTGGAGGAAGAACACGCGTGGTGTATGTTCTGCTGGTATGGATTACTAGGAGTATGTGAACTCACGCCTGCTCTGCGGAGCATACGGTGGGGGTACAAGTGGCTTTGGTGTTCTGTGGATTGCCAAGTGAATGATTTGTGATTATTTAAAGCTGGGGTTCCCAACTCAGGTGAGAAATGGGCTACTGAGGACTTCCAGTCTCTCACTGCCTTCTCATAGATTTTCTGTACTCCACTGCTCTTCGGTTTGCTGCCGGCTGGCAACCGCTTACTGAGATTGCTCAACGTGCATGTTAACTGGCTGGCAGCACCTTACTCTTCTCCTTTTCTGACCAGCAATATATGTTGTACAAGACTGTTTTAAGAGGTCTTCAGAGCTGGGATGTCAGGGAGCTCATCTGTGCAGCTCCCTGCTGCTTTACAGCTCGTTGCACAGCTCCGTTCTCTGCCCCCTCCAAACACAGAGTGCGACGACTGCGTCTCGCTGGTGTGCTGTCTTCCCGGACGCAGAAGGTAGAGGCAGGCTGTAGGTGCAAAAGGAGGGGTTATCAGTTGCGTCCTTCTCTCCTTCACATGCATCAGTTGTGTCCTTTCCTCCTCCGTTTCTTAAACAGAAAGGTTGTGCGCAGCAGGTAGTCTGGTAGGTCGCTGCTGGCTTCTTGTAGGGGCATCAGAAGATGCCCGTGTAACTTGGTGCATATTGGACAACTCCAGAATGTGCATTTGTAATCAGCCGGGCTCTATGTAGAAAACTTACTGCTCTGCCTCCAATTTGCTTATAACAGAAAAGGTGTTCTCCTGGGCTTGGTTTGGACCACGGCTCTGTCAGCGTGGGAAGGCTGCTGTGCAGAAGAGCGCAAGCCCTGCAAACGAGGGGATTGTCATCTAGCAGCTCTCGGCAGCCCTTCCTGGTTCGTGTGCTTTTGTAACGGTGATTTCCCTTTAGCGTGGTTTTAGTTTTTAGAAATGAAAAAAAACCCCAACCCCAAAACAAACAGATAGCATCATAGCAGGTGTACAGCTTAGGAGGTCTCCAGCTGTCAGGGCCGTAGAGAGCCTTTGGGAGTGAGAGTAGCCTGAAAGGCTTCCTAAGGGAGTTACAAAACTAGTATTCAGTGTGTGAAGTAGTGTCACTTATATTTTCTGAGGGCACTTTTGCGCAGTGGATAATAGACTGCAGGGCACCTTTCATCTCCACTGAAACTTAACAGTGTTTCTTGGAGAAACCCAGGGAATTTTTGCCCTTTCAGCTTTCGGTGGCTTAGAAAGAAAAACATTATATGGAGTAATTACTGAAGGGTTCTATTGGTGTTGACTTGGAGCAGGGGCCTTGGTGCTTGCACAAGCAAAGGAATGAAGCTTGGGCTGAATTGCACAGAAAAACTTGTTCCATGTCAATTAACCTGTCAAGAAAACTGCTTGGTTTCCTTGGATAAGGTTTAAAAGACCTTTGCTTTATTTTTTCCTCGATGTATTTCAACACCTTCTTCAAACTGCTTGCAAGGAAGGGGCTTTAAGAAACCTGTTTTTAAAGGGGCAAGTGTTACATTAATGGGGGTTTTAAAGGTTCTTTTCAGATCAAAGATGCTCAATATTTTGTTCCAGGAGCAAATGAAAGCAGGACTAGATTCATGGGTGTTTTCCAGGTGGAAGAGATTTAAATGCATTTCCCAGGGCAGGTGAAATCCCCGCGGGTCCAAGGCTTCTGCCCGGGATGCCGCGAGGGCAGGCTGTGCTCTGCCGTCTCCTGCTCAGCCGCCCTCTCCTCTGGGGTACCGGGGCGCAGCCGGGTGCTCCAGCGGGGAGGTGGCACGTAGCAGACGGAGGGGCTGGAAGGAGGCCGAACGTCAGCTTGGCTGGGAACCGGCCGTAAACTGAGCACCTGGGGACGTGGAGACAACGTTAACCCACCGGATCTGACCCGTTTTCTACACTGGGGTCCAGGACTAGGGGGGTTGTACTAGGTGATCTTTAAAGGTCCCTTCCAACCCAAATCGTTCAACGACTCTGTGATTGATGGATTTATTTTCTTGGCAGGGGATGGCGGAACTGGGGGGAATGACACATCGGAGGCTTTGCTTTGCTTGGAAGCATGGCTTTGTGCCACGCGAAGCCCTTGTATGTTGTCTTCAGATGGACCTGGCTGGCCAACCCTCGTCACGCTGTAGATTAATAGTTTCCTGTAGGCCCTCGCGTTACCCTGCCCCACACCCTGGTCTGTGCTCTTAACTGTGAAGAGACTGTCTTGTGACCAAAATTTTGGGAACGTGCATCCACACTATGCGTCATTTTCCATGGGCTGGAGCGGGTTAGACAGAAGGTCGAGTGGTTTGGACGAGTTTGTTTCACCTGAGGGGAGGCTGCGAGCCCCAATTTGGTATCTTCCCAAGCCCCCATTTGGTACTGCTTTCTGCTTTTCAGGCCCTCCTGCCCCCACCC
>NW_008824190.1:734579-743738 GCF_000699105.1 Pygoscelis adeliae | reverse complement strand
TTCCTGCTTTCATCTTCACTAGATCCATCTGGGACTCCCTCCGGCTCTGCCGGGGGTCTCAAATACTCACCTTCTCCTCTCCCTCTCCCCTTTGCTTTCCTCAAATGGCAAAATATCGTCATGGCAAGTCCTGGATTTAGGGAGAAGTTGATTAACGTCTAGATGCTAGTGTTGATTTACTTCGGTTCCTAAACAGTCGTTTCCAGGAACGACCCCATCTCTACATGAACTGCTGGAGCTGGGGAAGGGTGTACCCGCGCTGCCCATCGCTGGGAGGCTTGCTTGGGGTATTTAGCTCAAGGAAGAGCTCGTTAGCTCTTTGCTTCCACTGAAATCTGTCGTTTTCCCCCTAAGTTAGTGTTTTGGTGATGTGTTTGGATTTTTTTTTTTCCTAAAAAGGGGGAAAACTAAGAAATGCTCAATTTTTCCCCCCTTTCTCCCCCACCAGGATTTTCCTCATATAATGGAGGAGGGATGAATGGCACAAGCACAATGATGGATTTCCTGGAGGAACCTCTTCCTGGTGTGGGCACCTACGAAGATTTTAACACTATAGATTGGGTGCGAGAGAAGTCCAGGGACCGGGACAGGCACAGAGAGGTAAAATTTCTTACTACTCCTTGCCGGCACTGAAGGCAGAATAATTAACTTGCTAGAGCTAATCTTAGTTCTGATTGCCGGACTAGGGAGCCACTTACTAGAGACACACCTAGGATGGAGGGATTGCCCTTAGGGTGGGAACTGTGAGCCTCTCTGCAGGATCTTTAATTTGAGGGAAAGGAACGCTAAATTGAACGTGTTGCAGTTTATCAATGACTACTTCTCTTCTGAAGGCTTTTATTTATTTAAAAAGCTTTAGTGGATTTCTGATACACATCTTAAATGCATTAATGGCACATTTTCTTATGCCATGTTAAACTTGCTCGAGACTGAAGCGTAGCAAAAGCTGCAGTCCTACTCATGGAAGGTGCATGCATTATTTGGAACAATTACAGTGCTATTGCATGGTTTATAATGGAAGATTTTAAGCACCCATGATCCCGTTTATTGATAAAGAAACAGGCTGTTTGTGCAACTGCACTTGTGAATGATACTCTTTCTATTGGAATTTTTTTGTGCTGCATGTTTGAGAGAACGAAGTGCAGTTCTTTCAGAATTCATTCCCAGGACTTCAGCGCTCTCTGCAATTAAAGGAATCTGCTTAGAAAGCAAGGGATGCTTTAAATAAAGTACCAATGTCCCCGGCATGCTCCTGATTCACGAGAAACCCTTGCTGGCAGAACTCTCATAGGGTGATGACTAAACTCAACTCTGTTTGCTTGCCAAAATCTTCTTTAATTTTTTTTTTCCTGAGCTTCACAAAACAACTTGTGTCTTAATAACGGTGCACAAAGTGAACACAGTCGCTGCTCAGTGTGTGACTACATACAATACAGTATAATGCCCAAACTTGAGCAAGCACAGACCCAATTAAGGGGCTCCATGCCCCCACTACCCCCTGCCCAAAAAACTGTTCCCATCTGTGGTAAGAGTGTGGTAAGAGTACAAACCCAAAAGACTTCTCACATGTGTGCCCCTATGCACGGATGCAAAGGTGATGCCCATCAGCGTGGGACAGGGCTGTCTATTTCCTATCTGCAGAGAGATGGTTGTATAAAAAGAACGCTTCTGTCTTTGTCGGAAGAAGTTGAAATCGGGTCAGGGCAGAAGTTACTGCTGGCCAAAGAGGTGTAGGGTTGGTCCAATGGAAAGAAATATAAAGGAAATAGTTTTGGCACCCACCCCAACCCCTGCCTTGATTCACTAGCAGTTCTACTCACCATCAGTGCGGCATTTGAAAGACAAAAATCCAGAGGAAAAAACCAAACGACGTTCATTCAGGCAGAAAGGATTCTTACTTTATTTATTCCCCATTTAGTGAGTATTAGTTGTTTGCATCAATGTGCCTTTTTATCTGGGAAGAATAGTGGTGTACTGGAATGCTTCCCTTGGGAGAGGCGGCCGGGGTAATCGGGGCACACAATAGCTGTTCTGTCACCCTTTTGTCCGCCTGTCAAGAGCAGTGAGACTGACAGGCTTCAGCCCTCCCTTCCAGACGCAGACAGACCGGGGCCAGAGCCTCTGAGGAGTTCACCCTCCTGGGGCGTCTTGGACGGGTCTGAGTCCCGCTTCCCAGTGCCACCAGCACAGCCTGGTTCCCAGCCCGGCCGTTCCTTTGCGTTGGTATTAAACCTGCGGCCCCCCTCGTGTCTGGCTGAGCAGCGCTTGGCAGAGTCTCCCCTGCTCAAAGCAACATCTAGTTTGTATTACAGATGCCGAGGCAGTAGCTGGAGACTGTGGAATGCCGGTGACAGCTTCTGTTTGCTCTCACAGTTGGTGGGCATCAATACCCACGAGGTGGTATTGATAAATTGCTGGGGGCAAAGTGCTTGAAGGGTTTCTTCAGCATCCAGATTTGCTTGTGGCATCAGGATATTGGTAACTTGCTATTACTAGCAAGTAATGGCTTTAAAAGATTAAGGGATGAATTTTGTCTTGTTTTTATGCAGAAGACACCTAGGAGGAAAGCGTTACTTGAATACTTTCTTTTTTGCTGGGAGAAATGGAAATATCCTTGATCTGTTCTTGTACGTCTCCTAACCAGA
The DNA here is from genome assembly GCF_000699105.1 of Pygoscelis adeliae. NCBI lineage: Eukaryota > Metazoa > Chordata > Aves > Sphenisciformes > Spheniscidae > Pygoscelis > Pygoscelis adeliae. The sequence goes on along the minus strand of NW_008824190.1, from coordinate 741,093 downwards.
GCTGCATTTACTGTTCCAGCTGTAAGAGCAGACACTGCCTGATACTTTTTCTCTTGCCCCTCGAAGCAGAATATGTCATGATAACTGTTGTTTTGAATGTTAGGGGCTATCTTCCGCTAACAGCATCACCATGTAGTTTTTAGAGCATTTACACCAAAGTAGATCAGTGTCTTAACAGATTGTTTTTTTCTTCTTGAAAAAACTTTTCTAGATCACCAGTAGAAGTAAAGAGTCCACATGGGCACTGATACACAGCGTGAGCGATGCCTTTTCTGGCTGGTTGTTGATGCTTTTCATTGGGTTGTTGGCAGGTAAGAGCAAACCTCAATTTAAAACTAAGTCCTGGTTCTGCACTGCAGCATCAGGATCGATTCCTCCCACAAACCCTGGCAGATCGCTGGAGCAGGAGATTTTGTCCCTGGAGCAAGGGCCGTGCAAGGGGCTGCACTGACATTGACGGCTCTGCCGCTGCTTTGCAATTTACGGAGAATTATTTTTAAGTGCTTTGAGGCCATGTTTGTGTAAATACCCAGATACAAAACTGAGACTGAAAGCTGTCCTGGACACGGCTCTGGATCTGCTGCTGGTACAGAGCTCTGAAATAAAGAAAAAAGAAATTCATCAAAGCAGAGCTGATCAAAATGCTGGGTCAGAGGAGAGCGTCATGGTGCACATCGTCTTTGAACGCTCTTCGTTGATGATGGAGCGGTTAATGCCAAGGACTGCTAGCAAGATTTGCCCTCCCCCCATACTTAGATATAAAAAGTGAGAAGTGTTTCTTGGGAAGTCAGGCTTCTTTCAGAGGTTGACTGGCTGAGACCTTTTAAATGACTTCAGAAGCAAACTTTGGACCCAGGGCAGCAGAAGTAAATCGGTTGGATACAGATCTTCCCGATAGAAAGCAGCTAAGCATTCATCATGAGGAATGAAATTAAATCTTCTGTTAATATTTACATAGGAAAGCTGCTAGCCAGTTTTTCATTAACTGGAAGATTTGCTAAATGTTTATTGCTACCTCTGGAGCTTGTGCTAGCACTTGCTCATATGGATCAGAGGTCTCCGTTCCTGGCCTCTGTGTTGATGTGGCATTTTAGTTGAGAATAGAGCTGATTGCAGCATTTATCTTTGGGGATGGTAGGAGTTATTCTTAACAGAAAAATAAGAAATTGCTTGAAGATTCCTCTTTTAAAATCTGAAAATCGGAATTACTTTCTGTAGTGGCGCTCTGCTTGCTTTTTTCACTTGGCACAGTTGTAATTTCCCCTCTTTTTTTTTTTTTTAAATTGGGATTGGAAATGTTTTCTCCAAATTCGAAGTTATTCCTGTCACAGTCTTAGTGTTGTTAGTGTAGCTCCTGGATTCCAGCTCTTGTGCTGGAGACTGGTGACACGTTTTGTCTGCGTCCTCCAGAAATGCAATACGTCCCTCTCTGCCTCTCAGACTACTTGCTGTGCTATATTTAATAAGCGCTCTTTCAGCGTAATTGAGAAGAACTGATTTCTAGTGAAGTAGGGTGGGTTTGAACACAGTTTGCGATGGTCAGCCTTTGAAATATTATTAGGCATGCTGTGTTTCCTGACCTACTCTTTTCAATATATATACTTAAGCAAATCTTCCCATTTGGCTCTCTATAGAATAAAAGTTAATTGTAGGCAAAAATATCAGTACTGCTCTATTTGTTGGTCGGTGAGTCAAAAATTAGTAGGGCAGACAGTGACCTTCGGATATTTGAGTCTGCATAAGGCAATTATTAAATTTTTTTTCTTTTTTTTTTTCTTTAAACTAGGTTCCTTAGCGGGTCTGATAGACATTTCTGCCCACTGGATGACAGATTTGAAAGAAGGAGTGTGTTTAGCAGGCTTCTGGTTTAACCACGAGCACTGTTGCTGGAAATCCAACACGACCTTTACGGACAGAGACAAGTGTCCCGAGTGGAAGAGCTGGTCCCAGCTGATCCTTGGCCATGGGGAGGTGACGTGTGCCTACAACTGGTTTTGCTGCCGAATGTCCCATTTCCCCAGCCTGTATCGTCCCTTGCTAGTGATCTGGATGTATGTGCCAGAAGTGCAAGCTCTAGGTGGTTCGGTGGTTTAACGTTCATCGTTGGGGTCTTCCAAGGGTGTAAATAAACTCAACCAAGTTGCTTATGCGTTGTCCTCGGCGGGGATGGCGGGAAGGAGAACACTGACGCATTTACAAGTGCAGGGTTTTAGTCATGTGTCTGAGACTTGCTGCTTGGAAGATATTTTGCCCGTGAACCTGTTAGAGGAAGGCCAGACGAGCTCAAGTCTCGTGTTCCTGGCAGCTCTCTCCAGTGGAGCAGCCCGCTTGACTGGGACAACGCTTATCCCAGTACCAAGCTGCTTGTGCACCTTGTTTGCTATTTTATATAGCGGTCTTTGGAGATACGATTGGTTCATATCCCCGTAACCCAGCAAATGTAACTTGTCCTTGAAACCTCAGACTTAGTGCAGTTCTCTTAATTATTGGCTAATAACTGATGTGAGATTACCAGCTATTTCTGTGTGCTTGCTTCAGTGCGCAGGTTTGATGTGATCTCGGTTGAAATGATCTAATTTGGGTAACTTTCTCTGCATTTCAGGGGGCTTTTGCATATATTCTCAACTACTTCATGTACGTTATCTGGGCCTTGTTATTCTCCCTTCTTGCTGTGTTACTTGTGAAAGGGTTTGCTCCTTATGCCTGTGGCTCAGGGATCCCAGAGGTGAGTGAGAATGAAAGTGGGTTGGGTTTTTTTAAGGTGGGGTAGGGATCCACTATCCAAAGATTACGCGTGCCTGCTATGGAATAATAATTTCTTGCAGTTTAGATGGTGGCTTAATATATGGGTTTTTTCCAAACTATTCCTGAAACATGTCTTAAGTACTTAAGTCTCCCTGCAATCCCTTTAAAAACTAAAATGTTTTGGCATTTACTGCAGGAAGTACAAACAAAAGCACACCGTTTGTGTAAGACAGCGCTACAAAAGCTACCCTCAGATTCTTCTTCAGCAGGGCTAGTGGCCCTGAAGGAAGGACTCAAACGGCTGTTTCTGCCTTTGCAGGGAGGGATATTTTTACTGACTCTATGCTACTTTTGATAGCTGGGGGGGGACAACTCTGGAAGCTGTAGGGGAAAGTTGAGGGCAGGATTGGGAGCGCCTAGTAAAACAGGAGCTCTGACCAGGGCTTGAATGAAAGCCTGTAGAGCTTTGTGTGCTTGACTTCCAGATCAAAACTATCTTAAGTGGTTTCATCATTAGAGGCTACCTGGGCAAGTGGACGCTGATCATCAAAACCATCACCTTAGTGCTGGCGGTGTCCTCTGGGCTGAGCCTGGGCAAAGAGGGGCCCCTGGTGCACGTCGCCTGCTGCTGTGGAAACATCTTGTGTCATCTCTTCACCAAATACAGGAAGAACGAAGCGAAGCGCAGAGAGGTACGGAGAGACACCGATGCTGTCAAACTGCTGCGGTAGCCTGGGGAGACCGGTGGGTCTGTAAATTGCGCTGACTGTAAATTGTTCTGTTTTGGCATGTTCTCGGTGTGCCTCAGCGCAGCACCTAGTTGGAGCAAAAGCCATCTCGGTTAGGAAGTGACACCACGGCATCTCCCCAGCGCAGGTCGTCATCTCATTTGTGATGGGAGCGTTCACTGGCACTAACCTGCTGCGGACCCAGTTCTGCAACGCTTGTTTGTTTGCCATGCAACTCCATAAACTACGTAGGGACTGTTTGAGGGACCTGGACTTGGCCTAAGGAGTAAAATGAAGGGCTTTGCTTTCAGGGACACAGCGATGGGCATGGTGTAGGAACCAAGCTGACATCTAACGTGAAGCTCATGAGTGTTTCCTCACAGTGCTGTAAGGCTTTTCTCTGGACAAGTCACTGGAGGTTAATGTGAGATGCGTAGTATCACATTGGCCAATTCACCTTCTGCTAAACCAAAACCGACAGAGTCTGCCCAGTGGGCCGGCAGGGGTTTGGGTGGCCCCGCAGCACCTCTAGTTGTACTGTGTTACCCTCTTCTGAGAAATGGTATGAATGTGGGACAGGCAAACATGGCAAAAGTCAGTGTGTTCTGGGAGGTGAAATTACTGCTGTTCTGTTATACTGGAGCTTTATCTAAGGTGAAAGCATAGCACAAAATCAGCTGAAACCAAAAAAGGTAGTTGCCAGTGATGCCACTTCCACTGATTTGGGTGTGCGACTGTTGAAATGCTAACACTGATGTTCTTGTAGCTACTTGCAGCCTCTCTCCCTAGGGAATTGGCTCACTCCATCTTTTCCCTGCTGTCTTTAAAACAGGTCAGACCCTGGCTTACTGTGCACATACTAAAGTGATATACATATCACTATAGTAAGTCCCAGCTGGTCCCAGCTGATCCTTGGCCATGGGGAGGTGATACGTATAAGTGATATGCATATCACTTATAGTGATACAAAGCAGAGATAAAAATTGTACAAATTTAAAGACAAACAAAAAAAGGGGGAAGGTTTGCAGGGGGGCTGAAAATGTCTGACTGTCTTTGGTTTCTCTCTTAGGTTTTATCAGCAGCTGCAGCTGCTGGTGTGTCTGTAGCTTTCGGTGCACCGATCGGAGGAGTGCTCTTTAGTCTGGAAGAGGTAACATCAGCATTTTCTATTAGCTCTTGGCGAGCTGTTTTATTGCAAGAACTGACCCTGCTGGTTTAAAAATACAGTCCACTCATAACTGCTTAGGTGTGGAAAGGAGACCCTGTTGAATACTGATTGGTGGTGTATTTACAAGGCCCAGCAACCTAAAAGCTTATTGGGGTTTCAGGTAATTCTTACGAATACTGGATAGTTTATTTTGGATGATGTCTATCCGTAGCTTTGCAATAAACCTGTTGGTTTCCCCCGGTCTGTCCGTGCTCAGCAACACTGACTGCTCACAGCCACAGCCTCTGTCATGTTTTCCGTATGTCCCCACTCTCTCCTGACAACTCTGTCCCGGGGTACCTGGGAACAAACTTGTCTGGCTTATCAAACCCCTTTTCTTCCCAAGGAACTTCTAATCCTTGTTCTTGATCCAGACGTGAAATGGATCACCGCTGCTTGCTTCAGGGCTTAGCTCAGAGGAGGAATGGGATGGTTTTGCTCAGCTGAGCAATAGTTGTGGTGGCAGCTATGGCAAGCACTGTTGTTTGGCACTTCTGGACTTTGCAGAGCATGCAAGGCAAATAGTTCTCCGGATTCAGCTCATAGCTGATTTGTAACAGCTTTTGTTATCCGAGTAAGTCGCCTCCACTTCAGGGATCATAGAGGGCACTTGCTGCATTGGAGGTATGCAGGCCAGGACCCATCCCGGTCATTGCAATCCTCATTGAACAGGAGCTTAAAGTAAAGCCTGGGGTGCTTGGCTGGAGAGGAGGGTATGTAGCCAGTGCACATCGGTCTCAGTCCTTGCTTTTACTTCATGCAGTGGTGATTTTGTTACTGGGCAGCGATCGGTGTAGTGATAAGTGTTAAAGTGACAGAATATGCTTTGTCTTTCCTTTTTAGGTCAGTTACTACTTTCCTCTCAAGACACTGTGGCGCTCCTTCTTCGCTGCTCTGGTCGCTGCGTTTACCCTGCGCTCCATCAACCCTTTTGGGAACAGCCGCCTGGTTCTCTTCTACGTGGAGTTTCACATGCCATGGCACCTTCTGGAGCTTGTGCCATTCATCCTTTTGGGAATATTTGGTGGGCTTTGGGGAGCTTTCTTCATTCGCAGCAACATTGCCTGGTGCAGGCGACGCAAGACGACCAAGCTTGGTAAATACCCTGTGCTGGAGGTGTTTGTAGTGACTGCAATCACAGCCGTTCTGGCCTTCCCCAACGAGTACACCAGAATGAGCACCAGCGAGCTGATTTCTGAGCTCTTCAACGACTGTGGGATTTTGGACTCTTCCAAGCTCTGCGAGTATGTGAACGATTTCAACAGCACCAAAGGGGATGACCTGCCAGACCGAGCTGCTGGCCCAGGAGTTTACACCGCCATGTGGCAGCTGGCTTTAGCCCTTATAATGAAAGTCTTCATCACGATCTTCACCTTTGGCATGAAGGTGAGAGTTGCCTGTAAAGGAGCTCACGTTCTTCTCGTCCTCTGCAGGAACCCCACATCTTAGAGTTTTATTTGCTCAATGAACAGACACGTTTTCCTCCCCAAGCTCTGTTACGAAGGGGGCAAGGTGATAGACTCCAATTATTAGTTCTGCTGCTCATAACTGAGGGCAGTAGAAACCTTTTAGCGTGAGCGTGGGCACCAGATGCAGTCACTGAAGCTGGTGTCTCAGGGCTTCGTGTCCCGTTTTCCAGACACAGCATGCTTCTAGATTGTCCTGCCTTAAGCCTTTTTGATAGATATGCAATATGTATGCGATAGCTAATTGCAAAGCAATCGATATCTAAATTTGTGAATGCTTACGTATCATAGCTGTTCCTTGGTCGGATGGTTTTGAACTTGTTTGGTGGCAGCCTCCCGAGCTGTGGGTATACTGCCTAGGTCTGAGC
>NW_008824190.1:724989-734511 GCF_000699105.1 Pygoscelis adeliae | reverse complement strand
GAGCATCTCCCCCTGCCCCCTAATCCTCAAGTGGTCTGTCCAGAAAGGTGACCCCACCACAGAGGTCTTGTCCAGAAAGGTCTGGAAAGGACCACCACAGAGGTCTGGACATCATTGTCGCCGTGAGGTGGTTGCTGACATTCAAGGGCAATCATCAAGTCTGTGAGAAAGATGTACAACGTGTGAGAAAGCTGTATGACAAATGTGTAAAGGAAGAGGGGGGAGATTCTCTGACTTCAAAGAACAGGAGCTTTCGGAGTCCTGGAACAGCTGCAGTGCAGAGGTGAAACTTGCCGGGGGTGGCTTTGCTGGGTGTCACTTGTGCTGTGTGTGCTAATTCCAGGCACCCTCACGTTCACAGCGGAGTTTGAATTTCTGCCAGGGAAGAAGTATTATTCCACTCCCAGTACGTGAAGCCAGCAGAGTGGGAAAATCCCGTGCCTGCAATAAACACGTACTCGTGTGGTTGGAAAGGCACGGGGGGTGTTAGCGGCGTGCGGGTGAAGCTTTGTTGTATTCTCTTGGGAAATAAGCTTTTGAAAAAAGCTTGTTCTGTTTCACAGTAACCTCTTGTGTGGCGGCTGCTCCTGCCCAGAAAGGAGTAAATGCTAACTCTGTTGCAGAGACTCTAGAGCACGAGGGTGCAGGAAGGGCAGCGGTGATACAGCAAGGCATCCTTGCCAGTTTTAACTTCAGCGTAACCTCTAACTCAGTCCTGTTTCGAACTTCTGTCACTAGTCTTCGAAGTGTCTGAGAAGCGGTGCGTTTACCGGTGCGTGTTTTCACAGGTCCCTTCGGGTCTCTTCATCCCCAGCATGGCGGTGGGTGCTATAGCGGGCAGATTGCTCGGGGTAGCCGTGGAGCAGCTGGCCTATTACCACCACGACTGGGCCATCTTCAGCGGTTGGTGCAGTCAAGGAGCTGACTGCATCACTCCTGGCCTCTATGCAATGGTTGGGGCTGCAGCGTGTCTAGGTAAGCAAGATGTCCTTTGAAGTCCAAGCTGCGTTTTGGGCCTTGGTTGGCCATGTGAAGAAGCGTACTAGTGAAAAGCTGCTGCTGTTCTCGCGGTCCGTAGAAGCTGGCTTCATCTCAAGAACGGGAAACTTTGTAGTAGAATATGCAACGTGTTTCTCATCCTGTTTGCATTCTTTTGCCAGCACTAACCTATCGTTGGACGTGACAGGTTTCACTGGGGAGCCTCCTGAATAGGCAGCTAGAACACATGAGACTGGCCAGGGACTTCAGATTTTCCTGTGGAATCTTAATTCTTTTTACTTCCCGTTCTGGCCTTAAATCTTATGACGCAACTCTTCTTTCAAGCGCTCTGTTTTTTGGTAACACTTCTTCCGCTTGGCTGAATTGGAGAGATTGAGTGCACGTGACTGAGCTTCACTTTCACTGTAATTCCCAATCCTCTCCTTCACAGAATAATATGTTTAACTCTTAAGGGACTACTTTACTGTATCAGGAGAAACTCTCATTTCAGGAACAATAAAAGCATGCTACCAAAACCCATCGTTGGTCTTTTTAAAGGGGATACACCTTCTTGTTTGCACGTAACTGATGAAAAATAAATACGGTTCCACTTCATGAACTGTTCTGTTTACCACTGGACAGTGCTAAAGGATATGTGTCCCTTTAGGAGATGGTTATTGGAGCAAAACTCCTCTAAAATATTTGGGAGTAGCTTTAGGACTTGAATCTCAAAAGCATAATTAAAATGTGCTGAGACAAAATGCTGTTATAAAAAAAATGATGTTGATATTTAAGACCACCCATCTGTTTTCTCTTGAAATGGCTCAACTCTTTTAGTGTTGAAAACCTACAAAAGTGTAATGAACAGTAGTCAAAATGTCTGGCTGAAAGCCAGCAAACTTGAAAGGTAAGTTGTCTGAAGCCCTTGCTATTAGGGGAGTTAATGCTAGTAACGGGAGGATGTCAGGATGACACTTGCCTTTTGCGTACAGCCTGTCAGGTCGCGTTTCGTGAATCTGCCTATGGAGGTCTGTGTAAGGCCCTTCTGTGGCACGGCCAGACTATTTTGCAGCTAGCTAAGTAACATGAGAGAAAGTTAGCTGTCTTTTAAGGTTGCTTCGGAGTTCAGGGGAAAGACCCATCAAAAATGTGTAGCAAACCCTTGTAAGCCAGCCCATGGCACGGTATTCTGGAAGGGACGGATGGTTTCAGTACTGCGTTCTGCTTGTGTTTGGCTTCCACTGCAATGCTGAATGTGATGTAGGAGTCCAACAGTACAACCTCTTGCTGATACAAGACCTTCTCTAGATGCGTTGGCAGAGGACAGCTGTAGCAAACCTCAGAACAGCTCTCCTGCCTGGAAACGCCCCAAATTGCCTGTTCATGTCATCTGTCTTCCTGTGTTCTGTTTGCAGGTGGGGTGACCCGAATGACTGTGTCACTAGTGGTCATTATGTTTGAGCTCACTGGTGGGCTGGAATATATCGTTCCTCTGATGGCAGCAGCCATGACCAGCAAGTGGGTGGCTGATGCCATTGGGCGGGAAGGCATTTACGATGCCCATATTCGCCTCAATGGATACCCTTTCTTGGAAGCCAAGGAAGAGTTCTCACACAAGACGCTTGCGATGGATGTAATGAGGCCACGGAGGAACGATCCTCCTCTGACTGTCATCACTCAGGACAGCATGACCGTAGAAGATGTTGAGACCATCATCAATGAAACCACGTACAGTGGCTATCCAGTGGTGGTGTCACGGGAGTCCCAACGGCTTGTTGGATTTGTCCTCAGGAGAGACCTCATCATTTCAATTGGTAAGAGGCAAGATACTGCATAGATAAATTGTGCTGTCAGAGGCCTTAAATGGCACCAGCTGTACTTTACTTGATGAGTTTAAACACCCGGTAGCAATGGTGGCTGCGCTCACTGGCGCCTGCATCTCCATCCCCAAGCAGCATGGGGTCTGCATGCATTGGGTGCGAAGGACAGCGTGGCTTGCCCGGTGCAATTGGTATGGCTCTGCTGAATTCGTAAACCTTAGGGCACGGTTGTGAAGCATGAGAATTCTTGCCAGCAAGAACTAAGGCTTCCTGACTTTGTGGATGACTGGACGTGGAAAACTTTCTTAACTGTTAATGTCTCAAACCTTATTTTATTTCATTAAGGAAGAAAGTCTGGGTAGTCCATGTACTGAATATTGGGTCACTTCTGAGGTGGTGCTGTCAAACCTATAAATACCGATACTGATGTTAGTCTTCCATCTCTCTTCACCACTGAAAGCCAGCCTGGTCTTTCACTCGTTTCACTTGTGCGTTGGTGGTTGTGAGGCAGGTGGTGTGCGGTGCTGGCAGGACTTGGTAAAAACTGTCCTGGCATCGCTCAGATGCAGCTTCCATCTGTGGTGAGAGTTGAGCTCCTTCGGAAACAACATTGTCATATCACAATTTAGGGCACGTTTAGGTTCCTCTTGCTCTCCGGTTTCTTAGAAACCTGCAAGTGCTGTTTCCCAGCATGAGACCCGAGTGGAAGTTCTGGTCCTGTTGTCTCTTGCTGGCTTGGGTGAGACAGTACGTCTTCTCTTGATGAAGCAGGAGAAATCTAGGGTTGAGGGGTACACGGGCATATGTAAGTCCTTAAAAATTGTGCCTGCACTGGAGTGAAGATTGGGCATAAGGGTACCAAGCCCCGCACTCTCATGCAAGTTGGAGCCCATACGGTTTGTGTCCAGCTGTAGCTCAGACTCCAGGCGTCTGCGCTGAGCGTGGCTGAGCTGGAGTTGCTCACACAGTTCCTTACGCTGGCACCTGGCAGAGTTCGTGCAAGCCCCGTGGCGAGCTGGATGGGAGAACTGATCCAACCGAAAACACATCTCCCCTCCCTGCTCGGTTAGTTCCTGCAGGTCAGTCCCCTCTTCTGGCTCTCGGGGGGGGCACATGGATGCTGGCGCAAGGGAGCGGGTGAGAGCACGCTGGCTGGGAGCGGGGTGGCAGTTACCTTGGACAAAAGCAGAAAGTGATCGTGGGAACAGCGTGGTCATGGAGGATTGAAGACGTGTGAGCTCTGCGGTGGTGTTCTCCAGCACGTGGCTGAAGGCACTGTCTTACCTCAAGCTTGATGACTTTCTGTATGGGTGAAGGCTTGGTCCTGAGCTAGCTTTGTCCCACGGCAGAGCTAGAGTAGTTTTTATCATTAAGTTGCCTGCAGCAATGAATCAAGCCCGTGTGTTCCCTCTCTCTTTTAAGGTAAGCTTTCAGTGTCAGTTTTAGGATGTGCGATACAGTCTTTTGGAGCACGTGAATATTGCTCTCGTTCTCCTGATAAGTGTCTGGCCAAATGCTTGTGCCAAGATGGAATGAAATACAGAAAAAAGTGCACTATCATATTATAATTATGCGCGTTGCCTTCCTCTGTAAGGCTGCTTTGTGATATGGCCATGGATTCTTGCATTTGTGTTATTCTGAACCTCCAGGGACTCGTTAAGAGTAGTCTTTTCCCCAAGATATGCACAGTAATGCACTGTTGTGTGCCACAGGACGGGATTTAGCTTTTGATGGCCAGCTCCGAATATCCAGTCTGGTGTTTGGGCTGCCAGGCTAGCTAGCCCCTTCCCAATGGGTCTTGGAATGTAAATATCAAATCGAAGCTGCAATGTGGCAGATACCCAAATTGCCCGTGTAGCGGGAGTGTAATGCACCAGTGTAAATATCTGACTGATGGCAAGCACTTAACTTGTTTTCTGTTCTTGACCCTAGTCACGGGCGTGGAGCCTGAGCCAGCAGGTTAAGTGCTTAAAAATACTTCTTTAGCTACTCTGCATGGGACCCGAATCGGTGACCGATAAAAGTACGAAGCATTTTATCTACTTCCTCTTAAAACTGGGAAGTTAAATGCAGGTTCTGGAGATCTTTACATGGCCAGAGCAAAATGCGGAGATGCGTGGCAGCCTTAACGTTAGGCAAAGCGTGTGCTCATCTCGCCCCTGGGGCGGAACTTTGGAGACCTTAGAGGTTATGATGTAGTTATTAGAAGACAGGGTGGAAACATATCGCACCCTCCTTGGGTGCCTTGAGAAACAGCGCCGGTGAAGGCAAGGATTGGAGTTTTAAGACCATCCCAATGTGGGCAGAGGAGAGAAAAGGGTATGCTCCTCAGTTTGGAAAAGGAAAGGAGGGATGATATTTAATCAAATATTTCTTCTTCCAGAAAATGCCCGGAAGAAGCAGGATGGGATTGTGAGCACTTCAGTTATTTATTTCACCGACCACTCTCCTCCGCTGCCTCCAAACTCCCCCTCTATGCTGAAACTCAGGAGCATCCTGGACCTCAGTCCTTTCACAGTGACAGACCAAACACCTATGGAAATCGTCGTGGACATATTCCGCAAGCTGGGATTGCGCCAGTGCCTGGTTACTCACAACGGGTAAGAACGCTGCGGGCAGAGCCCTGGAGACCCAGGATTGCCTGTAGACCTGAGTCAAAACCTCCTCTCCTTCGAGTGAACAAAGGGCTCTGATGTGTAGAGCACTGAGCATCAGCTGGAGCAATTGTTATCTGGAAAAAAGCAATTGTGAAACCCCTGAGCCTCTTTCCGTTGAAGCAGTAACGTAAAGCCTGTAAGGTGAAGAGACAGCTCCATAGGGTGATGGGTCTCTAAAACTGATGCAAAGGGCTCACGGCCTCCTCTCAAATCTGGCCGTGTGTGTCATGTAACCACTTGAATTTGCTTTGGTGTCGATCAGAAACAGCGTGTTTGGTGAGGTGGGAAGGAATGAGGGCAAAGATAGAAACGGAGCGATCCGTTCCCTGAAGTGTGGCACCAGCAGGCGTTCTCTCCCTGTCCCCCGCCGTGGTGCATTTGGACCAGCCGATCTTTTCCGCTCCTGGCAGACAGCTGCGTTGCTCAGCATCGCTCCCCAGCAGACGCTCTGCCCAATTCCCTAGTTCCTGGCATGCCTTTCAGCACTATGCTTTTTGAAAGCATAGCTACTGAGAGTACTAGGACTTAAAATGCAGCACTAGACATTCAGGTTGATCTTTTCGGAGAAGGTGGGTGTTAATAATTAATTATTATTTGTTTTCTGGTTATAACCTCCTTACCTTTTTCAGTGTAAAATACTGATAGAGCTTCTGTTGGGGCTTGTGAGCGCCACGCTTTGTGTCAGCGCTGTGATCCAAAAAGGCACTTCAGTTAAAAGTGCCCGACGTGAAGCTATGCGAGAGCAAGGATGCCTTCTGTGGGTGTTGATGCACTAAAAACGTGTTTTCGTTTTTCAGGAAGCTGCTCGGGATCATTACCAAAAAGGATGTATTAAAGCACATTGCACAGCTGGCTAACCAGGACCCAGATTCTATACTCTTCAATTAAAGGCAGACTAGTAGGTATTGTGTGTTCAACACGAAAGAAACTTTATAGAAGATCCTGGATATACTTTCCTATTTTTATTGAGACCATGGAACTGTTTTCAGCGTTTCCTTCCATGGAGCTGAAGAAGATAATTTTTTTTCTACCAGATAACCAATTGCACTACATAATCTGTGGAACATAATCTTCTTTTTAGAAGAAAAAAAAGACTTTATTTACGTTGCTTTTGTGAAGTTGCATTGGAAAGATTCCATGAAGGAGTAAAAGCAAAATGCTATAGAATTACATCTCCTCTTCTTATTTTATTTGAACTCTTGTTACTAACGTGGGGAGGAAAAGACAAGGTCTATACCTTCAGAAATTTTGAAGGAGAAGGATGATTTTGCACACGGCATTCAGGCGGTGGCAGAAAGATAAAGTTGTAACTCAGGGGTGGTGTATTCCCAATTAGCCAGTTGGTAAAAATAAGAACCTTGTAAAGTCAAAATAGGGGAGGGGGGGGGAAAGCAAAAGGGGGGGGGGGGGGGGGGGAAATGGCTAGCTGGGGATGTTTTGCTGAAAGAAGGAAAAAAACCCCACAAAACCAAAACCCCCAGCAGACCGCATCTCCTTAGAATTGGGCCCAGTTTCTGATTGGGAAGAAGCTTATTTTGATTAATCTTCTGTGAATGTATTTAATTACTCTGACGCTGCCTTGCCAGGAGAACCCCGAGGAGGAGGCAGAAGGAGTTAACAGTTGTATTCTCGTCGTGATCCCTTTTTCAGATCTATGCCTAAGGATTTCTCCTCCTTCGTTTCCCTCGAGCATGTAATTAAAATCGCAAAGGCTGAGTCCTAAGTTATTGCCCCGCCTTTACTGCACTTCCCAGTAAACTCTGATCATGTTAGATATTGCACAACTGACCTCTTCCTTGATCAGCAGTGTCTTAGGTGGCTGAGGATGTCCTGCTGGAGAGCCCTGCGCCCGGGACGTTTACGTGGATGCGTGTGCTGTTCCCTGCTCCTCTCCTCGGCCCCGCACCCGACTCAGGCCCGGATCCTGGCTCTGGGATTGGCGACACTGCCACTTTACGTACGTGCACCGCTCGGTGTCTCTCCTTTTGCCAACAACTATGCAATAAAGCCCTTCCTGACCACTGTCAGCCAAGTAACTCGTTCCACGTCCGTGCCCCTCAAGTCCCTGACCCAGAACTTATCAAGTTATTGTCCTGTTAATAAAATTGTGACCGTTTACTGGAATTTTGAAGGTATACGAATGCTTTCGGAGGTTGATGTTGTTCATCGTGGCTTCAGTCTGCAGCGGACGTTGTTTTACGGTCCGTGGCTGAGGCGCGGCGGTGGCAGCGGAGCTTCCTCTCGCCTCTGGCTCACCACCGAGGCTGCAGGAGGGAGCCGAGCTGCTGAGTAACGGCCAAGAATTCAGGAGTGGGGGCTCTGACGCTGCTTCCTGACGGACAAATCTCCGGCTGTTGAGCAGGTGTTGCACTTCGCACAGCCGCAGAGGCCGTGGTAACAACTCCCCTCGTCCCTGCCCGGGCACCCGCAGAGCCAAGGCTGAGGCTTGGTGGCGGGAGGTGATGGGTTGTCCGTGTGAGGCTGCTGCCGCTGCCCCTGATAAACCTGTTCTGTGGGGGAGTGGGGACTCCTGGCTAGAGCTGGCTGGAATTTTGGTCAGTCTTGAGCTCTCTCAAATATAAACAAACTCCTCATCTCTACTTGGAGCGGAAGGCAGCTTATTTATTTTCCAAAGCCATCCAACAGGGAGTACCTGCTGCCGCTGCTTTAACCTGGCAGTGAGGTGGTGATGTCTTGACTTCTTGCATAGCTTAAAGCTGAATCAGACCGAGGTGTTACCAATGGATCAGATACCTTCTGCTTAGAAAAGAAATGCCTTGACTTTGTCTGTGGTGGTTTTGTACAGAGGGAGGTGGTTGCTGAGTTGAAACCAAGACCGCAGCGCGCCCGTGAGTCGCTCACAACTCATAGAATCATAGAATCATTAAGGTTGGAAGAGACCTCCAAGATCATCGAGTCCAACCATCAACCCAACACCACCATGCCCACTAAACCATGTCCCTAAGCGCCTCATCTGCACGTCTTTTAAATACTTCCAGGGATGGTGACTCGAAATGCTTAGCTTTCTGCCTTGGCCGTGGCTGTCGGCAGGCTTTGTGTGGTGGCAGCAGAAGCTTTGCCTACAAATGCTTTTTTGTCCTCTTTGGAGGGGCTTGTCCCCCTCTCGCCAGATGGATGCTGTGCGAGTCTGGGTCTGAGTCCAGGGAAGAAGCCGCCTTCGTCCACTTCCCTGGGGGCTCCCTCCAGGGAATGCCTGCACTGGAAGAGGCCAGGATGGCCATCCCGTGCCTGCAGGCTTCTCTTCCCTGTGGCATGTTTGGGACACCAGAAAGGCACAGCTTTTTTCCACTTTTCTGCTTACCTTACAATACGCAGGAGGGCTCTAGCTTGAAAAATACGGTCCCTGCTTCAATTAGATCCGCAATACCCGAGAGCCTGTTGCTCTCATCCTTGTGGGAAGGCTGCAGTAGCCCGGTGCCAAGGTAAGGGCAAGAGGTGCCGAAAGGGAAACCCGTGAGCATCGCAGCTGGCGGGTAGGTTATCCCAGATGCTCTGGGGGAAGCGGCAGGGGAGGGGGCACGCGGCGGGAGGGGGCCCGCAGCCGCTCTGCCGTCTGGACGTGGGAGCACTGGAAACACAGGGGAGCTCGGGGCAGGAAACACCTGCCCAGCAGCGCAGGGGCTACACCAGCAGGCAAGCTCCCGGCTCCGCGGCAGCCATCGGCGTGCCTATCACGTGGCTTTTTTTTTTTTCTTGCATGGGAGAGGTGTCCTTGGGAGGCTGGCCTGAGAAAATCCTGCGCAGGAAGGTGGGAGTGTGGGAAAACACAGCCCCTGGCTTTGCGGGAAAGCCTGGCACAGCTGGGCTTTAGAGAGGCTCAGTCCTTGGTGCGGGCGGGATTTCGAGTCCTCGCGATGCCAAACCAAACATGGTGATGATGGGCAAGTAAAAGAGAAACGTTGCAATGGTACAAGACCTTTCTTTGCCCCTTGCTTGAGCAGATCTCTCCACTCTTGCTTCTTTTTAATGTGGAAACTGATCATTTTCCTGCGAACGGAGATGCACGCTTTAATGGCTGGAGGTCTGGGACGTGGGGGGGAGGTGGG
>NW_008824190.1:719798-724832 GCF_000699105.1 Pygoscelis adeliae | reverse complement strand
ATTACCCAATTGTTGTTATTGCATTAGCTACAGCAGTGACGCTCCGTGCCCAGAATGTGAGGCTCGTGAGGGGACTATCTGGTATAGATGTATAGCTCTATACTGGGACTGGTGCCTTCCCTTTCCCAGTGAGATGTGGGTTATAGAAGCTCCTGGTTGTTTGCTGTCTGCTTTTATTGAATTCCTTTAATTCCTACAAAAATAAGTTCAACTCTTTCATCAAAAATTCTATGCAGGGGAGAGACCGTACTCAGGTGTTTTAACTCGAGCATTTTCTCTGTTGGCCCTGATCAGCGGCGCTGGCTGGGCAGGGGTTCCCCTGCCCAGGGCAGTTTGAGCTGCTGCTGCTGGTGCGGCAAAGCGTTTTGCCCCATCCAGTTCTTGCTTTTCCACTGCTTTACCTTCGGAGCGACTCCAGGAGGAGCCCTGGGGCTTCTCTTCAGCAAACAGCTGGTCATACAAGCCAGAGCTGGAGACAATCCATACACTTGATAAATAACACCAAACCGGTGATCTCCTTAGCTAAGCAGGACACGTTGCTTGCAGCACTGGGTTGAACAACCAAGAGAAGGCTGGGGTTGATGCTCTTGTAAATGCCTTTTCATCTGTTGCTAAAACCTCCTAACTCCAGGGGTGAGGCTCTGTGCGATGGCCATAGGGCACCCTCCCTCACCCAGAAAAGGAAGGGACCTGGCAGGGGGGTGTTACGATATCACATTTATGAAGTACGTTACTGGGGACCCTTCTGGGGAGAGGTTTGGATGCCTGCTCTAGCTGTCGGCCTTCTTGAGGGCAGGATGTGATTTGGGGTAAGTTGGCACTTCCCCCAGCCTAGTGCTGGGGTTTGAACGGGACGCAAAATGCACGAGGTAGTTTATTATGGAGGTACGGGGCCAGCGGGCTCCCGCCTACGCTCTGCTGCTCGCCTCGTCTTCTCTGCCTGTCCATGGAGCAGCTCCCATCCTCTGAACTTTGTCTTGAAATGCAGTGGATAAGGGAGCCCGATGCCGTCCCTTTTCCACCCTGCCAGGTTCCCAGCTGCACTAAGGCAGCGGATACGGGGGTGTCCATGAGGGGTGGGCTCCTGCGGGGGTCAGGACTTGCTTTAGCAGCTTTGTCCGGATGCCCAGGGACGGGCAGGAGACGAGCGAAGGGCCGGGCTCCTCCTGCCTGCCCCATGCTGCAGGCAGTAGGTAAGTGGAATTATTTTTTCCTGGTATCTCCAGCTTGTCTCACTTGGGGAAATAAAGGGGGAAACCGCGTGTCCTTCGTGCACGAGATCCGTAAGTCTGGATCAAGCTGGCTCAGCTGTTTTCTTGTGTGCAGCTCACTCGTCCCAAGGGCAGAGCCGGGGAGTTGTCGGTGCTGGCAGGGGAGCCTGGGACCGTGCCAGGGAGCGGCGGTGATGTGTCTGCGAGTGAAAAAGGAGGAATGGCCGAGCCCCCGGCATCAGCTGCGCTCCCTCAGCAGCCCTGAGGTCTGTTGCTCAGAATCCAAGGTCTGAGCAGCAAAAGGCAATTCACTCTGGAAGGGGAGAGAAATCACATTCAAATCACCTCCCCCTGGGCCTCGGTGGGACCTCGGCACCGGTCCCCGTGGGGCTGCAACCGCTTGGGGAAGGCGTTGGGAGCAGCATGGCTCCGGGAGACCGGGCATGGACGGGATGGATGAAAACGGGCTCCTGCCTGCGGCAGCGCGGGGTTCCCTCTGCTCACTCACACTGTAAGAGCACTAATGTTTTCCTGTCGGTTTAACGAGCATCCCGCCTCCTACAGCTATTTGAATCCTTGCTGAAGGAAAGAGATTTGCTGTTTTGTTTTGCTCTTTCTCATGCTTGATTAATGCCGGGGTGGGGGGGAGAGCCGTGGCTGGGTGAGATGTCCCGAGGTGCCCCCCGGGCAGATGCGCATCAGGGCAGAGCGGTGGGTGCCAGTGGCATCTGCGCGCGTGTGACGGTGGGGTCACAGCCCCGGGCTTGCTTTCTTTGTACGCTTTATTTACAATGTCCCAAGAAGTGATTTCCTGGGGTGTTGACGTGTTTTTCAGTGTGGATTTCCTCCTTCCCACTGCAAACTTGTTCTGGGCTTGGAACTTGAAAGTAAAACAAGATCTTGTTTGGAAGGGAACAAAAGACTCGGAGGTAGTGATGAACTGGTTAACAACAACAGAAGGGGAAAAAAAAAAGATATTTCGGCCCCAGAATTTATTTTGAGACAAAGGGCAGCACAGTTAGTGCTGTAAACGCCCTTGGCTGGCTGGCACGTTTGTCTGCACTGAATTGAAAGCAGAGCTTCGCGGCGGCGAAGATAAGACGGTCCTTTGGCAGCGACTACAAGGAAGCAGTTATGTCCCCGGATCAAATCAACACGATGAAGCCATGAGAAATAAGGTCAACCCGAAAATGTTATTAGAGCTGCAGTCCCCCCCGCCAACCCCCAGTCTCTTTTAAAGCAGGAGGAAAGGGCAGGGGAGGTTTCTGAGCTGTCACCTGGCAGGGATGAGGCGCCCGAGGGGGCTGGAGAGCGGGAGCAGCTTTCAGTTTTGGGTGATTTTTTTTTTAATATTTTTTCTTTTCTGTGTGGTTCTGAGCCTGACGGACATCGTGGTGGCAGAGGCCAGGAAAGGCACCCCTGAAGTGTGCGGGCCTTCGGCGCAGGAAAGGCACACTGCTTTTTCGCTGCGGGAGTCGTTTCGTAACCGGCCTGCTGGCAGCGAGGTTTAGCACCGATCCTGTTCCCCGAAACCACACGTTCCTGCAGGTAGGCAGCCCGGCACCCGCCTTCCCTGGCATTGCCCCCGCTCTGCCCTCGCGGCTGCAGGAAGAAATCACGGCAGGGCAAAGCAACCCTGCCACAGGCAGCCAGACGAGTAATGCCACAGGCGGTATTATTTTATACACCACCAGGTGCCAAATGTTCCGCGTGCGTTTATACACACACACACAGAGACTTTTTGGTGTAAAATCCATGACAGCGAGTGGCTCAAGGTCTTTGCCTGGTGGTGTCTGTGCCACCAGAAATCCCCCCCTGAGACATGTGAGGCTGAGCCACGGGCTCCTCCAGTGTGCTCCTACCTGCGGGTCTTGGAGCCTTTTATAAAGACCGACGTCCGTAGGCATCTCGTACAAGTGGGGAAACTGAGGCACAGAGGTTTCATGAGTGACCAGGTCTTGTGGTGAAGAAATTGAGTAGCGCCTGCCTGCGCTCTCGGTTCTTGCTCAACTCACTCTTTCTCCATCCCTGGCAACTGTAGAAAACGAAGGTGGTGAGGGCTAGCAGGTTATGGCTGTGACTTCAAACCCCCTTGATTAAAGATTCTCCCATCCTCTTCACACCTCTGGGCTGTTTTGCAGGTATTCCTGAAAAAAAAATCTTTGCATAGTGTTGTGTCAATGAGCTCTCAGCTTGGAGACGGGCACGAGCTGGGTTCTTCTTCCAGTCACTCCCTAAAATGAAACGCTCGATTTCTGAGGACGTTGCACATGTGGCCATTGGGTTGATCTTGTCCAGTCTTCAGGACTTGCCATTAATGTCAAACTTAGAAAACCCAGGATCTGCTGTTGTACAAGGAAGCAGTGAGGCAGCCTTGCCTGGTGCTGGAAGCATCAGTGTGACTGTGGGAATGAAGCCAGAGAGTCTCTGCAGGGGCTGGGGTGGGATGTGCCAGAGCAGGAGGTTCTCCCGTGCCTGTCTGCATGGGTGCAATAAGGTTTTGGCTCCAACGGCGCTTGCTGCTTGTTGTTAAATTTCAAACTAGTTTGGGAAACTGAAAACCGCCTTCTAGTTTGGCGCATGTCAAACGTACATTGAATTCCCGGGATTGTTCTGCTTTTCTCAGCCTCTCGGGTTTTTTGCGTTAAGCCCCCTCTACGCTCACGCCAGGGCTGGGAAGGGTGAGGTTGCTCTGAAAGGGGGGATGTCACAGCGGGGAGAGATGAAGAGTCAGGACCCGGTGCCTCTCCTGGAGCAGCCTGTGCCTCTCAAACCTGCCCGCGTCCGGGATGTGCAGCCCAGGGCCAGGGGAGCCCCTCACCAGATGCCGGCATGCTGGGTTTGTTCCCTACGGCCGCGCCGCCTGGCACCGGCAAGCTTCTGCCTTCCCCTTCTGTTAGTGCCGTCTGCAGGAGCCTGCTCTCCCCCAAGGTGCACCCGGTGCCTCTCCTGGAGCAGCCTGTGCCTCTCAAACCTGCCCGCGTCCGGGATGTGCAGCCCAGGGCCAGGGGAGCCCCTCACCAGATGCCGGCATGCTGGGTTTGTTCCCTACGGCCGCGCCGCCTGGCACCGGCAAGCTTCTGCCTTCCCCTTCTGTTAGTGCCGTCTGCAGGAGCCTGCTCTCCCCCAAGGTGCCCACGGGCCCTTCACCCCGCAGCTCCAGGGGCGGCTTGGCAGCAGCTGCGGGGGGGGGGGATGCCTGCAAGCCCCTCTCCCCACTGCTGGCCACTGTGAAGAGCCCGGAGCGGGGGACCTGGAAAAGCTGCACAGCTGGGACCTCGAGAAGACCCTCCCAGGACGGGGTCAGCCCACACCCCACCCTGCCAACTCTTCCCCCCGCCCCAGTCTGTCCCGGCTCTCATCGCCCAATGCCGCTCGGCTCTCGCAGACTTGGCGAGGCTGCCGTTTGGCCTGATGCTCGTGGAGTTCGTCTTCTCCAAAAACATCCGCCCACAAGTCTTCTCCCTTCCAGGAAAGCGGAGCAACCCATCGCCCTGTTGGCGCTGAGCCCGGCGCTCTCGGCTCACGCAAGGGGCTGCTTTACCTGCGATGCCGCCGGCTCCTGCTTGCTGCATGGCAAACAGCAACCTCCTACCCGCTCCACCGGGCTGGGGGGCTGCTTTAAACTATTTCCAAGAAAAACTTTGAACCACCTGCTCCGTTTCCTGCAGCGCCGGGTTGCCTCATGCAACCCTGAGCTCCCACAGCTCCTGCCAAAGGCAGCTCAGGGGCCGGCGATGCGGCAGCTGGGATGAGCTCAGTGCTTCCAGGGGGGGGAGGTTGCAGGCCGGTAAGGATTTTAAGAGCCCTGGGAGCCCGATTC
>NW_008824190.1:719537-719763 GCF_000699105.1 Pygoscelis adeliae | reverse complement strand
AAGCAGGAGGAGGAATGAGAGGTGGAAGAAAAAGGGACCATTTCAAAGGTCGTTTTGGAAGGGAGGTGTTTGCGGGGCTGGCGCGTGGCGGGGCCCGGCATGTTTGGGGGTCTTTGCTAAGCGGTATCACGGGGGACCCCGCCGTGCTGTGCGCTTTCGGGTTTTGTTTGCGTTGGGCAAGAGCACAATGCGCTGGTCAGGGCTGAGCGCGCTGCAGAGCCAAGGC
>NW_008824190.1:718177-719050 GCF_000699105.1 Pygoscelis adeliae | reverse complement strand
GATGGGGCCACACCGTACCCCTGGGGGGGCTTTTTGTATTGGCCTTGCTGGAGCAGGAGCCTGCAGGAGCTGGAGGCTGGTCAGTGGCAATGGCCAAAGTCTGTGGGTGGGGGGACGTGGGAGCCACCTGGCTCAGACTGGCACCAGCTCCCAGCCCCAGCCAAGGACGCAAAGAGAGGGGGCTCAGGCTTGGAAAGCTGTGGGATGGATAGCGGGAGCAAGGAGCAGCCCCTGCCTGGCCACGGCGTGATGGGGAACAAGCCCATCTTGGCACCCCGGGGTTTGTTTGTGCCTTGGGCTGGGCTCGGCAACCCCAAAGTGGGGAGAGGAGGACCAGCACCGGGATCCCCCCAGGCAGCTGGGCGAAATGTAGCCCCTGAGAGCTGATGAGAGCAGGGGAGGAAGAGGAGCAGGGCTGGGCTCGGGTCCCGGGAGGGGCTCTGCCAGAGCTGGTGGTGGAGCTGCCCCTGGTCCCAGGGGAGATGACGGCACTGGACTCGGAAGCGGCAGCACATCTGCCTGGGAACGCCCCAGCTGTCCGTGGGGGAGAGGCGGCGGCAGAGCCCGTCGAGGTACCACAGATGCAAGATGAGGCAGGACCCGGTTATTGCCTGCAGCCTTCGCCGGGCTCTGTCTGCAGCTCTCGGGGCCAGAGCTCCTGGGAACCACACCAGCCCGTTCCCCCAGGCCGCCTGGCAGCCGGCAGCTCTGGCACTGCACTCGGGCTGCTCCGCTGCCACCGCCGGCATCCCAGCACCGCCAGGCTGGGACTCTGCTCAGGCAAGTGTGGAAGCACAGGGGGAAGCTGGAGGGAGGCTGAAGGCAGCCGGGGAGAAGCTGCCCCCTCTGCTCTGCCCCATTGCAGCCAGCCTC
>NW_008824190.1:717141-718152 GCF_000699105.1 Pygoscelis adeliae | reverse complement strand
GGGGGCAGGTAAGGCTGAGCTGCAGCGAGTGAGGCTGCCCAGGACCCAGGGGTGCTGCAGTGTGTCAGCTGAGCGTGGGAACCGGCCCAGACCTCAAAATGTCTGGTTTGCACAGCACTGCGGCTCCTCAGAGGCCCAGGGCACGCTGCCTGCAGTGCCTGATGCAGAGAGGTGCAAGACCAGTGCTGGAGTACAGGCTTTATTTAAACCAGCACTGAGAGCCCCCCTGGCAGCCGTGCCGGCGGGGGGGGTGGTGTGTGCTCGCATCCTTCGTGGGAGCTTGTGCTGCCGTCCTGTCCATACACACCAACAGTCTTAATATGATACAGAGGGTATACAGGTAATTACAAAAGGGGGCTGCATCCACCCCAGTGTCTGTGGGCCGAGCCAGCTTGACCACGCTCTGCCCTGCTTGAACCCACCTTTTGCATCTGACATGGCCTTTAACACCAAGGGGTTGGTCTTGTCCCTCCTGGGTCCTGTGCTGCTACCGCCAGGGCTCACCCGTGAGTTGAAATCCTGCAGGTTAATGATTGCCGGGGCCAAAGATGTGAGCAAGCGGGTGGCTGCGCTGGCCGAACAGGGCTAGGAGGACCAAAAACCCCAAGGAAGGAGATGCTTGGTCAGAAGCGAAGGGGAGGTGTGATGGCAAGCTCCTGGGCCGGATGGTCCTGTGCAGCTCGGCTTGGGCAAAATGCACCTCCCTGCCACGTGCCTGGGTGCGGTTGCTTGGGCCTGGTGATTACTCCAGCTTCATGGTCCTGCTCTTTGACCCGCCCTGAAACTGATATTGCTGTAATCGCTCCGGGTTTCTAATTAGCCTGAACTGAAACTCCTTCACTCCTTTCCAGAAGCTGATGCTGGACCCGCCTCGTACTTGCAGGCTGTCCCCAGGTGCTTTGCCCTGGGGGTGCCAGCCCTGCGCCTGCGCTCGCCGTGCCGCTGCTCTCTGCTAACGCCGGCTTCTGTCCCAGCGCCTCCAGCTCGGGGGCCCCGAGCACCCCCAGCCTG
>NW_008824190.1:715357-716620 GCF_000699105.1 Pygoscelis adeliae | reverse complement strand
GGGACGGTGGGAGGCGGAGGGGGCTGTCACAGGTCGAGCCGGAAGGCCCCGAAGTAGCTGGCTGCTGCATCGTTGTAGTCGATGGCCAAGGAGGAGACGGAGACAAAGAGCTCATCGCCGGCCTTCAGCTCAAACAGTCCCCCCTGGTAGAGAGCGTGGAGCCCGTAGTCCGCCTCGGGCGCCCAGCACTTGGTGCCGACCCCTTTGAGCAGGAGGATGGGCTGGCTGTAGGAGGTCTTCCAGTTGATGCACTGCACGAGCTGGGGGACGGAGACTCGGGCGCTGGCCCCGTCGCTGGGGTAGCGGAAGTAGATTTGGGAGTAGACGTAGTACTTGCCCCCCTGGTTGACCCGCAGCCGGCCATCCCGGTAGGTGATGTTCTGCAGGTGCGAGTGGATGGTGCTGTCTTCCCAGCGGGCGATGGCGTGGCGGCAGGACTGGGAGAGGTTCCCGAAGCGCTTGGAGTTTCCTGGGGAGAAGGAAGGGTTACCGAGGGGAGCGAGATGCTCTGGGGAGCGCCTGTCAGGGTCAGGAGAAAGGGAAGGGGTGGCTCCCACTCTCTCCCAGTCATCCAGCTTGAAGGGGTGAAGGAGGTGGTCTTGGGCTGGACAGGAAAATCATCTCCCCATCTGCCACCACATGTGTCCTCCCATCCTGGTCCCCTGCCATTTGGGTGAGATCTTTCCCCCGTTCCCATCTCAGAAACCCTCCGGTACCCAGCAGGGCTCCCCGACTCACCATCCTGGGCCAGGCTCTGTGGGCGGAGGGTGAGATGTGCCGAGGGCTTGCCGGCTGTTTTGGGAGGAACCTGCCCCTCCGAGCTGTTGAAGTAGCTCCGCCGGGCCTCTGCGAGAAGAGGGACACACGGCTGTAGAGGACAGAGAGCGTGGAGACGCCCAGCCCCGTGCCGGCAGAGCAGGTCCTTACTGAGCAAGCAGAGCAAGCGGGTCAGGGAAATGTCCCACTGACCCGTCGAAGAGGGAGGTTATTTGGGGATGGAAATGTCTAGTCAATCATTATCTAACATTTCTGCGCTGTCCCCTGTGGCCCTGGTTCCCCGGACTCCAGACAGACATACATGGCTGTCCCTCCAACCCGTTCCCCGGGGACGTATGCCCTTCACCTGCCCAGTGGGACAGTCCTTGCTCTCCCCTCTCCTGCCCCAGCTCGCAGCACCGTGCCCGGTGGAGTTTGCCCCGGGAGCGACTGAGCCCCCCCCCAGCCTGATGGCATCCCCAGCCACAGCCACACCCGGCGGCACAA
>NW_008824190.1:711963-715261 GCF_000699105.1 Pygoscelis adeliae | reverse complement strand
GCAGTCTTCCAGTCCCTGCACGCGGCCCCCCGGCGGCTACCCCCGCTGCCGGGCCAGGAGGGACTCACCCTTCACCGCGCTCCTGCGGATAATGTTCTCCGTCACCTGGACCATCAGAGAAGAGAAACAGTCCCACGGTTAAAGGTGAACCGGGCGTTCCCCGCACCCCAGCTCCTCTCGTGTCCTCCAAGCCGTCATGACCTTGTCTTTCACACTATGGCTCCGGGCTCCACCAGCTCCTCGCTGCAGAGGGTCTGGCGTCCAGCCCCACTCCTCCGCCCCTCCTCTTAAACCATCCTTGCAATTGCCCTCTGCCAACCCTCCGGTGAGACGGATGGGGAAACTGAGGCAGGGAGGCAGACAGGAGCTCTCCCATCGGCTGTCCCATCCTCCCCCGGTCCCCAAAGCTGGCGGGTCCGGGCTCACCGTGGCCACGTAGGCTTTGATGGTGTTGGCCAGCTAGAGGCAGGACTGGTTGCTGATCAGCTCCTCCAGGCTGGAGCCCTCCTGCTGCTGATTGATAACCTGCAGACACCGCAGCTCCTCCGCGCTCCCCGGCGCCTGGGCTTTGAGCTGGAACAAAAACACCCGGACATCCCTGCGTCAAAGCGGGCAGGCAGGGGCGGCGTGCGCGGTTCGGCTGGAGGGAGCAGTGGGGATGCCCGGCGGGGTGCGTGCACGGGGGCAGCTGCCTTCGGCCCGGCTCCTCCAGCGTCAGGGTGCTCACAGCCACACCACGGGGTGGAGAACAACCCTGAGCTGCCCTGATCCCAGAGCTGGTGGTGGGACAGGGCGGTACCGCCCGGACGCAGACACCGACTTGTGTCTCCTGTGCTGGGATGGAGTTAGGTGGCAGGAGGCTGGGTGAATCCCAAGTTCTGTCAAAAATGTTTTTGTGAATTGGACAGGTTCAATCTCATCTTGTCCTCCTATGATCGGGGGCAGAAGCGAGTCTTGCTCATCCCAGCTCTTCGGGAAACATGACAGCCCCTTCCACTGAGTTCCAGCGCCGAGCATGAGGAGGAGGCGAGACTGAAGGACTCTCACAAGCTGCAGAGCACCAGGTAAAGAAAAGGAACCCAAATTTCCCATTCTCCGTCTCCTTCACCTCTTCCTCTCCTGCCCCGGGGGAACGAGGCTTCTCAAGCAGTAAAACCCAGCCTTAGCTTTGAACGAGATGTTCACAGCTCCTGGGGAAGCGGTTGCCCTGCGAGGCTTGGCTCCGTACGGCGCACAGAGGCAAGAGCTGCAGCTGCAGGCTGGACGTGCCCAGGCAGCCTGGTCCACGCTCTCCGTGCTTTCCCACTGCTGAGATAAACTGGGGTTGCAAAACAAGCTCTCACGCAGCTCTGCCCTCCCAGCTGCCGGGCTGTGCTGGTCGGAGATGGGACCCCAAGCACTCGCAGTGCTGCGTCAGCCCAGGCAGATCCCAGACACTTTCTGGCCTGTGCTGGCTTGTGGTTTGGGCTGGGAAGCCTTCCCTCCACGTGACGCAGGCGGCTGCACGGCAAGCTGCCCCTTCCCAGGCTGTCCCGGGGCTGACCCGGCTCAGCTCTGGCCGTGGCGTCGCGGTGGGGGACAGGCACGGCTGGCTATAGGGTCTCACCACACCGTGCTGCTGTCCAGGACATGGGGAAACTGAGGCACAGATGGGACAGCTGCCCTGAAATCAGTGTGCCAGGAGCTGAGAATGAACACTGGCACCTTGACTGTCCTACCTTTATCACCTGGGTCATTCCCAGATCCCAGGACAGAACCCAGGAGTCCTCCAGCTTGGCCACATCGTCACCTGAGGCTTGGCCACCTTCAGCACCCTGCACTTCCCCCAAGTCCCTGCTTGCTCCAAGCCCCCACCAGACTCCTGCCTGCCCGCCCGCCTCCCTCGGCCGCAGTTTTGGGTACTCACTTTGCCTAGTACCAGGATGCGCTCACGTCTGGGGTCAATACAGACTCTAGTATCAGCAGAAAGACTGTGTGAGGTCAGATAAAAAGGGTTGGGGGTTTTCTTTGCACTGTTGGGCCAACCGTCTGTCCTAGCACTGGCTGGCTGGACCTGCCAGGAGGGCGGTGGCTGGCAGAGGGGCTGCAGCGGTGAGCTGGGAGGGACTGACACGGTGGCTCGCAAGGCTGGATGGCTGGAGAAAGGCGAGCACGGCCCTCGTAGTGTTTTCCCCAGGCTGGGTTTAGCCAGCGGGGCTGCAGTCTTGCAAAGACCTGCCTGCCTGAGTGGGTGGATGCACGGTGCCCGCCGAGGCAGTAAATCCCTAAGTGCTGGGGCTGTTCCCATGAAACTCCACAACACGACTGCGTGCTTGGGCAGGGCCAGTGCGTGCAGCTCCTCCGCTGCCAGGAGCCCTAATTACGGCGCGTGCCCGCATAGCTGGGGCCAGCCCTCCTCTGACCGGTCCCGGTAAGGTGATGGCACGTTCCCAGCAGTCGGATGGGGACCGCAGCCATGTGCCTCGTCTCTCTGGGTCCTAACAGCCGCCCGGCACCAACCGATCGCGCTAATTGCCTTGATTAAAGCTTGCTGCGATAGGCTGCATTTACCACCAGCACCTCTCGCCTCGCAAGGTAACCTCTCCGCCTGCCTTCTCCGTTTCCCTTCCTGGGGACCTTGTGCTGGGTGGGGTGTTTAAATTAAGGAAAAAGTGGGAAAGTTCTGTAAAACTGGAGGCAGGGGAAGTACCCCACGTGAGGGGGTGAGGGCAGGCTGGCCATGCCGAGTGATTCAGTGTCCCCGGAGGCGCTGAGCTCCGACTACCTACCCCCAGCACAGATCCCATGCAGGGATCCAGTGACTAGCCTCTGAAATTAGCCCAAAGAGGTCAATTTAAGTGGCTTTCTCCTCCCTTCAGCTCCCTTCCCCTGTGGCTCTGTCTGCACACACGCCCCTCCTCTCGCCAGTGCCTTTCATGTAAATCCCTCACAGCCGGCGCCACATGGGATCCAGGGGTGGAAACAAAGCCCAAAGCAGGGCTGAAGTCTGCTCCAAAGGATGCTCCACTGGGCACGAGGTAGGCCGTTCCCCCTGCATCCATGGGCTGGGCTTTCTCCCTTTTTTCCACACCTCTGTGGTGATTCTGTGCAATGCTCGGCACTGCGGGACCCTTTTCTCGACCCATCCCCTCCATCACTGGGGATGATGGGTACCATCAGCGGAGCTGCCTGGCAGTCCTGAATTTCCCTCTCCCCATCGCAAAGATCTCTCCTCTTCGGTGTTTTCCCCTCCTTGACCTTCCCGCTGCCCTGGGATTGCTGGGGGCCTGAATCATCTGCTGGGGGGGCCGGGGGGGGG
>NW_008824190.1:702383-710302 GCF_000699105.1 Pygoscelis adeliae | reverse complement strand
CCCCCCCCCCCCCCCCCCCCCCCCAAGAAGCTCAGGCAGGTAAAGGTTTGCAGAAACGGGGTCGGTTGCTGCTGAGCATCTCCCAGAGGCCTTGCCCAGCGGGGCAGCGTGCCCACTCTGCCCACCGGTGAGAGCCCACCCTGGGCTGGGAGGGGAGGCTGTGAGCTGCAGCGCCGGGCTGGGAGCAGGGCAGGCTCCGTGCACGCTGATATTTGGCCGCTGAGCCCCAGTGTTCTGTCCTGCGGGTGGGTAGAGTTCCCAGTCGCTCTCAAATAGAAATGTTGAGTTGTTTGGAAAGCAAACAGAAAGGCTGGAGAAATGGCTGTTACCCGACGACTGCAATAGCCGCTCCGTGGTCAGGTGGGTCTGTGGCTTTTAGTGCGTTTACCTCTGAAACGAAAGTGAGATCTTGATAAAACACATGAGCACTTCAGTCCTCCCAGAACCGCTCCCTCTTCTCTAAGGATGGGGTGCGGGAAAGGTGGGCTGGCCTCAGCCCAAACCCACAGGCAGCTCTGGTAACCCCCAGCCTTGTGCTGGGGGCGATTTAGGATTGATGGTGAAATAGGGACCTGACTGTGAGCGGGAGAATTTGGACCCAGGTAAGACCCGTGATGGAGGTAGCTGCCCTGTGGCCCACCCCGTCCCCAGGACTTCAGGCCCTGCAGCCATCCCTAGGCTGGGACACAGGCCAGTGCTGCAGCCACAGTTATTCATAGGGACGTGCCACAGGGACGTGGCCATGAAGCCAGAGCTGCTCCGAGTCCACCAGGGCTGACCTCCCTGTGTGCCACGGGGGTCCCCAGCTAGTCCTGCTCCCTCCCTCGGTGAGAGCTGTGAAGCAAAGCCCTGCCAGGCTGAGATTTGAACCTTGAGGGGCTTAAAACTGTCTGTGATACTTCAGTAATAACATCGGTTCAGGATTTGGCCCTTAAGCCTGGACTTTCTGGGCTGGGTCTTGCAGGGCGTGTGTCGTCTAAGGACCCCCCCACCTGGGGACCAGGGAGAGCTGGTAGGAAGAGGCGGCTCGCCAGCGGCTCGCTTCTCCAGTGCTCTCACACAATGCTTTCTTTTTTTTTTTTCCCTTTAAAAAAGGAACTTGTCCCGTTTCACATCCTGCCTGCCAGGAATGGCACTGACTCTTCCACTGAATCCTCTTGCCTCCCCCTGGCTTCGTGCGGACCAGTTTCCTGCAGGGAGCCCCAGCGGACACAGGAGATACAGGAGGAGGCAGCTATGCACAGGTACCACCTAATGAAAAGGGAAAGAGCAGGTCCAGTTTCTCTTTTTAATGATTTGTGGGGCTGGGGGGAAGCAGCAACTCCCCTCTCAGGTCCCTAATCGCCTTGGGCTTGGGTGGGAGCACAGGAATTGTCCTTTCCTTTAGCTGCCAGGGCAGGAGCTTGAAGAAAAATCTCTCAAGCATCTTTCCAGTCCTACTTTTCTGCTTACGCGTTCTTGTCCCCCCTTATGGACGGTGTCGTGGTCCATGCAGCACTGCCAAACTCTTCCCCATGTTTGGAGAGCGAGGCAGTGCCCACCCTCCCGCAGGTCAGGAGGAGGATGGTGAGGCAGCATGAGGCTGTCTGGGGTTCCCTCACCAGGAGATGGAGGAGATGGCCCTTGTCGGAGGACGTTTGGGGCTGAGAGCAGGCCCCCTGCCCATCCCCAAATGCAGCCACCACTTAGGGTGCGGGGAGGTGAGTGGGTGGCCCAGTTGTCCGAGCTGGTCATGCGTGGGGCAGAGCATGGCAAAGGCTCAAGCAGGTCCTGCCTTTTCTTCTGCCTGATTTAGAGCAATCCTGCCTGCGAAGCAGGGTGGTCATGGTCCCCATGCACTGGGAGTGACCCCTGGTCCCCCTTCTTTCTCCTTCCCGATCACCCCGGGGCTCTATCTGGTCGTGGCAGCAGCCACTCTTGGTGGCCCATGGGTGTCCCTGGCCTGTGCTGGTGGCCATTCCTGGCAGTGAGTGTTGTCTCTGCAGAGGCTCACACCCAACACGCAGGTGCTGCACCCCAGCATGGGGCTGCTGAGCACCCAGACAGGGGAGCTGGAGGTTGAAAGTGGCTTTTGCGTAAGAAAAGTTGTCCAGAAAGGGCCAGCAGTGCTGCAGCAGCGATGTGGGGGAGCCCCTTGCCCAGCCACTCACCCTGCCCTCCTCACCCCACGTTTTGCCTAGAGCAGACGCTAGTTTCGGGAGCAATGGCTGCCTGCCCTCGCCCCTGGGCAGGGCTCCCTGCAGGGTCAGTATCGGCTCTCTCCTTGCTCCTCAGGCTGACATTTGTGTACGTGTCCTTCCTCCCGACCCTTGCTCTCTGGACCCGTCACTGCAGCTTGGCTGGGTTGGCATCGCACGTACCCCAGGAGGAGTTTTGAGTGGGTCTTCCCCACAAGCCTCCCTCCACCTTGCTTTGCCACGAGGTGAGCGCGGGGACACTTAATCTCAGCACTTTGGTATCCCCAAGCCCGATTTTATCCTCAGGCAGGCACAAATGTGCAGTAGTCCCTGCAGCACCGGCCGGGCATGTCGGGCTCCTCCAGGCTGCCGCTCTGCCCAGCACGCAGAGGAGCCGCGTGACCAGCTATGACCTCCCAAACATGGGAAAGTGGGTGACTAGTCACCTTATCTGCTTTTATTGCTTTTGTGAAAGACTTCGCCAAGCCTTGAATAATGCAGGCTCCATAGAAATGTCTTCAGATCGCTGATCTAATCACTCACTCGCTGCACGAGTGTCTCCAGTGGACTGTGATGTCCGAAGGGAGAGGATGGGGGGGACTGCATGTGGAGGAGGCTGGTGGTTTCCTTGGCACCTTCTGGGCAGCCAAAAGGTTTTTCCTCTTGCTCTTTTAGCTGAAAGGCAGCACTGATGCTGTTTGGGGGCTGCGGCTCCCCCTGTTCCCCACCTCCTGTTGACCTGCACCGGAGCCTGGTCAGAGCAAAGCTGCGGACAAGAGATGTGGAGGTGGATGCTGAAGGGCTGAAGACTGATTTATTACCAACCATCCCAGCCAAAGCCTTTCAGCTTGGGCTGCTCGTTGATCTTAGTGCCCACTCACATCTCCACCACCCTTTGCTGTCCTCGGCTCTTTCTGCGGGGAGGGGCTGCTGAGCTCCTGGTTGACTTGTCTTGCAGGGACCTGGGCGGGGAAAACGCTGCCCCTTCCACCTCCATGCTGTGTCAGTCAGGATGCTCCTGAGACAAGGGGATCTCCCAGCCAAAAGCATCTGCCGAGTCCATGAGTGGTTCTTCCCCTGCTCTCTGCCAGCTCGGTGCATGACCCGGTGCCCAGAGCCCGTGAGAGGCAGGCGCTGCTCTGCTCAGCACTAGTGCGGGCATCATCCCTGCCCTGGCAAGTAGCTGTTGCCCCAGGCGAGATGCCTTCCTTGGAGTTGGGGAAGGGCACTGAGCTAGGAGAGAGATGACTATTCATTTCTCAAAAATCCAATGGAAAAAGGAACCCTCCTGCTTGTTGTTCTCATTAAAAAGGCTCGGGACTTTCAAAGCCAGGTGGAGGGGGAAGAGCTAGAAAAGGCGCATCTGTGGCACAAACCACTTGCAAAACCTTGCCCTGGTCTCAGGCAGCAATTCTGCCTGCTTCTGGTGTTGAAGGGCTTGCATGCACTGGGGGCTTGCAGGGATCCCCCGTGCCAGGGGCAGTGTTTGCCTGTCAGAGCAGCCAGCCAGGCAGGGTGGAGAGAGGGCAGAGATGGCCAAGCTCCTGCTTTTGGTGGAGGTGAGCTTGAAGAGCCAGATGCATTTACAATTTGGGGCGTGGATGTACGTGCAGAAGCAACCTGGGCACCGCTCATCCGTGTGCTGCGATCCTGGGCCATGCGCTGCTCCGTCGGATGGGGCAAGGGCACACGTGGGCTCTGCTGATGAGCAGAGGGAAGCCCGGAGCTACAAGAACTTGGTAGGTTGGGGCTGCTCTCCGTGCCTTGGAGATAGGAGGTCTGCAGAGCAGCCAAGCCTGTGAGTGAGGGCAGGACCAGAACTGGAACTGTGCAAAGAAAATTGGGTGGGAGCCAGATAAAAAAATGCCTCCTGATACTGGCTGAGGAGTTGTTTTTCACTTTTAATGTTTCCTGGTCTGTGCACTAGGAGAGCCGGGTCAGCTGAGCCTGGAAATTTGTTTTCCCAGCACTCAGTGGTGCAGAGCAAGTGCAGGAGAGCAGGAGAAGGTGTTTTGCTGGGGTCTCGCCAGTGTTGTCAGCGAGGTGCCGGGGTGGGGGAAACCAGACAGAGGGTACCTGCACGGAGATGCGAGTTGTGTGCCTGGGATTTTCCAGTCTGTCCCTTGGATTCGCTTCAGCTTTGCTTCAGGCAGGATGGTTGAATGCCCAATTTAGTCATGCTATTTTCCCATGGTTTACGGGGGTGATAGTGCGTGCAGGATCTGTTGGGTTAGCCTGGACTGGACCCCTCCTGAGCTGGGTTAGCGACAGGGCATTCCTCCCTGGTTTGCGTCTTCTGGAGCAGAGCTTCAGCGCAAGGTCTCAGCTTCCTGAGGCTGTTCCTTTAAGGCAAACCACAGCCTGGCATCGTTTGCTCGAGCAGCTGATGATTTCTAACATGTGTTGGCTACAAGATCTTCAGTCAGGAAACAGCAGCCCCGCGGGATGTGAAATCACTGCGTGCAGATCAGCAAGGCCTTTGCTAAGCTCCCTGGTATGCTCTCTCAAACATTTGTCTTTCGATTTGAACTGATCGATTCCTGTGCCGAGATTTTTTTGTGGGAAAAGCCTCTTCCCTATCACACCGTATTTCCAAGGCTCAATGGGAAGGTCAGTGCTTCCAGCCGAGGCACTGGATCAGCTCACCTTCCTGACCAGGTCTGCCCCGACCACGTGGAGAACCCCCTGGGACCTCTGTGCCGGGCTCAGTTCTGCCCTCACCACAGGGAGCACCCTCTCCTGGGGTGGCAGGAACCAACCTTCTTCCTTTGGCCTCCTCTTCCGTGCCCAGCAAAGCCGGGGTTGTTCACCCCATCCATGGGACAGCGCAACGTTGCACCTTGTAGCTGTGGCAGGAACCTGGGAAACCGGAGACTGCCGATGATGTGCCTTGGCCCCCTGCCCCTCTGTGCCTCAGTTCCCCCCCGTCCAGCATAGGCTCTCAGAGGGCCTTGCTCCCTGCGTGGTTCCCCAAGTGCTTGAGATCACTGGCAGGAAGACGTCCAGCTCGGACAATGCCCTGGTGTTTGTTCATCCCGGAGAATGCCGCAAACGCTCTGCTGCAGCGAAGTGCCCTGGGTGAGTGTGTTTGGTCAGAGGGTGGAAAGGCTCGTTTGGAAGCAGGTGAGAGATGCTATGAGAAAAGACTTAAATAGCAGGAGGGCTCCCAGAGCCCTTATTATGTAGAAAGGTGGGAGATGTGAGGGCCAGCTCACCCCCTCTCAGGGTGATACCACGTTCCCTGGGTGATGCTCTGACCCATGGGTGGAGATCAGGGAGCTGATGCCTGCACACTGTGGATCTGGCCACTGACACGGGGCTGTGGGGTACGTTTGGCTGTGAATTGGCTCAAGCTTTACAGTGGATGTGTGCTGGGACCTCTCCTCACCCACCTGTGTGGTGCTTTGGGGTATCCAGCTGCAGTGGCAGCACAGGGTCCTCATCACCATCAGCCAGCACCTCTGGGGGAGATGCCAATGCAGGCTCCTGGGGAAAAGAAGAGCCTTTGAAAAACTGAACTGGAGATGGATCTATGGGACCGGGACGGAGACATGGGAGGGAGCAGGGTGGGCAACCTTGTTGGCTGGGGCATCTCTACAAGGCCACCACAGAGGGGACACGCCTGGGAGATGCGGTGCTCAAGTGGCTTGGTGCAGCACGGCTGAGTACTGACCTTGGTGCGGGTCTTACTAGGGTGGTTTTCCAGCTGGGGCCGTGCCAGGTCATCAGTGCCTCTCCCTGCCTGTGGAAACCAAAGTGTGGCACAGTTTGGGACCGAGAGGGGTGTTGGGAGGCCCAGAGTGCCAAGGAATGGATGCCAACAGCAAAATGCCCAGTGTTGGGACGCTGGTCCCAGCTCCTGCAGCCAGTTTTAAGCTTTTCAAGAGTCAGCGTTATTCCTTGCCACACATTTCCGAGCAGAAAGTCACCATCCCTGCATCAGGCATGGGCAGAAAACCCCTGGAGATGTCTGTGGCAGCCCTGCTGCTGCCTGGAGCAAAGAGGGATGATTAAAGCCAGGTCTTTTATGTCCTCCCCTGCCCCGAATACCAGTGATTTTACAGCACATTTAACTTGTGGTGAAATGTGGAGGGACACATCTGCCGCGGGGTGGTCCGCTGGGAGGTACACTTGGTCTTCCCAAGAGCCGGCAAGTAGCAGGGCTGCTGCTGAGGGTGGTGGGCTGGGAGAAGGGTCTGCTGGGTCTGAGGGGAGAGAGAGGTAGGAGAAGGACGCGTTTGGGTTTGCCCTCTGGCAATGTGGCTGTTGCCTCATGACGGGCAGGCTGGGGAGACACAGCCCATGGGCAGGATGCGGGCGCCTGCGGTGCTGGAGGTCGGAGCGGGTCACGAGGGACGTTGCAGAGATGCCAGGCCAGGTGAGAGACCAACGTGGCGGCCACTTTCGGAGGAAATAAAGCCTCAATTCAGAACGGGAAGAACTGAAGTATTTCAGCCCAGGGTTTGTGGTGCCCCTTTGCCCTCCCCGAGGGGACCTCGAGGTGAGGAGTGTGGGACCACATGGTGCTGGTCGGTCCTGCGGTGGGGTCCCCCCTGGCAGCCTGACTTGGGGGCAAGGATGTGCCAGCGGGACCAGGACGGGGCAACCCAAGCAGACGTGACTCAGCACCCAGACAGCATGACTCAGCGCCCCAGAAATGCTGTCTGACACCACCTAAGTGCTGGTGCCGCAGTAACTGATGCTGCAGTAACTGGGTGCCCAGTTTCTCCCTGGGATCGGCAGTTCCGATCTGCCTGAGACCACCACTGAACCAGCAGAAAATCCCCCCAAACAACCCCAAAAGTTTGCACGATGGGAGGGATTTGTCTTTGAGAGACACCCAGGGAAGCTCTTCTTTCTCAGCCGCATCCAAAATATCCCTCTGGAAAGGAAGCCCCGGTAACGGGAGGAGCAGGACGAGGCAAGCCTGGCTCAGGGACGGTCCTGGAGGGTCTGCGGGTGTGAGCACCCCACAGCTCCAGGGGTCCGGCTGGGCCTGGCGGTTTGGGTCAGGCCGTGCCGATGCTCTCAGTAAGACTTGTGGAAGGGTTGTTTTAGGCTTTATGACCAGTTTTACCTGTCTCACCCCGTCTGCCCTTCCTCCCACGTGACCGAAGCACACGGTTTGGCCCAATTCCTTGCCTCAGTTTCCCCGTGGCACTGTGCCATATACAGCATCCTTTGCTGCCATGCTGTAGTGTACAAACCACGGTCCCAGCAATCCATTTAAACGGAGACTTTGCTTTCCAGCCTTGTCCTTTCCCCTAAACTCACCTGGGTCAGCCTCAAACTGCCCAGTTTGGGCCGGTCCCTTGGCCAGCCCCGTGCAGAGACCTTCAGCCTGACCTCCAAGAGGTCCCAAGACCCTGCCCTCCCGCACAGGCAGACACAGACACGCTGATGGGGACAGCCGCAGCGTGCTCTCACTCTGCCAGGTGCAGAAACCCTCTGCTTTGTTCCCGGGAATTTGGAGAACCGTGCAAGTCATGTGGAGGCTGTGGGGGGGACCGGTTTCAGCAAAACTGTGGTTGGAGCTGACTCAGAGCTTCCCACCGCAGGTTTCCTGCTGGCTCAGGGCTTTTTCATGCCTTCCTCCCTCCTCCTCCCCAGAACTATCCAGCTCCTTGTGAGGATGCTGAGATACATTTACTACCCGCAGAGCTGCGAGAGGCCCCTTCCCCTTGTCGAGGCAGCTCACGGGGGAAGCGTGTGCTCACTGCCTGGTTCTTTCTTAGCAGAAAG
>NW_008824190.1:697174-702128 GCF_000699105.1 Pygoscelis adeliae | reverse complement strand
CCCCCAGCCCTGGGGCTGGGAGCAGCCCCCAGCCCTTGCTTGCCCATCAGGTCACTCCCTGCCTGTGGCTGGGGCCAGGGTTTGCTTGTCCCTGTTATCACGGGGGAGGGAGACCTTCCCTGCCTGGCTGCATCAGGCCGTCTCCAGAGCTGGGCCAGCTGCTCCAGCCCCACACATTGCCAGGCGTGGGGTTGAGGCTGGAGGGGTTGGCAGTCACCCCGAATGGGACAGGACAGATTGGCTTGGATGGGCACAAGCTGGCCCTCGCTGATCAGAAGCTCCCACTCCCAGAAGCTGTGATGGAGAGCGGGTGTGTGTGGCCTCCTGAGAACCAGCAGGATCTGGGCTGGTTCTGCTCAGCTTCTCCTCTCACACAGCATGCCTCAGCCCCAGGATCCGTCACTGCACCCCAAAGGAAGATGTCTCCATCCTAGGGCTGCTCCTGCCACCCCTGAGCTGTTAAGCTGGGACACGATGCCTGGCTGCTCCTGGGCTGCAGAGGGTAAAAGGGAGCTCCGGGTTGTTTTGATTCATCGCTTGGGTTTTGCAACCTCCTGGCAAAGCAGAGCATCCAAAAAAAAAAAAAAAAAAAAGGAAAAAAAAAAGAAAAAAGGACAGCACACACACCCCCCCGCGGTAACTGATGAAGGAGAGAGAAAAGAGTACCTTTTAGAAAGCAAAATGGATGGCAGTGAGGGGAAAATGGATCTTCCCAAGAGAATGAATTACATGCCTATGTGCCTCTGTACAGATAAGTACATTTAGCAAGCACCCCCCCGGGCCCTGCCCCCTCCCGCTGCTGCCCGTGGCATCCTGCCGCACAGGATTACATCCACGCACATCTCCGCACAGAAGGAAGGTGTCTTGTGGTGCCGGGAAGGATGGATATAAAGGCGCCTGTTTCGAGGCTCTGCGTCCGTGGTGTTAGCCAAACGTGGTGGCAAGCCGTGTGCTAAGAGCGGGTACATGGGTGGTGACCAAAATGCCCTCAGACCCTTTTCTTTCAGAGATACAGGCCTGGGAAAGGCTGTTTCTGTGATGCTCGGTGGGCAGCCTGGTTTCCGTGGAGTGGGAAAAGGAGAGAGAGAGATCCCGGCTGCTTTCACCCTCCTGCCGCCCTGGGGCTCTGGGCTGGGCCAGGCTACGCCAAACCTTTTTCTCAGGGACTGGCTCGTTTTTAGCTTCCAAGCTTCGAGACCTCCACAACCAGACCTCCCAGAAGTTGTGCACTGAGCAGCTTTGTCCTCTCTGCCTGTTTGGAGCCGCGGGCTGGCTGGAGACGCGTGATGCCGTGAACGCCGGGACGCCCCCGCGGCGGTGCCTGGTGGGGGCTCCCTGGCAGGCGCAAGGCAGCTCCGTGATGCCGGCTTCCCTCCTGCCCGCTTTCCTTCGCTCCCTGCTGCTGCATTCGTGAGACGAATTGACTCCCCAAGGGGTGAAAAGCAAGTTACGTGGAAGAAGCTGGGAGCATCTGGGTAGAGCTGCTTGACCCTCCAGGAAATGCCCGCCATCACCTTGGCCTGCGAGCCAGCTTTGTGCTGCTTTGCCCAGACGGCTTCTCCTCTGGCCCTCCAAGTCCTCCGTCCTGCTCTGCATCCTGGATGCTCCGCACCTCTTCCATCACCTTCCTGGGCTGGGAGCCTCCCGGCAGAGCTCAGGCTTAGCAGGGCAGTGCTGGCAGGCTGGTGCCAGCTTGGCGAGGGCTGGGGGAAAGGGTAGAGCTGCTTTCTGCTGCAGCCTTTGCCCCTGATGCATGGAGTCCACTGCTGCTGCCCGTGTGAGCCCCCCATGCCCCGGGCCCTGGGACTGCTGCTGGGAAGCATCAGGGACTTCTTGATGGTTCTTAGCTGCCCAGGTATGGCTGGAGATATCTGCTCCTGGAACAAGCACTGGGGCGAAGGATGTAGTGCTGGGAGAAAAGGGGTACCCCAGGGGTGCAGGGGAGGCAGGAGTGCCTGGACAGCCCCCACAGTGTGATGCCCCAGGGAGGCAAGCTATAGGGGAAGCTGTGCCAGGGCCTGGACAGGAGCGTGGCAGAGGGTCTCAGTTGCCTTGGTATTTCACAAAGTGCTGGGATGCCGCCAGCCTCCCCTTCCCTGTCCCGTGGAGATGGCCTGGCAGCAGCGCCAGGTCCCTGGGGGGCCCCAGGCTTGGGCTGGGGCTTTGAGCAGGGATGTGCGCCTGCGTTGGCTCTGCCCCGCTCGTTGCTGGCTCTGTTCCTCACCTGCATCTGTCCGGCCGAGAGCGTGCTGGCCGTCCTCACAGCCCTTCCTGACCTGCAGGCTGGTGGTGGGATCTGGAGGTAGCTGGGGCGAGAGGCAAGGGGTAGCGAGAGAGGGAAGGGAGGAGCAGGGAGGCTCTGGGGGACTGTGGGAGCAGGGCTGCTCCCTGCTCTGCCGGTGGGAGTTTGTTAGCTTGGCAGCGGAGGGAGGGATGGAGGGAGGGGGGGAAGACTGGGGCCGACCCCATAAAGTCACGGACCGGCAAGCTTCCCCGGGAGGGATGTAGAGCCCTAACGCTGCCGACCCAGCAGCACCCTGCGTAGCGTCACAAGGTGGGACTGCTAGCTCCCGAGACATGCATGCCCTGGCCAGGAGCATCCCCAGGCTCCGCTGGGGGGTGAAGGGCCAGCTTCTGCCTGCAGCTCCTTCTCTGTGCTGGGCTCCCTCATCCCAACTCTTCCGCTTGCCTCCTCTGACAACTGATCTTCTCGCTCCCTCTAGCGGGATGGTTTTGTGGCCTCCCTGCCTGTGCACACATGTGCCCACGTTTCTCCTCTTGTGTCTTGAAGCCCTCCTGGAGATCTTTCTCTGGCCACGCTGGGTCCGGTCCCTGGTCTGGCCACCCCTCTCCTCCCTGCAGCCCTGCTCCCCTCACTGTTCCCAGTGTGCAGTCTGGTACCCACGGAGGGAGCAGAGCATCCTCCAAGAGACAACCCGACAGCCTTGGTTTTATCGGAGGCTGGCTTACGGTGTGGTGGCTCAGTCCCTGCCCCGGGCCCTGCTCTCCCTGAGGTTTTGTGCACACACAGCTGCCAAAAGGTGTGAATTCATGACCCGGGCTGATCTAAGCTTCTTGTTTCCAGCTGCAGCCATGCCAGGTGTGTGGCCTCTGCGTGCTGGCACAGCTCTCCCGTGCCTCACCCGGCACTGCCGCAGCCCTGCCTCGCCTGCCCCGGGAGCACCTTAATGCGGCTGCTTTCATCCCAAGTCAGAGATCCTGGCACAGCATCTCCCCTTCCGAGGAGGTGCAGGCTGCAAAGCCACTCTCCTCCCGGGTGTAGGGGCACTGGTTAACCCCTCGTGGGGCAAGCAGCTCAGAGAGCTGACTCTGATGATGCACCATCCTGTTGATGGAGGTTTCTTCCTCCGTTCCCCGGGGCAGTGGTGTCCTGGCAGCTTGGGAAGCGGCACCTGCACCTCAGCCCTGACCCCTGATCGGACCGCGATCCCTGATCACCCATGCGGTGATCTCTGCCCTTGACCCACCCCGCTGGCGAGGCAAACGTGGCGATGACCACCCACGCAGCCACGTGGCCCTCACAGCACCATTCTGTTAGCTGCAGCAACCAACTCAGCGTGGGACTGAGGGGAGGCCAGGGCCAGAAACCCGAGCAGGTTTTGACTCCTGTGAAAGCCAACACAAGGGGCTTTGGACTAAGCAGGTCTCCATATCCCGCTGGAAAGGAGGGAAGAAAGCCGCCTGCTCCCTGCCTGCACCATTGATTGGTGATATCCCCTGGGATGTCTCTTGGCAGCAGAAGCAAGCTGGTGAGATGTGTCCTACCTCCACCCCTGAGGAAAAGAGAGGTAGAAAAGGTGTCAGTGTTCTTTCCACTGAGCTCATTTGGGTGGCAACGAGGAACATCGAGCTATGACAGGGTATGGCTCCTGGTTCTCTCCTCGCATCTCTGATACCTCCCATCAGGATCTGTTCAACCCTGGGCATGGCCCTTCTGTTATCAAACATAAAAGATGCAAATCCCCAACCACAGCTTAAATTGGCCTCTGAACCCGAGTGCCAGGGTTTCCTGAGAATATTTAATGCGTGCACAAACCTTGCAGAATGGCACCGGTAGATGTTGGATCAAGATCTGCAGCGCGATGATGGGGCAGGGGATCTCCCGGCTTTCTCCAGACAGCTGCTGGTGTTTTGCTGCTGCTTACTCAGCGGTTTAATGGCAGCTAACCATAAAGACCCCAAGCTAACAGAGGACATGAGCCAAGAAAGACAGCTCCTCCAGCAGGGACCCAAAGTGACTTTACACCGCTGATGTCACCGGGAGCAGGATCAAGGCCAAATGCATTTGTACCGTGTTGCGTGTGGTTTTGCAGCTGCTGGCAAGGGTTATCTGCTGTCCCAGAGGGGATGGCGAGCCCTCTCTTTGTCTACGGGAAGTATCTGAGGTCTCCCTTAATGCACATGCTTTCTGGACTTGACTGAAACTGTCTCTTGGCCCAGACCAAAGCCCTGTGAAATGAGGGGACTGACACAAAAAAGCATGCTTGCTTTTGTTGCATTTTCCTCAAGATGCTTTTCCTGACCTCATCTACTCGGGATGAAATCACATTTGTCAAGATATTACCCATTCCTCTTACAGTACCAACTACTGTCATCACATCGTTGTTGGAGATTTCTACTCTTTGGGTTTTATTTTTTAGGCAAACTCTAACTGTGGTCTACAAGGTTAAAGAAGCCAGAGGCCTGTGTGTTCTTCCACACACACACACAGAATTTTCCAGGTGAAGTTTGCAGCATTGCTATACTTAGAGGGACTAACAGTGCCTTTCTAGCCACTTTGGCTGTGGTCTCAGCACACACACCACTATCTTTCTTTGTTTCACCAACCACAGGTTCCCCAGGCTGGGCTTGTTCGCAGAATATATCCGCTTCTCCCCGGGGTCGTTGGTTGGGCGCAGAGAGGTATGGTAAGAAAGCACGGCTGGCAAGCAAA
>NW_008824190.1:695398-697141 GCF_000699105.1 Pygoscelis adeliae | reverse complement strand
CCCCTCGGGCGGGGCAGAAATTGGCAGGCTCGGAAATTCGCTAAACAGAGAAGTAGCACTTTTGTCGCTGCCTCTTCCAAGTCGCCTTTCTCCCCCCCCCGCTGCAGTCCAAGCAAACGCAATAGCCACGGTGTCACAGGAGGTGGAGAAGGGAGGACCGCTCCACTGCTGTGACCCGATTTAGCCTTCCCCATGGTGGAGGGGAAACAATCTACTCAGACCCATCAATGCAAGCTGCTGCTGACCATCGCTGGAGGAAAATGGGGCTAGGAGCAACAACAGAGGGAGAAGAGAGGGAGGCTTCCTGACGGGCACGGCACAGGGACACCGCACGGCAGCAGAACGCGTCTGGCCGTGCAGCGGGATCGCACTTGGGGAGACCCCTGACTACACCCTCCTGCTCACTGAGGACGGACGGGTCTGTCCCAAGCGATGCAGCGGTGCTTCCCCTGCCGTCGCACAGCCAGAGCTCTGCAGGAACACGAGGAGCGGGACCCCGGGAGCCGCAAATCTCCGGACACTGACTGTGTTCCTGCAAGGCCCTGCCTTCAACCCAGTATCTCTAATCCTGATTTGAAGGAAAATAATCACCTAAGATACACACAAACTGCTCTTAACCTCAAGGAGCTGAAGTGACTGACGTGCTGCCGTCTGTGACTGGGATGCCGGGGCTGTGACCACCCGTGGTACAGAACAGCAGGCACCGGACAGCCGACACAAAACCAAATATCTTTTTGGCTTCACCTGTGCTGCTTCTCGGTTTTGTTTTAAAACAAAACCACCAGCCCCCCGGCCCCCCGGCCAAAGGCATCGGGAGGGGACCGAGGGGACCCAGCCATGGCGGGTGTTGAGCTCATCACATTTCTGAAGTTGCCTGGGGCCGGGAATAGGTGCCGCGGTGGTGTCTGAACCTGCCTTCAACAGGAAGCTCTCCTGCACGGGGGGGTTCTCAAACCAGTTTGGCTTGGCTTGGCTTTGGTTTTCTATCTATCTATCTATCTATCTATCTATCTGTCTGTCTGTCTGTCTATCTATCTATCTATTTATCTATCTATCTATCTTTCCAGGGTTGGTTTCCCCAGGCACCAGGCCACTGGGCCACGCAAAGCACCGTGCAGGATTTTGCTGTGGCAAAACAGCTGTGTTCGTGCAAACACCCTTCACCGCCCTCCTCAGCTGCTAAGGTGACAGAAACAACGTGGGGAAGGGGAAAAAAACTCCCCACCCACCTTGTACGTTACATGATAAACCTTATGCGGGAGCAGCGGGAATCTCTGCGGTCTCCCCTAAGCAGGCAGAGCTGTTTCTCAGCCACGGTCCTGTCCTCTTGCACAGCCCTACCTCGAGCTGGAAGGCTGCTCCGGCAAATTATTTAAAACCCATTCTTTGTTGCCGTCGTGGGCTCCTTCGCCTGCCCTCACAGTCCTGCAAAGGACCCACGGGACCGGGGAATACGTCGATGCCGTTCCCCCAGTGTCCTTTTTGATCTGGCCTTTGGGTTTTTTGCACCGTGGCAAATTGAGCGGGTACACGAGGGGCAGCCGGAGGCATTGCTTTTGTTTTTTTTCCCTGCATGTTGAGTTTGGCCGCCCTAGGAAAGAGAGGAGAGGGAGAGGGAGAGGGAGAGGAAGAAGACGAGGAAGAGGAAGGGGAAGAGGAGGAGAGGAGGTGGGGCTGCGCCGGGTGGGGAGCCCGAAGCCAAACCCGCGGCCAAGCCTCCCCCGACCCTTTCCGTTCCGAGGA
>NW_008824190.1:690804-694447 GCF_000699105.1 Pygoscelis adeliae | reverse complement strand
CAGGTGCGAGCCGCCGGGGCTGTGCAGGTACACGAGCTGGCCCGTAAGGCAACACGGTCAGCAAACGCAGAACTGCCTTTCTCAGGTGAGAGACACAAAGGGAACTCGTACGCAGCCGTCGGGACCTTCTGCTTTTCCATGTCGCTGCTTAAAGCCAGAAAAAATTGGGTCCCCAGCGCTGCTGTTTGCAGAGCGGCTGAGGCAGGGCGGGTTTCTGCGGCCACCTCCCGGGTGGATGGCGTTGAATCTCGGTAGCCGTAGAGTAACGTCTGATTTCTTTTTCAGCCCGCACGCTCTCTCCGTGCTACTCCGCTGACCTCAGGCCGGCATCGGAGAGACTTGTCTCGGCCGTGGGCTGCACTGTGCTTTTGACGATACCACCGCTGAAGGCCAGCGAAGTTGTCTTCTGGGAATACAAAACCGGCCCGCAGGAAGGAGTCATCATCAGTTATGCTTTCGATAGGCCCGCCAACACGTCTCGCCCCTACGAGAATCGCACGAGGTTCAACGAAACGGACTTCTCGCTGCAGATCGTGCTGCAGCGGGGGGACGACCGGCTGTACCGGTTTAGGTCCGAGTCGGAGGCCACAGGCTGGTTCCAGCTGCGCGTTGTCGGTGAGTGATGAGATAGCAAACCCTCTGCCGCAGCCGGAGAGCTTGAATTGCTGCGGAGGAAGGTGCTCCGGGTCTGGCACGTGGGGAGCCACGGGTTTGAATGCTGACAGTCGCTCCGTCTCTCCCAGAACCGCTGTCTGAGCCAGAAATCGTGGGCAACTCGTCGGTGAAGGCAGGAGGCAACACCAAACTGGTTTGCAATGTCCTGGAAGGGAAGGCAGACTTGTACTGGTGGAAGAAAAACGGGGAGCTGCTGCTGGGAAGCGACCACATCCAGTTTGTTGACAACACCACCCTGTGCATTGTTAAAGCGTCGATGAACGACAGCGGCTACTACGCTTGCGTGGTCCGCAATGAGGTCAGCCAGAATGAAACCTCCTTCCTGCTCCACGTCCAGAGTAAGTGGGGATTTCTTCCTCATGCCCAGGAAAAGAAACAGGGGAAATAGCCCCCCAAAAATGTATCCTCTCGCCCGGTGCCTCCATGTCCCTGCGCCGAGCGTAACTGCCCGGTGGCAGGTTTTTGCTTGGAGGGTGTAGGTAGGG
The DNA here is from genome assembly GCF_000699105.1 of Pygoscelis adeliae. Lineage (NCBI taxonomy): Eukaryota > Metazoa > Chordata > Aves > Sphenisciformes > Spheniscidae > Pygoscelis > Pygoscelis adeliae. Next base: position 693,287 of record NW_008824190.1, on the reverse strand, counting down.
GGTTAAATTCCGTCTGGCTACCGAGACTGTGGATCCTCTCCTTTGCAGACGCTGCGAACGTGGTGTTGCCCGTGATCCTGGCGTGCGTTATCATCGGCTTGCTCGCAGGTGAGTGCTGGGCCTGATTCTTCACCCTGGCTTTTTACCTGGCTGCTGCATCGCTGGTGGGCGCTACGGCAGGGGCTGCATGCGAGAAGGGATGGGGTGAGAGGGTCTGTGCTGGCTGATGTGGCGCGTCCTTGCTGGGACCTGGGTGTCCCACCCAGGCATCCCGTGGGCAGGGGCTGGGGCTTTGTCACTGCTGTCATTTCAAGCAGGGCGTTCCCAATCCGAGAAGGTAATTTTGTCCTCCGTTGCCTTCCCTTGCCTCCCTGCTCCCAGACATGGGAGGGAGGGTTGTCATGAAAATGCCTCCTGCGTGTCCAGAACAGGCATGAGATTATACTTTACTTTCCTTATCTGGGTCAACCCCCCCAAAGTCCCATGGGCACTGGGGGATGTTGCACATCCCTTCTAGGGTGAGAGCACTGAGCCCTCCCCTACCGCGCTCTGCTGCGCTTTTCTCCCCGCAGAAGGGAAACGTGCTTCCTCACTCAGTGGTCTTGCTTTTCCTCCTTTTTTGGAGCTGGAGAGCATTTTTTCCAGCCCATCTCCAGTCCCTGGCAAAGTGGGGGTTTTAATTCTCACACTGCCAACTGCAAACTTGGAGGGGGAAAAAAAAAAAAAGACATGCCCAAGTCTGGACCTGAGAAGAGGATCTGGCAGTTTAAAAGAGAAGTAGGAGGTTCTCCCTAGGTGATTTGTATGTTTTGCTATTGCACAAAGTTTTCAGGTTTTTCCTGTGAAAAGCCTCCAGGCGCTGGGTAGGTGCTGGAAAAGCTCATCGGTGTGCTCCTGCTCTCGTCATCCCCGTGACACTCCCCTTGTACCTGCTTACATGTGGCCAGAGCTGGTGGCCAGCTCTGCTCCCCGGACATCGGTTGGGCTGGGGCGATCGGTACCTGTGGGGCAGCGTGGAGATGGGCAGGGGTGGTTTCCTCCAGACCCCAAACACCAACCCTGCGTCAGGGAGCGCTGACGGACGCTCCCAGCTCGAGGTTTCCTGGCTGAGCATTGCCACACTTTGTCTGAGGACCACCTCGAGGGCATTTAATGGAGACGATGACTGGTTTGTCCCCAGGTGTCTTTGTCTGGTGCAGGAGAAGGGACCGCCAGTGTCACAACGGCTGTAGGTAAGATGCTTTCAGCCCCTCTCTTGGGGGTGGCCCTGCTTCTCCAGCCACAGCTACAAGCCAGAATTTATCGTTGGCTACAACTGAGTAGGGGAGGGCTGGGGTCCTTTGCCAGCCCCTCCTTGCAGATATAAGAGACAGCCGAGGGGTTGCTCTCCCCACTCCTGGGGGCTCAAAGGATTTGCTGTCCCCCCCTGTTTAGTCCCCACTGGGATTTGCTCTGGAAATATCCTTGATTCCTCCGCCCACAGCCTGATACTGCTGGTTATCTCTGGCAAAGCAGGCGCCGGGCACCCCCGGGCAGCGGGGAGTGCAGGCTCACCAGCAGCGGGGAACCTCGGCGTTCCTCCTGGTCCATCATCCATTTGCTCCATCACCTGCTCTCCCTCTACGCTGGCTTTTTAATTCCCTTACACATTTTCTGAAGCCAGGTGTACTGGGGTAATAAGTAGTGGTCCTGTCCCAATTCCTCCTGTTGCAAAAGCAGTCAAAAACTCACGCTGTGTTTTTTGGGAGAGCAGAATCCTGCCCAGAGGGGGAGCGCTCAGCTTCTCCAAAGCACGTCTATGGCTCAGATGGGGCCAAACTCTGGTTTCCAGTAATGCTTTCCAGATTGGCGTAAACCAAGCTGCAGCAGCCTCCGGGGTGGAGCAGAAGCAGAGGATGTGCAGACCCACACTTGAAACATGCTCCTTAATGGGTGGGTTTTTTGAATTCTCCAAAGGGCTCCAGAGGTTTCTGGGAAGTGAGTGATTGTCGAAATCTTCTCGGAGCTTGCTCACTCTATGTGACCACAAAAAACTCGGGCTGTTAACTGAAGCTTCCTGGAGGGTGAGGACAAGGATGTAATCCCCTAAGGATGGAAAATCCCATCCCACGTTGAGGCCAGTCGAAAATAAGAGAGCTCTCAGTTGTCTTGTGCAGCTGGGTCCCAGGTAACTCCTCCCAGAGATAAGCTGGCCGAAGTAGCTCCTGAAATTTGGAGTAGAGCACAAGTCCAGACCTTCTCAGCACTGCCACCGCCAGCACGGGACACCCTGCAGCTGCCTGAGGCCTCGGAGGGGGTCCAAGTGAGTGGCAGATGGAGGATCCACACCCAGGAGATGGCTTAGATGGAGACCTCTCTTCTCCTTGCAGGTAAAGAGCTTGAGCGGCTGCGCCCTTGCTGCCTTCCCCTGATGGTGGTGGTGGTGGCTGCTGGCGGGGGAGTGCCGGACGTCTGATGCTGTCCCAATCTCTTCTGGACTCGCC
>NW_008824190.1:687903-690731 GCF_000699105.1 Pygoscelis adeliae | reverse complement strand
ATGTGTTTGTAAAACACTGGCTTGGACTATTTCTGGGTCGTCCTGCCCTTCCCCAGGACCCCTTGCACATCCCTGGGGCATGTCTGTGCTTGGAGACCCGGCTGCTGCTGTGCTCCAGACCTCCTTACCTCTCCTGGCTTCCTCCACAGGCCGTGTGGGGTAAGTGCTTGTGGATGGGCTGGAAAGAGCCACCATCCCCGCTGGACAAACACACAGTCCTGGGGCTGCTGGGGAGTGCCATGGTGCCAGCCCCTGCCTCCGCAGGGTTTGAGCCCCTCACCATGGACTCCCGGTGTGCTGCCGTGCCTGGGACTTGCCAGGGTGGCTCAGGGGCTGAGACCGTGGGCGTACTACTCGGTTTGGCCCTCAGAGGAAGGAAAAAGAGCAGGATTTTGCTGTCATGTGCACTGGGGAGTCCAGGAGATGAGCGGAGCCAGTGGAAGGTGGCAGGGGATGGAGGAGCAGCGAAGTAGTTTTGTTTCAGAAAGCAAACCCCAGAGAAATCCCCGTGGCCAGCTGTGTTAGAGCAGCAACGCAGCCTGGCATGGGAGAGGTAGGGATGCTCCCAAGCCCATCTCCTCTCTCCTCCAGCCTTGGGCTCTGGTGGGATCTGGGGATGTCCCCTCCTCTTCCCAGCACTAGCCACCTGGGTCGTGCGTGTGCCGATGCAAGCTTGTCCTTCCCTTTTGCCGCTCCTGCGGGTGATGGTAGACTTGGTCTGGTTTGATCTGGCCAGGGCAGCCCTGCTTCCAGCCCCTACTCCTGTTGCCTCCCTTCCCCATGCTGCTTCTGCAAAGCTCTTCTGGGCTTTTCTTGGGAAGGGGTCATTATTCGTTCTTACAGTTGAAATTACTTAGCCTGGAGGCACAACTGGCATCTTCACCCTGGAGAAAACTGGATGCTCTCCCAGGAGTGCTGGACCTCACAACGTGCCTTGCTGATCGTCAGGCTGGGGCGTTTGCACCCAGCTTTCATTCTGATGGGGACAACCCCAGGTCCAGCACCCTGTCTGAGCCGGTCCCCAGCACCTCTGTGGGGGCAGGCGTTTTTGGTGCTCTGGTCTAGCTACTGGATGGTCACTTCTCTCCCAGAGCAGCTGGTGGCTTGGGGACCTCTCCTTGCTCCGAGCCACAGTCAGCATATGGAGAGTGGTACGGGTGGATGTTTCTGTTGCTTGGGTCTTGCCTGTAGACCTGCTTCTGCAGCAAAGGGCTTTCCTGGCCAGGGGAGCGGTGGGTTTCCCTCTCCTCGGAGTTATCCCTTCTCTGTGGAGAATAGAAGTGCACCCAGGAGAGGCTCAAACCATATCCCACGGCGTGAGCAGTTGCTAAGCTGTCCTACACCTCTTTCTGGGTCAAATAGGAAAATCATGGGAGAGCGAACTGGCTCATGGCTTGACCGTCTTGGACGCGGCCTGCTCTGCCACTGCTCTGGGAGATGGTGCAGTGTAGCTCTGTCCTAGGGAGACAACCGAGATATAAAGGGGCTGGGGGCAAAGGGCCATCTCTCAGCCTGGGATTTCATGTCGCAATTAAAGCATTAAAGGAAGCAGAGCAGTTTGGGTGCAGTAAACTAGATTTCAACCTCAGTTTTCAGCTGCAATGCAGGGTGTCAAGTTCCCTGTTGCACTTGCAGGTGTAAAACAAATGCAGCCACATGTATTACAGAAAAAACTTTTCTAAACTTTTTGGAGAGTTGTCTGTAAATCATTTTGGAGATGTGGTCGTTTTTTTTAATGATGTCTGTTGCTACTAATAAAAGTGCGTGTGTTATCCCAGTTGACACTGTCGTGATCTTCAGGGGTGGGAAACAACCCCTCGAGGTTATCTAAAGCCTGCGGTAGTGGAGGGATGTGCTCCCCACTGCCGGACCCTGCGCGGGCTTCGGGCTTCGTTGGTGGGTTGCAGGTGGTGGCAGACCTTAGAGATGCTGGATTTACCCCTGATGTCCAGCTCTGCAGGAAGAGCCACTGCGCTCGGGGAGGTCATTTGCTATCGCTGTGGGGCTCCTGCATCCCCGTCCCCTCCCTCGCCCGGGCAGCCCAGCTCCTCCTGCGGCAGTCAGAGCTTGGGGGGACTGAGCTGGGGTTAAAACCAACCCGACAACCTTGCTCTGAAGCTGGGTGAGGGTATTTTTAACCTCAGTTCCCTGAGTCACTGGGACCTGGCAAGCAGTGACACGCAGGCTCCCAGCCCAGCACTATCTGGCTGGAAGGATGTTTTCCTCCTTGCTATGGGGCGGCAGTCCCTGCTGCCAGCGTTTCCCTGGGCCACAGCCCTTCCCTGGCCCCCGAGCAAGCCAAGACCCCGACGGATCCCCCCAGGGCCACAATCTGCCTGCCTAGCCATCGCTGCCCCGTGCCTGGCCCTGCCAGCACTCCTTCTCCCCATCCTCCTCCTCCGTGTGGTCTGGGCTCGGCAGGGGCAAAAAATGGGGAAGTCTCAGGTCTGTACCCCGGGTTTGATCCGCAGCATCCCAAACGGCTTCCTGTTTGCTGCCTCAGCTGCACTCTGACAGGCAAGCATTGCTGGGTACGTGTCCCTGCCCTCCCCTTTCTCCCCCTGGCCGCGCCGGAGGAGCGCCCGTCCCCGGCTCAGCCACAGCCCTGCCCGGGCTGCACTGCTGGTGGGACGTGGTCCCCTGTACCCCAAGCCCAGCCAGGGAAAGGGCTGTTCCTCCCCCAGGGAGGAGGGACACCCTGAATCCAGCCTGTTGTGCGTATGTAGGGAGGAGGGATGTCCCAACACAGCCAACAGGATAAGTGAACATGGGAAGAGAACCTGCTGCTACCCACAGCATCCCTGCCAGCACGGCTTGGTGGGGATTCG
>NW_008824190.1:685227-687776 GCF_000699105.1 Pygoscelis adeliae | reverse complement strand
GAGGAGCGCGAGGGAGCTGGCGATGCGTGGGGAAGCCCCCCCTAGCCAGGGTGCAGCCCCCTCCTGTGGCTTAACAGCCCGGACGATTCCCGGCTGCACCAGGGGAGACCTTGAAGCCCCATCCCGTCCTCGCAGTGCTCAGTGGCCAGGAAAAAGCAGGTCCAACACAGAGTGAGAAGCTGCCTTCTTCCCGAAACAGCATTCCCCGTTCATCGATGTAAACCAGCGCCCGGCTGGGGAGCCAAGGGCAGAGGCAGCTGCGGAAACGGCAGCAGAGCCCTAGACTCACACCTGGGCAGTGAAACCTGGTCCAGCACTCGCCAGGGCAGGAACCAGCCCATGAGCGGGGTCGGGAATAGGGTGGAATCGTCTTCTGCTTGAGGAAGCAAGACGGGGATACACACGGAAATATCCACGTGAAATACATTTATTAGAGCAGCTATAACAGAGAAGAAAAAAGCAACATAAGGTATTTTTTTTCTTTGCTTTTTTTTACGGATGAACACATCTTAGAGCTGACAACCTGCCCAAGGGGGACAAAAAAAGGCCCTTGGCAGCACTTACTCCAACTTCACCTAAAATCCTACAACCTGAAAGGAAACTGCTGAAGGCCACGGCATGAATGCAAGGTCGGTTAGGAGTCCCATGGAAGGGAAATCAGCTCAGGCCAATCTAGTTCAGGGATGCTTTAAAATACATTAAAAAACCCCACCCTGAAGGCACATAGGGATGCTGATGGAGCTGTCTTTCCTGGTCATCCTTCCCAAAGGCAAAGCATCCTTTCCAAGGTTGGGAGTGAGCTGGGAGCACACACAAAGGTGTGCCCGGAGGAGCTGGCAGCAGCAAGGAAGGACAGGAGCGGGCGTAGGACAGATGGACAGGGGCTTGGGCTGAGTTTTCTGAGAAAGGTGATGCGACACAGGGACATTTGCCTTGCAAAATTGAGGGAAGGCAAGCTAGAGATGTGGGAGATGTGGTGGTCGGAGGCCGTCTTGGGCTTAGTGACCATGAAATGATAGAATTGTCGATTCTCGGTGAAGTGAGGAGGGGGGCCAGCGAAACCGCAACCATGGACTTCTGGAGGGCGGACTTTGGCCTGTTCAGGACGCTGGTTGAGAGAGTCCCTTGGGAGACAGTCCTGAAGGGCAAAGGGGTCCAGGAAGGCTGGACGATCTTCAAGAAGGAAGTCTTAAAGGCGCAGGAGCAGGCTGTCCCCATGTGCCGTAAGAAGAACGGGCGGGGAAGACGACCGGCCTGGCTGAACGGGGAGCTTTTGCTGGGACTCAGGAAAAAAAGGAGAGTTTATCGCTTGTGGAAGAAGGGGCAGGCGACTCAAGAAGAGTACAGGGATCTCGTTAGGTCGTGCAGAGAGGAAATGAGAAAGGCAAAAGCCCAGCTAGAACGCAACCTGGCCGCTGTCGTTAAAGACAACAAAAAAAGTTTTTACAAATAAATTAATGACAAGAAGAGAGCCAGGGAGAATCTCCATCCTTTATTGGATGCGGGGGGGAACATTGTCACCGAGGATGAGGAAAAGGCTGAGGTACTTAATGCCTTCTTTGCCTCAGTCTTTAGCAATCAGACTAGTTACCCTCAGGGTACTCGGCGCCCTGAGCTGGAAAACAGGGATGGCGAGCAGGATGAACCCCCCATAATCCAAGAGGAAGCGGTCAACGACCTGCTACGTCATCTGGATACTCACAAGTCTATGGGGCCGGATGGGATCCACCCGAGAGTGCTGAGAGAGCTGGCGGAGGAGCTAGCCAAGCTGCTCTCCATCATCTATCAGCAGTCCTGGTTAACGGGGGAGGTCCCGGACGACGGGAGGCTGGCCAATGTGACGCCCATCTACAAGAAGGGCCGGAAGGAGGATCCGGGGAACTACAGGCCTGTTAGCCTGACCTCAGTGCCGGGGAAGATCATGGAGCGGATCATCTTGAGGGCGCTCACAAGGCAGGTGCGGGACAACCAGGGCATCAGGCCCAGCCAGCACGGGTTTATGGAAGGCAGGTCCTGCTTGACCAACCTGATCTCCTTCTATGACCAGGTGACCCGCCTAGTGGACAAGGGAAAGGCTGTGGATGTGGTCTACCTGGACTTCAGTAAGGCCTTTGACACCGTCTCCCACAGCATTCTCCTAGAGAAGCTGGCGGCTCACGGCTTAGACAGGTGTACTCTGCGCTGGGTCAAAAACTGGCTGGACGGCCGGGCCCAAAGAGTTGTGGTGAATGGAGTTCAATCCAGTTGGCGGCCGGTCACGAGCGGTGTTCCCCAGGGCTCAGTATTGGGGCCAGTTCTGTTTAATATCTTTATCAATGATCTGGATGAGGGGATCGAGTGCACCCTCAGTAAGTTTGCAGACGACACCAAGTTGGGCGGCAGTGTTGATCTGCTCGAGGGTAGGAAGGCTCTGCAGAGGGACCTGGACAGGCTGGATCGATGGGCCCAGGCCAACTGTATGAGATTCAACAAGGCCAAGTGCCGGGTCCTGCACTTCGGCCACAACAACCCCATGCAGCGCTACAGGCTTGGGGAAGAGTGGCTGGAAA
>NW_008824190.1:683146-684529 GCF_000699105.1 Pygoscelis adeliae | reverse complement strand
CAAGTTGCACCAGGGGAGGTTTAGATTGGATATTGGGAAAAAATGTCTTCACTGAAAGGGTTGTGAAGCACTGGGACAGGCTGCCCAGGGAAGTGGTTGAGTCACCATCCCTGGAGGTATTTAAACGACATGTGGACGTGGCGCTTGGGGACACGGTTTAGTGGGCATGGGGGTGTTGGGCTGACGGTTGGACTCGATGATCTTAGAGGTATTTTCCAACCTTAATGATGCTGTGATTCTAGAGGGGAAGGTGTGATTGCAGAGCTGAGCAGAGCTGCCACCCCCGAGAACCACCAGCCCGACTCACTGCACCTTAAAAAGGGACTTATAAAGGCAGGAGGAAGAAGCAGCGCAGAAAGCAGCACCACATACGGGTGGTGACACCGAAATCCTCACGTGGGCAGAGTCCAGCAGAACTCTGCTGAAAGCAAACCAGGGTCAGCTTAAAGCTTCAGAAGCAAAAGCACAGGCAGGGCAGCTCTGGCAGCAGCACATCTCGGCTGTGCTTGCGCAGCATGGCACACACATCTTTTATACTGGAACCATTCCGACCAGGCCAGCGGCTAAAGCTGGGAGTTAATCTGCTCTTCTGCAGCTGTCTACGCTAATTAATACCAGCAATACGTTCCAGTTGAGACAACGGGATCAAATTCCTGGAAGCACTCCAGAGCATCAGCTTTTTCCCTTGGTTGACATTTACATGTCTTTTGGGGGCTTTTTTTGTTGACTCATTAACATATTCAAAAAGAAGGCATGTGGTGTGACAGCGTCAGTGAGGATGGTTAACCTCCAGCTTGGAGTCCGATACAATTTCTGGCTCATGGAAAAGCTGCCCCTGCTTGGGTGATGACCAGCATTAGCAGGAGCAATGGCTTGTATTTTCTCTTAGCCTGTGTTTTATGAATAGAGGGCAGGGAAAGTGTGGTGGGGCGAGTATGGTTTGTTACCTGGACCTATTGCTTGGAGACCTGGGTGGCAACATTTAGGCAAGATTTTTGCCAAAAGCCTTGCCTCGCTAGTGCTAGGGTAGAGGCACGGCTTACGGATGCCTTGCTTCGGCCGACGGCAGCTTCCCAGCTCTTCGGGGCTCTTCCCCGGCTGCCCGCGGTGTGTGAGTGCAGCTCCACGGCCGGCGGAGGGACGACCCTTTACTCACCTTCCTGCTTCTGTCCTCGGGTTTCTTCTATCACCTGCCGAAAACACAGGGACCGTGTCCTTTGGTGGCACGAAAGGGACCAGGAGCTCTTCAGCCACATCGTGAAGCATCCCATAGCAAGCTGCGCTGCTCAGGGCGGGGGGGCAGGTTGCCCCAGCCCTGGCACGAGCACTGCCCCCCCCCCGCCCCCGGGGCGCGGGGCCCCCCCTTTCACACCCCACACCCCC
>NW_008824190.1:675780-683041 GCF_000699105.1 Pygoscelis adeliae | reverse complement strand
CCAGAGGTGGGGGAAGGCTGCAGCTGCACATGCGACAGTACCCCCGAAATGCAGGGGTGCAGCATCAGCCCCCGTGCCGTCCTCAAGCCTAAGGCTCAGCTGCAGGGGGAGTAAGGGGGGGCTCCCCGACCCTCAAACCCTTCTGGCATTTCTGAAATAAGGAGGCAGGAGAGGAAGGTGGGGCTGGGGCAAGTCTGCCCCGGCCGCGGCGAGGCTGCGCTGGCAGCGCCAGCGTGGGAGGGAGGGAGGTTTCTCTGAGACAGAGCGGGGTGGAAGAGGGAGAGAGTGAAGCGAATACAGGAGGCGTGCGTATTCAGTGTTGATGTTGTGAGTAAAGGACCTGTGGTTTTCCTCTGTGTCTTATTTGTTGCTGTTTTGGGTTAGGCGTCGGAGAAGACTATGTTTTTACCCAAATCAAACTGCAGCAGCCCTGAGAACTGGCATACTCGGGACAACAAGATGTTTCTCCGGGCAGCTGAGCACGTCCCTGCAGTGCTGGCACAGGCAGGTGAAACTGCAGTGCTCGGGGCATCGTCCACTGCACCCCCAAACGCAGGAAAGCTCCCCGGGACGTGGCAGTGACCCCACGGGTCCCACAGGACCAAGCTGAACTACGGCACCAGCCACCAGCAGGCTCGCTGTGTCCCCCCCAGGGTGAGGACAAAGCCCATAGCATTCTGCAGGAAGGCAGGCCGAGGCTTCATTCTTATTATGAATTAAATATTCATAAATATTCGTTATGAATTAAATACTCATAATTAAATAGTAAGGATTTGCAATAATGGGGAACCACCTAATGGCTGTGAGTTACCAAGGTAGCCATGACTCGTGTGCTCTGGATGGTGTGCTGGTTTTCCGTCATCTTTTCCTTCTGCTTATTTCTGCGATCTGGAAATAAAGGAAAGTCCAAGTAACTCTTGGGTTTCCAACAACGCCCCGGCAATTCGGGCCGCGGTCCAGAATTAAGGAAGATAATTCTGTCCCTGCCGAAACCAGGACAATATCTCATGGGACGGGTGAAGAAAATCTTGCTGCAGGGAGCAATGAAGATGGGAGCCTTTCACTGGGCAGAGCCCCTCTGTTTCCAAAACGAGGAGAACCCCGTTTGGGGGGGGGGGGAAGCAAGAAGGCAGCATGGAGAGTGGACTTCTGCCTACGACACGCTCCTTGCCTGCAAGCCCCGCAGCTCTAACCTGCCTCCCTTGGGCTGTATGGACTTGGTGCAATATTTCCTATATTTCAGACTTGGAAAAGCTCTGTGTGCTCTGGGAAAGCATGAGAGTCCCCTTTCAATCCTTTCCCCGAGGGCATCCTCTCCTCAACAGGCTATTGACCCCCCTTCTTACCAGTTCCCCGAGGTGCTACACGTGGTTCCCGAAGGCTGAGCCAGCACTTTTGGGAAGCCCACCGGGATGGCCAGCCGGCCCTCGAGACCAGGCCACCGCAGAGCCCGTGCAGGGGGCGGCCAGATACAATTGCTAATCATGGCAATGAGGGGATTCACATGGTGAGACCATAGAAACCAGGAACTTTAAAAGGAGAAGCTGGAAAAAACCACAGTAGACATGTGGAAATCACGTCCCTGATCTCTTCCCTCCCATCCCAGAGCTGGAGGGATGGAAAATGAACTACTTGACCTCACTCTGAAAGCCCCACTTCACTGGGATGACTGGTCAGCTGCTCTCCTGGGTCATAAGATGTTCCCAGACCTATTTCTGCCTGTTTATCAGACAGTTTTCTCCTCCCAAAGTTTGCCATAGCTGAGTTTTTTTTGCCCAGGGTATGACTATCGCTAGGGAAGACCACGGTAGGAGGTTCTGGAGGAGAAACTCACTTCCCTTGAGCACCCGTGGGCAAAGCAGAGGTGCTGGCAAGGACCGCAGCCTACTGTGGCTTTCCTAAAAGGATGGACACCAGAGTTGGGTCCTCAGCTGATTTGGACAGTCCCGCTCTTTAAAAGAAAAGTCTGGCTTTTATCTAACTGAAAGCACCTTTCTTCATGCCCGCTGCCGGGGGGGGTGTGAGAGCTGGGCCTGGGGGGGTCTCAGTGGCCGAGCCGCTCGTTACGGTTCCTGGAAGGAAACTGCAGGGCTACTTACACCACAGGAGGAGGAGCAGCAGCATTATAAGGACTGCTACAGCAGCAAGGACACAGCTGGTCGTCAGATCAACGGCCTCCGAGCAGCCTCGCTCTGCCAAAGAGAAAGGGAGAACTTGTCAGCAGTTGCTCCTCCGGCCAACACCCCCCTTTGAACACTTACGCACCATGAATTTAATCCAGGGACTTCTTATGTGACAGAAAGGGGGGGATCCCTGTGTTTCAAATCATGGAGCCACCATGACGAACCTTGCTTTGCTAAGTAAGAGCTACGACCTCCCCTCTCAGTGCGAAGCTGCCACGACTATGTCAACTACAACAAGGTTTCTTGCAGGACCAGCCATGCAAAACCACCTAAGGGCTCTCTCTGCCCTGTGTGAAGCCAACCCCCCCCCAGATATCCCACCGCTCCCCAGAAGAAAGGCAAGCAAGGGCACGGGCGGTGCAAACCCGGGCCACCCCTTACCACGGAGCTGCTGGATATTGTGGAGCAAGAGGGTGGTGAACAACAAGTTGACGATCAGCGTTGTGGGGGCTGTAGAGTTCCGGATGACACGGTGCCCTGGGAGAGGGAAAAATTGCTGACGGATGAGAGAAAAATGCGTGAGGAGCGCAGGCTGGCACACGGAGGAGCCGGGCTTCGGTGGGAGGGTGAGCAAGGCATGGGCAATGTCTCTGGACGTGTGCCACAGCAGCATGCCGAGCCTCCGCTCCCTCCTGGGAGTGAAAACCTCAGGAGTTTACTCCTGGGCTCTTATCAGGCCTTTTCCACCAGAAGTTTAGATCATAAACAGCAACTTACACGCTTTGATTTTGAAGCGGCTAAGAGCTGCTGGTCTCCACACCACTGCTGCTGCCACCTGGGCCGTTGCTATTACCGCAGCAAAGAAGAACAGCCCAAGCAAGACGAAGGCAGCGGAAAGACCTGCGGGAGCAGAAGTAAACCAGAAGGTGAGATGGAAACCGGTGGAGGCAGTGGTCTGAGAGCAAGGCGAGGAAAGTTGGCTTGTGGTGACCCTGCACCCAGTTGCTGCATCTGGGAGTGCAGGACCTGTCACCCTGTGTAACGGAGCTGTGCAGCAGGAGCAGGACTGCAGAACGCAGCCAGGAAGGGTCCCCGTGGCCTGGGGATGGGTCTGGAAGCGGGACTGGCTCGGTGCTGTTGGCCAGGGGACCATATCCTACAGCTGAGGACAGTTTTTATCCTAGAAGTTGGTAGCAAGCAATATTTATTATAAACGTACACACAGGCAGCACCCTTCTTTCAACCGAGAATGGGGAGAAGACCCGCATGTTTCGGGGGGCGTGTGTCTTTCTTTGGACTCGTTTGCCTTAATGTCCCCTTGCAGCTCAGCATGTTGCAAATGAGCACCCATGGCATGACCAATAGGTAGAACAGCTGAGCTTTGTGTTCATCGCCCGTGGTCCCTTAAGGTCTGGTGGAAGTGGTTTCTGCTTTTTAAGTTTTGAGAGGTCCTGGAGAAGGGGTAGTGGTACCTGAAGAGTACAAAGGGACAAACGTAGCCCTTTGGTTTCAAAAGAGCAGAGAAAGAGGAGCCTGCAGGCTACAGAGCAGTGAAGTCTAACTTCCATTTCTCCAAATCAAATACCGCTACATCAAAGATGCTACTGTACAGACCTGGAGCAAAAAGAAAGCTGAGACACTGAAGCAATCGAGAACAAATCAGGTTAAATGAATCCTACCTTCTTCCTGCATCCAGATGATGGAGGTGGCAAGCAGGAGGAGAGAGGAGATACACAGCAGTCCGTGGGTGGACAGAATTACATGTTTCCATGCTTCCTCTCCTGGGAAAAAAGGCAAACGTACTCAGTACCACACAAACAGGATGGGTGCAGCCTGCAAAGGGAAGATAAACAACAAGCACAGGTTTTCTTTGTAACGGATTGAGTCCCTGAGGTTTAGAACCCTGAAAAGAAAACCTGGTGAACTTTCAAGCTTGCTTTTTCAGGAGGAACCAGGAGAAACCAGCCAGATTTGGGGTTGTTCCACTCTGAACCGGACACCAATTCCACCTAGTGAGACACTTTACAACACTTCTGTCTGAGTTTTTGCCTCCTATAATGACCTGACAAGTGCTGGATTTCCTCTGGAGACCCATTTCATGGGGGAAAGCCCACATGGCACAAGCTCTTGCCACAAGCACCAGGCACAGAGAAGTCCTCAGGGGAGATTACCCGCAAAGGCAAGACCTAACGCCACAACCTGCACATGTCCCCAGTGTTAATGGTGAGAGACAAATACACACAGGAGAACCTTCCTGCCAGCTGTAGGGCTTCACCTCTGCTCTCCAGGTGGTCTCCGTTATTCTGGAGATTATTCCTGGTAGGTAGAAAAAAGCACTAGCAGATTACAAAGACTGTGTGGGAGGACTTGCTGTTGGCTACGTCTTTAGGTTTGTTTTCTGTTAATCAATATATATGTTGCTACTGAAGAACCCACGTTAACCTGTACGCTCCTTGGGTACGGTTCCAACATCATGACCCAAACACCAGTGTGCTCGGTCACCAAAACCCATGAGACATGATCTTTGGCCAGCTCCAGGCAGGAAGGCTCTTCCCATGCAGCCTGCGTGTCCTGCGAGTTTTATTTCTTCCCAGGATGCCCGAGGAATGGGAGAGGAATGACTCAGATGCTTATGTGTGATATTTATGCTGTGTGGTATTTTTGGCTCCATCTGTCATAAAGCCATTTGGGATAAGCTGCTTCTAGGGAGTTTTATTTTCTGTGCCAGCTACAGAGGCGTAAGAAGAAATGCATGAGCTGAGCACATTTCCTCCCACCGCCAAAGTGAATTAGGATGACAGGGGAGAATGAGCTTGGCTGAGGCTTTCTGCCATCTGCCCTGTCCACGGTGGGGAGAGAAGGGTTTAGTTTGGGGGGGCTGGGGTGCAGCCCTGGCACTCACCGAACCTGCGCTCCCTCAGCTGACAGAGAAGGATAATGAAGCCGGTGGCGGAAATGGTGACGAACATCAGCGCGACGATGACCAGCCTCTGCACGTGGTGTAGAGGAGGCGTGAGACCTGCAAGGCAAGGCAGGAGGGTAACCCCACACTGAGGACAACCCCGAAACACAGAGAGGCGATCCCAGGAAACTGGAAAATGGTGGAAAACCCGAGGGACGAGTCCTGGATCTTCCTTGCTCAGGAAAGCCCGTGAGAGACAGTTGCACCCTGCGAGGTGGACCTGCCACAACACGACCAACCGCCGGACCCACCGAGGCAGGGCAAGGCTAACCTGTCACTGTCAGGTTCAGGGCTGCCTCCTTCCAGCTTATCACGTTGCTGACGTTGCAGGAGTAGGAGCCGCAGTCCGACTTCTCTCCGTTCCTTATCTGCAGCACGGTGTCGTTTCTGGAGAGCAGACAGCACTTTTCGGGGGGAAGGGGACGTCCCTCCTTCTTCCAGGAGATGGAAGCCACCGTTCCCTCTGGCACCACGCAGACCAGCTTGATGGGCAAACCTGCCAGGTTTGAACTGCTCTGGAGTTCAGGCTGGGGCACGGGCTCTGGAAAGCAGAGAGCAGCATAGTAGCACTCCCAGCAGCGTGAGTACTGCCTTGCTTTGGACCTGAAAACTGGCCGACATGCAAGAATACTGAGCCCCTTGGGGAGGGAGCAGGTCCTTCCCTTCTGATTTACACCCCAGGTCGGTTTGGAGAGAGAGAAGATACTGCAGGAGCAGGGCAACATCCACCAAGTTCAAAGCAGAAAGCAGATGTCCCCATCCCTGCCACCGTGCCACCCCTAGGACGGACACTGCCAACCCTTGGAGATCAGGCACGGCACCCCGGGCTCAGGGATACCAACCCGAAAGAGCTGCGAGTTGGGATTATGCTGGGAAGTGATGACAGGGACTTTCCGGACACCGTCTGCCATGGGGTGTCCCAAGAGGAGAGGGCTTTGCCCACACAGCAGTGGTGTGGGGAAGTATGGGAGGGGTCAAAGAAGTCATGAAGTTCAGCCAAAGAGCAGCAACGTGGGGCTCTGCTGCTGCCTGTGTTTAAACTGGTCCAACTCCACATGGGCCAAAGCACAGAGAAGCAAGCCTTGCGTGCTGGAGCCCCCTGCCATGTGCAAAAGGAGGGCTGGCTCCATCCCTCAGCTAACGCCTAGGTACCTGCACTGGTCAGGGCTGCTCTTAACTACATCTGGACTGCCACTTGATAGCAACCACATGCTCCCGAGTTCCTTCATCCCTGGATGTCCTACATGCAGTAAGCTCATGTAGTAATGCTGAGCTCTAGGAAAGGGAAGTTCAAAACAGGGTGAGCTCTCATTTCTGTTTATTTTTCAGGGAAATTCAGAGACAGAGAAAGGCAATGCTGGTGTGAAGGAAGACAGTCTGCAAGGCCTGGAGCTACGCAGGGGGAGCTCCTGCAAGGAGCCACAGGAGATCAGCCACATCTGCCTGGCAGACCCACCCTCTGGTGAAAAGCATCCATAAACCCAGCTGATCTCAGGATCCGACCCTGAAGGGGTTAGTAGGGCAATTGGTGAGGCAGCAGTTTATCCTGGGATTGCTACCAACGAGCTTCTGGCCCCAGCTCCAAGGGACTGGCCACAACCTGCAGCTCTTGAGTTCCTCAAATTATTACCGTGGCATTTGTTTTGCTCATCAAATGTGAGCAGAAATCCCTTCTCTTGAGGGAATTTTATGCCATGTACTTCCTGTGAGCAGCTGCTCATGACAAAACAACTAGATAAAAGCTAAGGCAGAAGGTGTTCCCCGTTTCTATCACTCCAGGATGAAGGCACCATGCAGCCTGATGTCCCAGCCAGGAACTCAACCCACAGCCAGACTCAGTTGCAAAAAACCCTCTGGCATTTCCCAGCAACTCTTTTAGGGTCTCCAGTGTGTGTCTTTCAAGGCAGTGATGAAACCAGAAATCCTCCTCTAGTTCGAGACTTGCTGCTCCAGCTGGATGCACATAAACCCGATGGGATTCACCGCAGGGTACTGAAAGAGCTGCCTGACATCATCGTGGGACCTCTCTCCATTATTTTTCAATGGTCTTGGGAACCTTGAGAGGTCCTAGTCAACTGGAAGCTGGCAAATGTTGTCCCAATTTTCAAGAAGGGGAAGAAGGAAGACCCTGGTAATTACAGGCCTGTCAGTGTCACTTCAGTGCCTGGTAAAATTA
>NW_008824190.1:667765-674870 GCF_000699105.1 Pygoscelis adeliae | reverse complement strand
TGAGGGGTGACCTCATCGCTGATCCCCTCTCTCTGGTGACCAGCGACAGGACACGAGGAAATGGAATGAAGCCGTGTCAGGGGAAGTTCAGGTTGGACATTAGGAAAATGGTCTTCGGCGAGAGGGTGGTCGGTACGTGGAACAGGCTCCCCAGGGAAGCGGTCACGGCACCAAGCCTGCCAGGGTTCAAGGAGGGTCTGGACGACGGTCTTAGTCATATGGTTTAGTGTTAGGTTGTCCTGTGAGGAGCAGGGAGTTGGACTCGATGATCCTTATGGGTCCCTTCCAACTTGAGATATTCTATGATTCTATGACTCTATTCTGGTTGCCATCTTGTGGACCTGTCTGCTGCACTGACTGGTGAATCTTTGTCTGAGAAAACCATCCTCTCAACACATTTGACTTACTGATAACTTCAAGGAGGGTTGTCCTAGCTTTATCCTGCATCAGATCAACTGTTGCTTTATAGATGCCGCTGTCCGTCTCTTGTAACCTCTGCAGGAGAATCGAGCCATTCTTCGGATAGAAAATCACTCTGTCTTGGTAAGCCGAGTAAATGGTTAGAGACTGGAAATCTGCATAGTACTGCAGGATGAACTCAGGGGTGGTGTTTCTTATGTATTCCCACTCGGTGAAGTTTACGTTCTTGATATCTGGCGCATGCATCAGTATGGAGGACCCTTCAGCTGCAACTCTTCTTTCTGTGATTTCCACCACTGTGGAGGACCCCTGCAAAACCAGCAACAGGTCTGGAAATAGGAGAGAAGCCAGAGCAGGGTGCGTTAGTTTTAGAGCAAAAGCCAAAGAACAATTTAATCTGCTTGTACATCCTATTTTTAATTTTCTTTTGGCACAAGTTACCAACTGACTTCCTGAAGCACGTTATGCCACATGTCTGATTTCCTTCCGCTGTTGTCAAGATAAAAACCGTAACATTTTTGTTGGCGTGTTATATAAATGCTTCTTAGCTGGTTAAGACAAATCCTTGCCCCTTGGAATGAAAATGATGGGAATCTGGACTTTTGGGGGTTTTCTGCACATCAGGAGTCACTAACAGGGACCATAACCAGTGTGGCTTCACCCCTGGATCTCGAGCTGCTCCCTTGGCACCTGAAAGGAAGAGCATTGCTTGGAAAACAAGCTCTGAAATGCACTTTGTCGGGACTACGTAGTCCTGGCTGCTAAATAATCAGTGTCTGAGAGCTGACCTTTCTGAACGCTGTTAAAACCTATAGGCGTATTCAGCCTTGGCCTCACCATCCTCTCAAGAGGAGGTTAAGCCCTGCAAAACTAATGCTCCCACTTAGCTAAGCGCCCACTGACCTTATGCATTTGGAAGGTGCTAATTCATCACGTAGTCACATTTCATGGCACCTCTGAGTAATGCAATGGCTCTCTGGTGCAACTGCCGTGTAGAGGAGCTGCTTTTAGCATGAAAAGGAATCTGAACAGGCCTTTACGTAAGAGCCTTTGTCCTGAAAATGTTTTGTGGTTTCTCCAGGGGAGAATGAAGCTAATGTGGGGGGTCAGCCTGCAAGCGGGACCCTGAAACGTACGCTTGGCTGTACAAAACCCAGATGTGAGCATCCCGTCATAGCACTGCTGGCATAAAAGGACTTAGCAAGTGGAAAGTCACGTCCGATATCTCCAGCCCCCCAATTTGCCAGAACCGTCATCCTGGAGCTGCTTTTAGAACGTTTAAAAGGTTATGCCGGTTGCTGAAGAGGGAACAAGCTACAGGAACAGGTACCAAAAGGAAAGCCCGTCTAAGCAAAGAGGAAAGATGATGGAGGGGAGGCTCAGAGGCTCAGGGAAGGGTACCGGAGGGCACACCATGGTTGGAGAGCGGAGAAGAGGCTCACAGGGAAGCAATGCTTAGGCATGCAGTGGAGGAGAGCTGCTTGTAAGAGGTGGTGGTGGTGGTACCCCGGTACGGCGATGCCGCAGCACTGGGAGGAAGGAGGCGTCTGCCAGGATGGTTCCCCAGAGCGCACGCCTTTACCAACACTGCCGCAGCCCGGAGCAGGGACGCAAGGAGAGCACAGAAATGCTGCAAGCATACGCTCTGCAAGGAGGTGCACGGCCAATGCAAGCCCCACACAAGTCCCTTTTCATACTCACAGCCTGCGATGGCCACCTGCAGCCAGGTTGACATGATAAAGCCCTGCAGGCTCTTTCAAACTAGCATGAGGGATGAGCTTCTTCTGCACCGACGTGCTCTTGGGATGGCTGTTCTAGGCATGGTGGATGGGCCTGTGAAGGACATTGTGAAAAGCACCATCGGCATCTGCCGTGCAGGGGTTGGGAAAGACGAAGGGGGCTCAGTGTAGCGACGGGGGAACCCCATGTGTCCCCACAGCACTGGCATCTCCGCGGGCGGCACAGGCTGAAGCAGGGGGTTGCTGTACAGCAGCCTGAGCCCACGCTGCTCGTAACAGCACAGCTCAGGGAAACCTTCACGGCCATATCTGTGTTCAGCACCAATTCACCACAGTGATTGAAAAAAGAAAGATCTCCTAGACACAAAAACCACTGATACCCAACAGCATCAAGACCAGCACAGGCGCAGCAGTTACTGGGGGGGGCAGGAGCACCTGGCTGCTTTCTGCAGCCTTTCCTGTGTGCTGCAGCTTTACAACGCTAGCAGGTACAGCCCTGCTTCGTCCCTTTAGTATTTATTTCTGCATCTGCTGGCCAAGAAATTGCCCATTTGTATTTAGCAACCACCTCCACAGCCTCGCAGGGTAGCAGCAGCCACATGCTCACACCCTGGTGACTACACAAGTACTTTCTCTTCTCAGGCTTAACACACTTCGTCACTTCCTCGAGCAGCCCTGACTCTTGTCCTGTGGCATGGAGTGAATATGGGCTCCGCATGTGCCTCATGCATCACCTTCATGACTTCGAAAACCTCCATCCCATCCCCTTTCCCACCCCCTCCTCTCCAACCTGAAAGCTCCCAGACTTTTCAGTCTCTCCTTGCAAGCTCTTGGTCATTTTGGCTGCTGTCCTCTGGGTCTTCTCCAACTTTTTTTAGAGACCTTTTGTCTTAGTTTCTTCACTACGGAGACTGCAACACGCACTGCAACAATCGGTGGGCATGAGAGAGCTCGAGAACAACCTGCCTGTCTCCAACACACTTTGCGATGGGGCGTTACTTGAATGGCAACAGTGCTCAGAGCTGGTTTGCAGAGCCAGGCTGAAAGCTTTGGCGTTTGGACAACAGGGACTGCACTCGCTTTCGGGTTTTGCAAGGCTCTGGAGCAAGGGTGATGGCGGAGGACAGCAGGAAAGTGGGCAGTGGGACAATTTTTTGGCAAAGGGTTTTCACTGCCCTGTGATCAGAGTCTCAGCCGGGACCAGAAGAGGTCAAGATGGTCTGTTTTAGAGACTTAGTTTACTTTAGAAACAGCCTGAGGTTGGCAGTGGCTAAGGAACTGACTTTTGACGCAGAGGTGAGGAGGTGTGTTTAAGGCTGAGCTCCCTTCGGAGAGACATTACCTCCTGGCAGCATCCAGCTTTCCTCCGGGGAATCCAGCAAACGGCAGAGTAGCCTCTGAACGGGAAGCCATTTCCACCGTGGAGCTGCCCACGTGCGCAGCATGCCCAGCATGCTCTCCTGGACCTGGCCAAGCAGCCTCCCAGCCCAGCCCCGCAACCCCAAGAAGGGGAAAAAAAAAACAAAAACAAAACCCAAAAACCCAAGGGAAGAGAAAACAGCCAGGGTACGTCGTGTTCACCCCTGCAACGGAGACCTCCAGCCCAGGACGTGCCCACCACCAGAGGAGCCAGCTGCATGTCCCTGGTTTCTTCCTTACTAAAAGGACTTCAGGAAATAAGATTCTGGGGAAAATCACCCAAGTTAAGGGTAATTTAGCTTCTGTGCAGCTAAAAACCTACGACAGAGTGGCTGCTGCAGGCTGCAAAGCCACATTAACATGTAAAAAGCTGGTTATTTGAATACCTTCATGTCTTACGTGAACTCCTTGTTGTGCTCTTCCTAGGTTAGTGAGTACATGGAGACCATGAAAAATCCTGTGATTTCTGCTGTAGGATTTCCTCAAACTGGTATTTTATTCGCCCATTAACCAACAGGTCTAATTAGAAGTGGAGAAGAAGGAGGAGACTATGTCTTCTTTCCCTTTACAAAATGCCTGAGATGCCCTTGAGATGGCAGGGTTTGAGATGGGAGGGTCGTGGTGCTAAAATTAGCCTCTTTTTTGGCCATTTTGTCTGGTATCCTCTTGCCCTCTGAAGTTTGGGCAAGAACTGGCTGTGGCTTTTCACAGGGAAATGAGAGTCATGTTTTGTTTTACAGCTTACGGGGCTGTTTTAAGGATATAAAAACAATAGCTGTGGAAAAAGCACGTATGTTCTTTAGAGGATTTCCTTTACCCAAGCAAATCCAAATAGGTGTGGAAATGACCTTCTTCCCACCCAGTGCAGCTGGGTACGGCAGTCTCTCCCTGTGCCTGCAGAGAGGGGGATGAGGCTTGTCCCAGGAGATGGAGAATAAGGCGTATTTGGAAGGAGGCCACCTCCTGCTCAATGTGCTGCTGCTCTTTTGAAAAATTATTCCCTCCTCCTCCTCCCTTCTCCCCTCCACCAGCAGACCAGGACTCCTCAGATACGTGGCTGGGGAAATGGGTAAGAGCCTTTGGGTAAAGAGATGCCCACGCAAGGCGGAGGGTGGGTTAGATCTGCCTGCAGTCGCGCAGACTGTTTTATCTCTTGAAGAGAACCTCTCGTCCCACGCAAGGCATTAGCACAGTCGAGTATTTGCAGTCCGAGAGGCGGTTGTAAATGTGACCCAACGCTTTTGGTAAGGGGCAGATATTTTCAGAAGTTTTCATGGAATCTTACATGAACAGGGAGAGGAATCGGACTCGTGAAAATGCACGTACTTAAGGCTATCGTGTTTTCCCCTTGGCCTCTAGCATCGTTACTATGCTGTGTTATCTTTCATTTTTACAAAATCCACATGGAAAAGCTGAATCGGAAGCACACTGCAGCCTGCTGGAGTTTTACGAAGAGGTCTTTTTAAGGAATATCTTAGGATCTTCGTTACAAAGCATGCCTGTGGCACTTGGGAAACACATCCAAGGCACTTCAGCCTCTCATCCAGCCTTTTACAGGAATGGGATGTGCGTCAGCTGTTTTTCAGCTGCAAAAAAAGAGCTCATTATGTAAGCTGGAGCTATGATAGCTCCAAGGCACCACATATTTGAACAAAAAATGTCTGTGTTGGGGGAAGGGAAGCTCCCCAGCACTACGAAGCCCTGCCAGGCTTTGAAGCCTGCTGAGGACATTAATCAGGGTTCTGCAAGCAAGGCAGAGAGTCCTCCCTGCTGCTGGAGAGGGGTGAGAGGCTCCCTTAGGGATAGGGGAGCCAAAGAAATGCTCCGCCCGTATTGCAGCTGCTTCCTCCTCCTCCTCCTCCTGCAGTTTGCATGTGGCGTGGACCGTTGGCAGCTGAAGCAAGCCAAAGGGGCTTGGTGTGGCTTTGCTGGCAAAACAAGCTGCAGCTGGGCGCCGGGTGAAGCTGAACGCAATCAGCACGGGCGCAGGTGCTGAGCTTTGCCGTTGGCTCTGGCATTATCATTTCGCCAGCACCCATGCGGCCGCGCTAGGAAAGTAAAGATGTCGGGTAAAGAGGAGACGGTCTTTATCAGCCCCTGGCAAAAGGAAGGTGGGGGAGGTCTCGGGCTAGGCGTTATGGGAGCGCGGGCTGCAGGGGCTGGCTGGCCCCCCGCAGGGGATGGGGCTGCTCAAACACCACGTTTACCTGGAGGCATGTCTCCCGAACGAGCGAGGCAATGCCGGTTCCTGCAGGAAGGGTGCTGGGATCTCCTGCATAACACATGCATGATTTTTCATTAGCAGCCGTTAAGAGCACGTACCTCCCCTGACCTAGGCTAATGGATGACAAACATTGCAGGGACGGACGTTGCGATAGGAAGAAACAAAAGGGATGTGTGATTGGCAAGGACAAAAGTGAGTTCCCACAGCAGGGAGCACAGGCACCTGTGGTACTGGCTGGTACCAGCCCGCCCGTTGATAAGGATGTACGAGAAATGTTAAAAACACTGCGTGCTCCTTCTGCTCTTACGTAAAGCCCTGACTGTAAAATTATAAGGAATGATCTTACGTCTTCCCTCACATATTAAAAAAGAGAGATGCAAATCATCCTATTATAAGTCATCTCACAGCTTTGAAAGATTAAATGTCACATTAGCAAATATGAAACCCTACTGAGCAATGTCTAGCTCTGCTCTCTTGGTTTTACGTCTGCTGAGGCACGGCAAAAAGAATGGCAACAGGGGAACTGCTACAACCGATGACAAGTAGAGAAACTGTAAAACGCTACTCGGCAGTAACGGTTTGCATGGAAGCAAAAACCACCTTCAGCTAAAATCCCAAGTCCCCTGCAGACAGCTGGACTATCGTGAAGGTTCTTCACGGCTGATACAAACTGTGACAACCTAAAAAGTCCACAGATTCATTTCTGCTCAAACCAGAAGCGAGAGTAACCAAACAAGAAGCAGGTGTAACACTCACCTAGAAAAGAGGGGCTGTATGCCTAAGTGCAGCTCTAAATAAACCAAGAAACGCCCCTCCTCATAAACAAATCATGAGTTACTTCAGAGACTTTTGTAACTTTGCCCTGCCCTTGTCTAACGCTCTTCGCATCCTGCGGTCAAGACAGACAAATTAAGCTCAGCAAAGAGTCCTGGGACCGAGTAGCCCAAATCACATGGGCAAAAGGCCACCGCACCAAACCACAAGTGCCACGATGAGTTCCTCCACCTGCCAGGGGGGGCTTCAGACAGCCCCCCGGTCCGCTGCCAGCAGAGCGGCCAGCTCCAGCGGTGCCGGTGGCGTGGGTGAACGGGGGTCAGCGGGCGGCTGGGCACAGCGAGCAGACGCACCATCGCAGTGGCGAGGCTGTGGGCGCTGGGGCAGAGCTCCCTGGATGTGCGCAAATAACCGGGGAAGGGATGGAGGGGGAGAGGCGGGTTGTTTAGGAGCTATATATATACAGCGCTGTGAGGTCTTAACAACGAATCTGCCCGCCTGTAAGTATTTATTTAGTATTTCTGGGTCT
>NW_008824190.1:666307-666977 GCF_000699105.1 Pygoscelis adeliae | reverse complement strand
GCCACCTCCAGCGGCTCTCCCTCCGCTTGCCACGACACAGGAGACCGCTGGAAGCAGCAAGTGACCCGGTTTCTGCTCAGCCCCTGGCTGCCCCACGCCCGTGGCTCACCCGCGTCCTAAGCAATGGGACCACCACGCACCGAGATGCTCCCTCTGCCCCATGCACCCACCTCCGCAGGGACCTGGACCTTCAGCTTTCCACTCCGCGAGAGACGCGTCTGCTCTAGGAAGTATCTCCAGCCCACCTTTGTCCCCAGGGACCTCTGGCTCCTCCCTAAGTGCTGCCTTCTACCCACCACCATTGACTTGGCAAGCCACTCTTTTGACGGTCACCTTGTTTATGAGGATGCTAAGTCTGGGTCAGGTAAGTGGGCAGTGGGGTGGGTTGAAAACTGGCTGAACAGCCGGGCCCGGAGGGCTGTCGCTAACGGTGCGTCCCAGGGGTTGGGAGTGGGGCCAGTCCAGTTTAACATCTTCATTAACGACCTGGACGATGGGACGGAGCGCACCCTCAGCCAGTTTGCCAATGCTACAAAGCTGGGAGGAGCGGCTGGAACACCCAAGGGTCGTGCTGCTATCCAGAGGGACCTCAACAGGCTGGAAACGGGCTCTGAGAGGGACCTCGTGCAGTTCAACAAGGGGACGTGCAAAGTCCTGCCCCTGGGGAGGG
>NW_008824190.1:664634-666024 GCF_000699105.1 Pygoscelis adeliae | reverse complement strand
GGCCACAGAGGTGATTCAGTTACTGAAGCACCTCCCATCCCAGGAGAGGCTGGGAGAGCTGGGGCTGTTCAGCCTGGAGGAGAGGAGGCTCAGGGGGATCTCATGAAGGGGATTAAATAACTAAAGGGGGGGCGTAATGAAGAGGGAGTCAGACTTTTCAGTGGTGCCCACTGACAGGCCAAGAGGCAATGGGCACACATCAAAAAGGAAATTCAATCCGAATACAAGAAAACACTGTCTTACTGTGAGGGTGACCAAGTGCTGGCTCAGGTTGCCCAGAGAGGTTGTGGAGTCTCCATCCTTGTCAGCATTCAGAAGCCATCTGACCACGGTCCTGAGCAGCCATGCACCCTCAACATGTCTAGTTTAGCCTGCTAGATTAAATCAGCCACTTCTTTTTTTAACCCTAACGGTATTACAGAAAAGCCAGAGACTCTGCTGATGAGGGCTCAGCAAACACAAAGTCAATAAATAATTTGTATTCACTGTTACCAGAACAACAGGAAAGCAGGACGTAAGGCTTGGAGATATATAAACATGGCCCACGACCCCCAGTGAAGCTCCTTTCCATCAGTTATTAACTAGAGATTCTCATGACATTGCACTTGTAAGAGGGAGAAAATTCTCCCTTTACAAATGGCAGTGACTGTCAGTCTGCGTGTGTTTGCTTCCCCTGGGGCTGGCCGTGAGGTTTCCCACACGCAGAACTGCAGGGCTCAGTCCCATTTGCAGGAATACCTGGGGGGGAGGCGTGTGGAACTGAAAAAGAGACTTTAAAAAGCCGTGGAAACGGGTGAATTCCTACTTCCTACCTCTCATACGGCTGCGATCTCTGGTAGAGCAGAGCAGGCTGCTGTCAGGTACCAGCAAGAAGCTGAATATCACATTGGCATCCTGACGGGATGAGGGCCTTTTGCCTGAGATACTTGCTAGGTCCGTGAATTACTTTGCCGCTGACTACTCTCCGCTGCCTGATTTGCTTCATGCAATTAGCTGATGCCAAAGGCCATAACGACCTCTGTGGCCTCTCGCAGTTCGATGTCCCTTCAACTTGCCAGGCTGAACACTCAACCTGAGATTAAGCTGCAAGTCACAGTTTCCCTGTATCCCGGTGACTAAAACCAGCCACGCGTCGCTGCTTACCTGGGGGTTAAAACCACAGAGCGCTCAGAGTCTAACCCCCCACTTTTGATTTTAATGCACATTTTTCTTATGTCTCCGTCTTACTTAACTCCCGATCTTCAGTTGCATGCTCCTCCTAAGTCGGGTTGTTCGGAGAGGGGTCCGTAGAAAGTACGGCTCCTGATGAAAGTAACAGGATTTTTCCCCATTTTCTTGATAGAAGAGGGCCAGGAGCTGTTGTTTCTCTACGCGGGAAGGGGGAAGTGGG
>NW_008824190.1:663326-664611 GCF_000699105.1 Pygoscelis adeliae | reverse complement strand
GGGCGGGGGGCTGAGATGCGGATGTGACGCTGCCTGTTTGGGCAGGAAAAAAAACAAGGAGGAAGACCAACCCCCCCCAAAAAAAAAGTAAGGATCCAGAGTCCCGCTGACCACAAGGAGCGAGACCTCCCCTGCCCTGAAGGGCAGGCAGGGCTGCCTCCGCGTAGGCAGCAACCAAATCATGCCTCCCCATCACCACCCCAAAAACGCCCCACGGCCGGCCCCCTCCTTGTAGGCAGGAAAACCCAGTGGGGAGCGGAGGAGATAATATCGACACTGCCCAACGCAGGGTCAAGGCTTGTATAGAGTCATTTGCATTTAAGCAAATAGATTAAAGAGCAGGCTCAGGCCAGCTGCTGTCCCGTCCCGTCCCCCACCCCCCCCCGAGCCTTGCTGTGAGGGGGACAGCGGTCCCCTGGAGATGCTGTCCCATACTAAAAGGGACAGGCAGGACACAGACCTGTGGGTTCAGGGGGAGAGAGCCTGACAGCCCACCCCCACCCCCCCAAAACGTGCCCTGAAATAATCTGCACACGGGGAGCGAGAAGTCAAGCATGGCAGCGGGAAAGGGTGGGGTGGCTGCGTTTGGTTACCCACATATGTTTAAAAAAAGATGCAGCCTCGTTGTTTTGATAAACTAGTGAGAGAGACTCCTGCAGGCACTTCTCTACTTTAGGGCCTGGTATTAAAGAGAAAGAAAGGGAAAAATGTAAATTTGCCCTCCTCCGTCTCTGTGTTAAAAAAAAAAAAAAAGGCAGAAATGAGTTCATTTCATTGCTGTTTATTACCAGCCTTGCAGAGGCTCAAACCCACTGAAACCAAGAGCCCTGAATCCATCAAACCTGGGAGAAAGTTTGAGTTGACTCAGCCAAGTGAGAAACACCCTGACCGGCCTCTAACGGGTGGAAACAGCATCCTTGCTGCTGGGCTGAGACATTTCAAAGGACCTGGAAGGAAGAGGAGGTGGGACGTGCTGAGCATCGCTGGAGCCAGGGGCTCCGGTGTGCCCATCCAGACCTGCCCCGTGCGCCAGGCAGAGGCGAGGGCTGCGGTGGCCTCTCTCCGCGCCCACCCTTGCATGGCCCAAAGACACAAGACGACCCTACAAACGGCTATGGGTGTGATACTAGTTCCTCTGTACCTCAGGATGGTTTTGGCCGGGGCAAAGGGAAGCTGGCTGAGGCCCATGAGGTTGCGATGCCCTGGGGGCTTTCCCGCAGGGCACACAGGTTGGCTAAGCCCAAAGGCACCCACCGCATGGCTGAAATCCAAAGTGCTGGGATGA
>NW_008824190.1:657098-663301 GCF_000699105.1 Pygoscelis adeliae | reverse complement strand
GGCTGAGGCTATGAGGGAGAAATTTGTGGGGAGATTTGAGCAGGCACTCAAGCGCTTTGCTGGACGGAGACCTCCACCAGAGCTACCTGCTCTGAACCCGGGATGAAATCAGGGGCTGGGAGGGCAGCGCTGGACTGCATCTTTCTTGGGATCTAGGACTTAAAACAAGGCACGGGATAGTTTCCATATCCCGCTCTTTTCGCTTCAAGACAGTACGAATTTACGCAGAAAAAGGCAATAGAGGATCTACCTCTCCTTGTCCACCCAACTGGAGTCACGTTCCTTCAGCCGTCCCTGAGTCGTGTGATCTGCGAAAGGACAAGTCTGCTCCCAGGCGTCAGGAGAAAGCGTATGAGAGGCACTGAACGCACAGTATGGGATGTTGTACTCGGGGGATGGTGTCTGGGGCTCACCGGGGAAGGGAAACGGTCAATGGAGGGATCTTGGGGTCTTCACAAGAGCCGAACAAGTAGTTTTTAAATAATTCTAATTTAAATAATTATTCTCCCTGGAAGTATTTAAAAAACGGGTAGATGAGGTGCTTAGGGACATGGTTTAGTGGGCATGGTGTTGTTGGGTTGATGGTTGGACTCGATGATCTTGGAGGTCTCTTCCAACCTTAATGATTCTATGATTCTATGATTCACATGGCTGCTCGATCGCGTGGGGACAGAGGGAAACCAGCTCGCTAAATATAAGGCACTCGGAGGGGCAGGGAAATGAAGGAGCCGGGGGACTTACAGCAGAGGAAGATGGCGAGGAGCGGAAGGGCCGACACGGCCGCCGTGCTGACTGTGAGGGCAGTCATGTCCACGAACTCCGTGCATCCTTCTTCTGTGGTCGAACAAACCAAGGCATCCGCGCAAAACGCCGTCCGAAGCAGAGGGAGGAAAAGGAGAAAGGCAAATTGCCACCGTGAAAACATGCACACACGCAAACAAACAAAAAAAAAGGCGGGGTTGAAAACTAGTTTTGCCTTTGCAAAGATTTCACTTCCCTGAAAACCCCAATTTGTTGGATTTATTTTGGAGCAGGTCTAACTCCAGATGGCCAAGTTGAAGGGATACTGGGATTACATATCATGGACAAGTTTTAGCCTCAGTGTGACAAATCCTTGGGTGGTCCCTGGGGCATCCCCTCTCACCGTGGCGATGGTGGATGTTCTTTATGAGGAAGCTGGTCGTCAGCACCACCGAAACCACTCCTCCGGGAGCAGCGTAGCCCATTGTGCACTGCGCTGGCCGAGGGAAAGACGACAAAGTGATGTTAATGTGTGTTACGAGAGGCGGACGGGGGTCTGCCCACACCCACGGTCTGCTGTGGAATCCACCAGCCTGAGTTAGCGCAGAAGTAGAAAAAGTTTTCATTTAAAAAAGATAAGGGTGAGATTTTGGGCAAAATAAACCTCCCGTGGACCAGTTTTATCTCCCTCCCTGCCATCCTTGGTAAAACAGCTCACCTGTTTTGCTTTTCAGTTGGATGAGCTTTGTGGGCTGGAAGGTCACGGTGGCAGAGACCAGGAAGGTTACCACGATCACGTACGTAAGGGCAATCTCTGGCAATATGATCGCAATAGAAGGGCCTGAAAGAAAACAGGACAAGGCAGAGTACCAGTTCTTGCATGCGTCTACCGCCTTCATAATTTTGTAACCCTCCATCATGTCCCTTTCCCACCCTCTCCCAACTCCCAGCCTTTTCAACCTGTCCTTGCAAGCAGCCTCTCCATCCTTGATCATTTTAACTGCCCTTCTGCAATTAGCTCTGGGAAAGGGCTCTGGGTAAAGGGAGAAAACTATATTAATTGTATGGATGGGTGTGTAATCCGTACGGTGGTCCAGGCCCCCACGCCTAGCTGAGATCACACATGGGGAGGACACGTGTCGCTCTGGCTGGGTCTATCCCCACGTGTTCAGCTGCGTGACCCTCCCTCTCCGGGGCACGGCCTTCCTCTCTGACCCCCGTGAGACGCTACATCTCCCGTGAGGTCTTCACCCCATATGGTTTGCACAGCAAGGATTGCTTTTCCGTGCTGCGCCCTGCACGGGGTAAAGGAGTAGGGTCTGCACAGCACCCCCCCCAAAACCGCCCCCCAGCCACCTCCTACCTTCCTCTCGCATCCAGAGGATCCCGGCGGTGCCTGCCAGGATGGAGGCGATGCACACCAGTCCGCAGGTGTAGGCGCTGAGCCACCTCCACAGCTCACCCCCTAGACACAAAGCAGCGCCTAGACACCCAAAGCAGCGTGGAGTGACTGCTGTGACCCCTCGTGATGTCCCGCGCCAGCCCCCACCCCTTCCTCAGGGTGGGATGCAGCCCGTCCCCACCCGGGATGCTGTGGGGTATCCCTGGCCAGGGCCCAGTGGGTTTGACCCGCTCTTCAGTGTGGGTGGCTGGAAAGGGCTCTGTGCCCCCCCAGTACAGTCTGTTATTAAACATACTTTCTTAAAAATGGAGCCTTGTAATAAAAAAAATGCTCCTGAGAGACTTTTCTTTCTAGTAAAGGGTCAATCAATCACCTCAACTCCCGAGAACAAAAAAGCCTGGCGAGTAGCAGGATCTAACCTAGCTTGAAAACAGAGTAAAATCAGTTTTCACTATTAAAAAAATTTGCCAAGGAAAGTTTCTCTACTCTTATAAAGACCTGCCAGATGAGGAGAAGGCGAGATGTTTAGTCAGCTGGAAAGGGAATTAGCTGATTACCAGCTCTTCCCCCAGCAACGGTCCTTGCTCTCCTCCACCAGACAAGGGGAATGAGGGTTCGGCTGCCCCCCAACTGCAGACTCACTTATTCTTAGCTTTTCAGACTGGCAGACGGGAAAAATTAATCCCCACCCCGAGATGGCAGCAAAGACCACAGCGACCACCGCAATCCTCAGCACATTCTGCAAGGGAGGGGAGAGACCTGGAAAAAAAAAACCCGAGGAGCCAGGAGTCAGGCCACTGGCAGGACCAGCATGGATGGCTCTGGTGGGCCATGGGGCTCCTCCATCACCAGGACAGGTTCAATGCCACCTGGTGGGCAAATCAGCGCTTTCTGCTGCAGGCTGTGGTCCATGAAATGTCCAACCTGGGACGCGTTGCTGCCCACGGGCTTCCTGGCCACCGCCCCGCTGCCCATGTCCTGCTCACCGTCACCTTGGCCAAGGGCCATCACTTGGGACCTTCTCCAAGAGGGAACAGCCAATCTCCTGCTGCTCATTCTGCCAAGGACTGTGCCTTGGGGGTACCAGAGACCGGGAATTGCTGCTGATCATCCTATGATGGGGAGCTCCTGTCAACAGCATGTGGGCCACAACCTCAAGGGAGGGCGGGCAGACCTTGGGGGATGGAGGCAGAGGGATGGGATGAAATGACCCAGGGATCCCCAGGGAAGGGTGGAGAGCAGGAGGAGCGGTGGGAGGTGCAACCCCAGCAGCGATCACCTGCAATGGTGACGTTCAGGGAGGTTTCTTGCCAGCTTATCCCATTGCTGACGTTGCAGGAGTAGGAGCCGCAGTCCGACTTCTTCGCTGGCCTCAGGTACAAAATGCTGAGGCTGTCAGAGAGGTGGAAACCTCTGTCCGGGGGAAGGGGCTGCCCATCCTTCTTCCAGGCGATGGTGTCCACCCTGCCCTCCGCCACGTCACAGAGCACCTCACCGGTGGCCTGGGCCACGAGAGCACTGCTCCGGAGCCGAGGGCGAGACACGGGCTCTGGAAAGGGGACAGAAACACCAGCACTTCTCTCGGACATGATTTGGAGCATCTGTGATGGGGATCTGGGCTGCAATTGTCACTGCAGCGCCCTTGAGTCTGCAATGGTGCAACCGCAGGTGCCTTTCCCTTGGAAAGTCCTGTGCTGCGCGGGGCTGCTGTGCTTTCCGTGTTTGGTTTTTGTTTGTTCTTTTCTTTCTAGCTGAGTCATTTCTTAATTGCATTTGGGAAAATACAGGGCAATTTAAAATATGTCAGGAAATGAGAAGAAAGAGGAAAAGGATGCAGATCCCATTCAGACTTCTGTGTGGTAGAAAGGAGAAATGTGTGGTGAAGGGCTGTGGTAGCATTACGTCAGCAACGTTATTATAGCAGAGAAAGGGTAACGCCAAAGCAAATTAAGGGAATTGCTGAGAGCGATACTGAGGAGAAATTTCTGTGTTATTTAAAGTGTACTCTTATCTCTGTGACAGCACCTGGCGCCTGCAAATTGCAAACAGAGCGTGAGTCAGTATGGTCTGAGGGGGAGAATTTTTCGTGACTTCTCCATAAAGCCCACCCTGCTGGGCTTAGCTCCACCGGCTCTGCCAGGTCCCCCTCGCGAATGTCTCAGAGGTACTCTCCACAAGGTGACAGTGGGTATACGGAATCCCACCGGTCCCTCCATCCCTGCACTGAGAGTAGAAAACAAGGGAGGAAATTGCCTTTCCAGGATGGAGCCCAGCCCTCTGTCACAGCCAGGCACCCTCGAAGGCCTCCTTGGGCAGCACCACCAGACCTTCTCCCCTAGGGCAAGTTGGGAACCTCTTCCCAAAGTCTTCCTGGTGACATCTCCATGCATGGCGGGTTCAAACAAACCGGTTGGCCCATTAAACTTAGCACAAATCTCTTCTCCAAATCCCTTTGTCTGGATGATGGTCCATATACAGTCAAATAATACCACTGCTCTGCTTGCATCCATCATCCCGCTCCTCCCTCCCATGCCCACCACTTACTGAGGACTTCCAGCAGGATTTTCAGGCTTTCCCTGTCTCCCGCATTGACAGTCACTTTGTAGATGCCACTGTCGCTTTCCTGGACGTCCTCCAGCAAGAGAGATCCATTGGATGGGTGGAAAATGGCTCGTCCTGTGTAGGGCGTGTGGATGGCTGGGTTGTGAGACCCCCTGTAGTACTGCAGGATGGTGCAGGCGCTGGTGCCATTGCGGTATTCCCACCGCGTGGAGTCGATGTGCGTGACGTTATCCGGCCCAGGAAGCAGGACCGAGGATCCCACAGCGGCGGCTTTTCTCTCGAGGGGTCTCGCTGCTTCTGCAGCCTGTTGCAAAGGCACCAGCAGCCCTGGGTGGCAGGGGGAGGGAAGATGAGCTGGGGAGACAGAGCAAGGCGGCATGGCTTGGGAGAGGCTTTGGATCGTTACTCCTATTTTCTTTCCCACCTGTGCCGCAAAATTACTAAGAGAAATGACCGGTCAGAGCATAAGGGACAGCTTTCAGGGTTGTTTGCAGAGACGGCAGGCGGCAGTGTAAATGCATGCGAACATCTGCTTATCGGGGCAGGAACTGAGAAACGGTGGGGAGAGAAGAGCAAACACAGCCTGCGCAGCTGGTGGGCCTGCGCCGGGAGCAGCCACCTACCCCCACCTGCCCCCACCTACCCCCTGTGCCAAGGACACACACGTGGTACCTGGAGCGGTTGGTCACAGCCTCTTACAAAGCCATCGCCATCGCCTGTCATGCTGCCAGGCAGGGAGACATCCCAGCCGGAGCTGATACAGGTGCCTAAATACAGCACAGGGTGCTCGGGGATATCTGGCTGCAGGGCTGCGAGCTTTTTCTACTTGAGTTTTGTGTGCATTTGGGTGGCATTTCCTCCCAGTCTGTACCCAGAAGGGACTTTCTAATCCTGACCTAATTTCCATGGCTCCTTCCCAATTCCCGGTCTTGTTTGGGGCTGAAAGCGTCCACACGCTCCCAGCAGAGAGGGACGCAGCTGTGTCTCCAAAACACGAGGCAATTTCTGGGCTTGTCATGACTTGGGCTCTAACAGGTGCTCGAGGACTTCAAGAGGAGCCGCTGTGGGTAGGTCACAGCTCCCAGCCCCGAAAGAAAAGAGCTTTCTCGGAAAGCCAGGCAGAAATCACTAGTACAGTCCTATCTTGTAAAGTGGATGCTTTAAAAAAAAAAAAAAAAAAAAAAGGTGAGGTTAAAGGGTTTAAAGCAAGGAGCCAGCCCTAGGCAGAGGAAACAAAAGAAAGGGTATTTATCTACCCAGGCAGAGGTCCAGTTAATTGCCAGTGGCAATCCTAGTACTCCTAAGAGGCTGCTCTGAAGGAGGCACCAGGTTTTCTGCTAAAGGTCCTCTTCTCCTCCTCAAAGCTGCCAGTCTAGCCCTTGCACGGGAGTGTCAGGTCTGAGACTCGCCGAGACGGCGACCGGCGGCGGCGATCCCAGCCCGTCCCCAGCCACCCGCCACCGAGCAACCGCAGCCACGCTTCCCGACAAAAGAGGTG
>NW_008824190.1:655620-656958 GCF_000699105.1 Pygoscelis adeliae | reverse complement strand
CGGCTCCTCCCGGCGCAGACCCACCAGCTGCGCAGGCTGTGTTTGCTCTTCTCTCCCCACCGTTTCTCAGTTCCTGCCCCGATAAGCAGATGTTCACATGCATTTACACTGCCGCCTGCCGTCTCTGCAAACAACCCTGAAAGCTGTCCCTTATGCTCTGACCGGTCATTTCTCTTAGTAACTTTGCAGCACAGGTGGGAAAGAAAATAGGAGTAACAATCCAAGCAAATCGAGCTCATCTGACGATTTTCATTTCTCACTCTCATGACCTTGAGAAACCACTATCGGTTTTTATTTTTGTGCCTTCATGCCCCCCAAACTGTAAGATGTGCAGGGAGAAGAAACAAACTTATAACCGAAAATCCCCTTGCTCTAGAACACTATTTATACAGAACATGCGGCACGACTAGCAGAAGGTAAGAGAAAATACTTCATCGCAGGCATCTTTTTACAACGGCAATACCCAGAGCTCGTTCTATAGACACTCAAACAGAGCCCACTACCATCACGGCATCTGAAAATCTGGGTATATTGTAATGGGTTTCTTTTCTAGTTTAGCTGATCGCCCTAAAAATCTTTGTACATTCGTGCCTCAGGGCAGCCGGTGCATACATAAGGGCCACAGTGAGATTGCTCACAGGAGTGTAACTGCAATAAATTTTGTGTTATTACATATATCAGCCCCAGTATAAATCTATCTGCAGTAGACTTTTAGCCTTAGCACCATGCCTAGATCCTGAGCTGCTTCTGCCTCCTCCGTCTTTGGACAGCGAAGCAGAGACACCTTTCCCTTTCAGGTTAGGCATTTTGCCCCACCTAAAAAGTCTAACTTATAGGGACCGGAGATCCCCATGCACAACTGCAAAGCTCCGCTGGAGCCTCAGGCTCTCTGCGGGTTTGCAACAGGCGAGGATCTGGCCCGGAGCCCACTGGATGGCATCGGCACCTGGCCCAGCCTGGGGACAATTTACCTGCAAGGAGCACCCAGCTGGTCCTCAGCAGCTCTGCGGGATGGCACATCAGCATCTGCCAAGGGAAAATGGCTCAAGAATTGCCACGCTTTTAAAACAGCCCCTTAAAAGTCCACGCTGTAAGGAGAACAACAGGTCAGGCTGTACCCTGTGAGGAGTTTTTGCAGTCTTGAGGACTGGATTTCCGAAGCTCGTGAGGGCGGTGCCGCGGATACTCCCAGCCTGGCTCCAGACTCGCTGTTTCCCTGCCGATTGCTCCTCTCCTTCCTTGCCGCCTCCTCTCCTGCCCCTCTGCCGGGGGACCCTTCCCGGGAGCCTTGCCGGTGGCAGCTCCCCGCTCTCGCCCCCGCGCTCTCCGATGCCGGCA
>NW_008824190.1:654460-655314 GCF_000699105.1 Pygoscelis adeliae | reverse complement strand
GATGGCTCCCTGCGCCGCGGCTGGGAGCCGCGGGTCCCAGCGCTCAGGCCACGGATGGCCTTTCTGCCAGGGCAGGGCTGGGGTGGTGGTGGGGGGATCCCAAAGGGGCCATACTGCAGCCCCACAGGGGCACATGGGCAGAGCTGCAATGCACCGCAGAAGTGGCCCCACTGCAAGAAACGCTGAGCTTGGTTGCCAGGCCAAACCAGGGAGAATAACCTGCCTGACTCTGCTTCTAGGAGGGGTTTCCTACTTCAGTTCTTGCAGCGATAATCCATCCCGGTCCCTTTCTAACAGCTCAGTCATCTTCCATCCTGCCCCCGGGAGAGGAGCCCAGCTCCCTGAGCAGAGCAGAGGTTGAACTCATCCTCCAGCCTGTTTCTAGTGGTGGCCAGGGGCTCAGGCGGGCTCTGAGACACTTGTCCCACTGCAGGTAGCTTTTTCCTCCACCAAGGCAGATGTTGGCTGGGATCATCCATGTTCCACAAGCTTTCTGCAAAGGGAATTTCGGTTTAGGGGAGAGACACTCCTGGGATCAGAGGAGTACCTGGGGACCAAGTTTCATGCTCTAGACTGAAAAGTGGAGGGATGAGAGACTTGGGAAGGTTTGAGCTCTGCCCCAGAGCACTGGGGAAAGCTCTCCTGCCCTGCCGAGCGCGGCTGGCCCTGTCTGACTCCCACGGACCACCAAAACCAGAGCGAGATGGATGCTGGGACAGGACAGCTGCGTGTAAAGCATTAAGGAAAGGTGGGTGGATGCAGATGCCATCGGGTCCAGAGCACCAACACGGTGATACCCGTCGGCTCCATCAGCCCCTGTCTGCGTGCTCCCTCCTGCCAGCCAGGGAGAGCAC
>NW_008824190.1:645082-654155 GCF_000699105.1 Pygoscelis adeliae | reverse complement strand
TACCGTGAAACCCAGCTGCACCTTGTGCACCAGCTCTGAGTTTTGATGCTCCTCACGCTGTGACCTGTCACATCCACTGACTTCAGCAGTTTTCTATGCCCTGGCCAGGCTGCTTAGCCTTAGGCTAGAGCCTAGGCAGCGACTGCGTCATTCACCTGCAGCCCCAGCGGGCAGGACAGACATTTTTGGATCGTGAAGGGCAATGACCTTTAAGACAAGTGGAGCTTACAGCTAGCTCAGTACAAACTGTATGCCAAGCAAGACTTTTTGGTTTTTTTGGGGTTTTTTTTTTTTGTGTTAAAGGGGAGGCTGCTCCCACTCAGATTCTGCCTTGCATGTTGTTTTGTGGCCAACTGTGCATTTTCATTTTTAGTTTAACTTCTCTTTCTCCCCGTGCCCAGCAGAGTGCAGGTTCTCTGTTCCCAACCACTTGGTTCCTCAGTGCAGGGCCAGGTATTTGCGGGGTCATATCACACGTCCGTTGGCGTTTTGTCATCGCAGCGAAGGGCTGCTGCATTCTGCATGCAGTTTACGTGAGCTTGGGACGTCCGAGAAGCTAAAAGCAACTGGCAGCAGTGCAAAGGCAATGGCGCGAGACACAAGCAGGAAAATGCAATTTGTCATGAGGAACAAGAGCTCTGTCCTTTCCCTGGGGACGTTCCCTCCCTGGAGCAGCACATTTCTTGGGTAGCCCTTGGCAGCTGCAACGGATGCATCAATGTGCAACAGCAATGTTTGGGGCGACCATTCACCTGACGGTGTCTTCAGAAAGACACTGAAGGATGAAGCTTTCGTTCTCCAGGCAGACATCTCATTTGTTTGCAGGAAGGATGAACTGCCGTGGATGAGTGTTGCCCACCCGCCGCTCCCACCACATCCCCGTCATCCATATCCACCTCTTCATTTAACTGCTCCAAAGAGTAATTTTTATCAGTCATGCCACTCTGGCCACATTAATCCTTCCAGGCTGCTGGAAAGAAACTTTAAAAACATATTCTCCACTTAATCTTAGATAAACTAAATGAAAAACCGAGGCAGGTTTCTGCTAGCACTTAACACCTTTCACAAGTATTTTGAAAGCTTCTCCAGCACTTGCGTTGCACCCTGCACCTTTTGAGGGGCTGGGAGAGACCAAACAGCAAATACAGCAGAACAAACCTGTAAATATTGGCTGCGAGGAGGAGTTTGCACACCTGCCGCTTCGGGCCAGTGCGGCTTATTGTGGTTGGAGAGATAAGAAGAGCAGGCAACCACCAGCAGACATGAAACTCATGCCACAGACTGTCTGAAAGCACAAACCCAGGTCCTTCTCTCTTCCCACTCCCATGCTCCTGCAACCCCAAAGTCATGAAGGGACGACCGTCGGCCTCTGCTAGAAATCAGAAGTGTGTGGATGCAAAAGTAAATTGCATTGTGGATGCAAAAGTAAATTGCATTTTCTGGCCAACCTCAGCATCCCTGTTGCAGACAGCAGTCGGAGACCCCTCCACCCCCAGCAGGACCAAGCCCAGGATGCAGCAGGCACGTGCATGGAGCAGCTGATGGCTGCTCAGCCCCTTCTGTGGTCCCCAGGCTGGAGGGGACAAACTGCCACCCCCTACAGTCAAGAGCAATGGGGAAAGACTCACGAGTCCTGCCCACAAAACTGCTTAGCTGGACAGTAGCATGCTGGGGCAGTCTGGGCAAGGAGAGGGCTTTGCTGTGGCCAGTGTGCTCCTGGCCGTCACCAATATTCACGTGGGTGCTCAGCAGAGGTGTCTGCGCAGAGCTTTGCACGTGGGGGGGGGTTGTCCCAAAAGTCTCCGCCTAGGATTAAATGAGAGAAAAAAAGCAATCGGTAAAAAGGAGTCAGATTCACCTGGTCAGTCCCAGCGAAGAAGGTGGTGTCTGGAGACCCAGCTCTGGGAAACCAGCTGACAGCAAGCTCTTCCAGCCGGCCCACACGCAAGGAGGTGCAGCTTGAAGCCTTGGCAGGCAACTGCAATCTTGACCGTGCTGCATTCATCACTTTAAATCAGCTCAGGTAGCCATGATGTGCATCCCATCGGCTCTGAGCAACCCCTGTACAAGAGACAACTGCGACGCTTTTTCCCTCTGAACAAATAGTGTGGCCGAATCCCAGAACGACAGAATAGCTGAGGTTGGCAGGCGCCTCTGGAGATGAACTAGTCCAAGCCCCTGTTCACACAGGGTCACCTAGAGCAGGTTGCCCAGGACTGTGTCTGGGTCCAGTTGTTCAGCCAGTTTTCAACCCATGAAACTGATAAATCCACTTATCTAACCCATACTGTGTCAGCTTCTCTATGAGGGTGCTATGGGAGATGGTATCAAAAACCTTAGTAAAGTCAAAGTAGACAACACCCACTGCTCTCCCCTTGTCCACCAAGCCAGTTACCTCATTGCAGAAGGCTGTCAGGTTGGTTAAGCAGGATTTCTTATTCATAAATCCATGCTGACTCCTCCCGATCACCTTCTTGCCCTTCATGTGCTGGGAGATGGTTCCCAGGATTAGCTGCTCCATCACCTGCCCAGGGATCGAGACGCGGCTGACTGCCCTGTAGTTCCCTGGGTCCTCCTTCTTGCCCCTTTCTGAGGATAGGAGCTCTCCTCCAGTCTTCAGAAACCTCTCTCAGTTGCCACAACCTTTCATCAAGAGTGGTCTCGCCATCCTGTCAGCCAGCTCCCTCAGGACTCATGGGTGCATCCTCTCAGGGCCCATTGGCATGTCCACTTTGCTTAAGTGCTGCCTAACCTGATCCTCTCCCACTGAGGGAGTCCTCCTTGCTGTGGACTTTCTCCAGGCCCTTGGGCTGCTGAAGACCAGTCTTACTGGTAAACCTAGAGGTGGAGAAGGCACTGGGTGCCTTTGTCACCAGGTCCCCCACCCATTCAGC
The DNA here is from genome assembly GCF_000699105.1 of Pygoscelis adeliae. Classification (NCBI taxonomy): domain Eukaryota; kingdom Metazoa; phylum Chordata; class Aves; order Sphenisciformes; family Spheniscidae; genus Pygoscelis; species Pygoscelis adeliae. The sequence continues at coordinate 651,261 of NW_008824190.1, read as the reverse complement.
AGCGGTCTCAAAGGACGATATTCAGCCACATAGGCCTGGGATGGATTGAAACGTGGAAGAATAAATTATAACGAGCAGCAAGGCTGTTGAGAGGACCAGTGTGCCACTTGAGGTCTTGAAAATACAAGGCTACATGCATCCAGCGGGAAGAAGCTTGCTCTGAGACGCAGCAGCAAGCGCCTGAGGTCTGCAAGCACCAAGCCATTTGCAGCCACATTGAAAGCCACACTGACCTTTAACAGCTTCAAAGAGCAAACAAAGAAGAGCCTGAGGGGCAAAGCCCTGTGAAGAAGCTGCTCAGAGAAGGAAATGCAAAGGCGGAGGCAGCTGGTAAGTCTGCAGTGTGGGCTAGAGACAGGGACGGGAGACACAGCGCAGATGGATACCAAATTTCTTCTGTGGTGGGAGCTCAGGGTGAGCAAAGAGGTGGAGAGGAGAAGGTGCAAACAGGGAAGCATGAAGAGCATCATGGAAGAAATGTGGCGAGCCTTTTCTCCTCTCGCTCCCCCCCGCCCCCCCCATTAATTTCTGCAGTTTCCGCTCCGTTTTGCACGCTGCGTGCTCTCCCTCCTGCAGAGGTGAGACCCTGCAGGCGCTCGGTCTCCGGAGCTGTGGGTTTGCTGCGAGGACTTCACAGCCACTCAGCTGCGCGAGGCAAGCGTAGGGCCTGCTTTCTCCTCCACCAGGCTAAACTTGCAGGCTACCAAAGAAGCGCGGAGTTTCAACAGCGCGATGCCACAAATGCAGTTGTCCCATTAGCATATTAGCCAGCACCGAGGGCAGGCCCAGGCAAGCCTCATCAGCGCAAAACTGCCCGTAATTAGCACTAACGCAGCACCTTGCCAGCCGCCAGCAGACACTTGCCTCTCTCCGGAGGTGCATGGATGTACTGCCGGCCAGCTCAGCGGTCTGGTGGGAAGAGCAGCCGCTGGTGGCAGGGACGCATGGGCTAAAGCGAATATACCAAAGCTCGGGAGCTCCAGAGCAGGCACGTGATAGAAGAGCCTGTTTTTCCTGGTTGACACATTTGGCAAATGACATGCACGTTACACAACTGACAAAAAAAACCCCAACCCAAACCAAAGAGCGCAAGGGGCACCTCACTTCCAGAATCAGGCGCTGAAGTTCCTGTTAAACCCATCACCCCAAATCCTGGGCCTCCAGCCCAGCCAAAAGACGGCCTTCCCCCTAAGCATGCCTGAGGCAGGCTGAGCATGGCAGAAATTGAGTTTTGGCTCAAAACAAGAGGGGAAAAAAAGCAAGTGAGTTTCCAGAAAGAAACTAAGCTCAGTCTTCCTACGGGCATGTTAAAGCAAAAACGAAACCTGCAGATCTTCTGTGAAACGTCCAGGAAGCTGCTGCAATTGCCCTTTGGCTCTCGATGAGCCCCCTGAGGCCCCTCCGCCCCCCTCCTCCTCACCCGGCCAGAGAGGGGCCGGCCCCGCTGCACGGCTCCTGCCCACCAGCAGGAGGGTGCCCTCCTCACCCTCCACGCCAACGACTCCAGCCCCAGAGTCTTTCAAAAGCTGGTGCTAGCTATCGGTGGGGAATACACCTAAAGAGACAGCAGATTCCACCCCTGGGGAAAGGGCCTTTCGCAGGAGTGGCTCTAATGAGGCTGAGTGGGATCAGTAAGCCACACGAAACATGGTACGCCTTCATGCTACGGCTCGCCAAGCCCCACACCAGCATCCTGCTCGGAGTTAAGCCTTGTACCACGAGCACTTCATATACAGAAACGCGCCAGCCCATCGGCCGAATTTTGCCAGATAGCTCCGTTTTCCAAGCCCAAAATAAAATCGGTACGAGATCGACCTGCCAGCGTGGCACAGCAGCTCGGCGGTGGGGTGATCTCCCGGGCTGTGCTCCTTTATCTATCTGACCCGTCACATGCCTATATATTCTCGCACAGAGCCGCAGCAGTTGGTCTGTGTCAAACATACTTGGTTCCTCTTCCCCTCTACCTCCCAACCTTACCAAAAAGCAGAAGGATAAAGCAAAATTCTGCAAGATCTTGCAAAACTTCACTTTCTGCTGTTTTCAGCCTACCTCAGGGATAATTAGGGAGAGATCTGTCTTTCCGCTGGTCGCCGAAGTATAATTTCATTCTAAGAGGGAAGTTGCTATCACCTAGCTGGTTGCTTAACCCATATCCCATTTTTATACTCCCAGCAGCCTGTCACACAAAGTGTCAAAAGTTTCTCTTAGCTGGACTCACTATTAAGGAAGACTGTCGGTCACAGCTTACCTCATTTCTGTGGCTCAAGAAAACGTTCAAACCAGGCCTGGGTCCTGAGCATGTCCTGGTTTGTGTCCTCCCTTGCCCTTGCATGCTCCCCAGGGGTGGCGTTTCCAAAGTCCTTCAGCAGTGGGGCAGAGGCAGACCCCCAGCTCTGCCGGGAGGACTGGCAGTAAGGCAGTGACCACACGCGCTTTAGCCTAAGGAGCGAAAGCCGTATTTCCTGTGTGCTTATTTGCTGCTTCTTCACTTTTTTAGTACTTTCATCTCTCCTGCTACCTAAGGCCTCACATTAACCACAGCAGTAGATCTGTCTTCACCTAATGCAAGTTTTCAGCTTTTGTGGCTTCACTGAACCACAAAACGCTTCTGCTTTCTGGAGCAAAGCTCTGCCATCGCGAATGCCGGCAGGGCTTTCCAAGAGCGGAGCAGCCAGGCCATGAGGCGGGTCTTCCACCCGCTGCCGGGAGAGGGGCTGGAGGACACTCAGCTGGAGATGCAGGGGAGAAGAAAGCGAAAGCTGCGTGTGCCACTGCATACCCCTCTCCAGAAAAAAAAGGTTTCTTCCCTCGCGAACAGCAGACAGGACTGTTGGAGGCGGCCTCCGGTGCTGCTGGAGGTGTTGGGTGCTCTTTCCGTCCTGCCTGGAGGGAAGAGGGCAGGAGGGAAGGCGCAGCACCGGTGCGAGCAGACTCCTTGTGCTTTGGACACCGTCTTCAGCATCATCCCTCTTGAACATCATCCCAGCTGACAGAGGAGCACCCGAAAAGGGAGAGAGGCGGCGGCAGCAGTTTCCACGCTCTGTCCAAGGGAGTCCTGCCCTGCAGCCTGGCCATCACCGCATGCGCCGACAGCGGCTGCGGTGGGGTGATGCCAAGGGCTCTCCTCCTTTTGTAGCATCCATTTATTACTGACGGGGCCCCATGTTTTGGTACATACTAACTGGCTTTCCGTGAAACCCAGAGGGAAACAAACCCAATTTACGCCCTCACTGCATTTTAAAGGTGCCTGGAAACGCTGGCGCTGCTGGGGGAGACATGGCCTTTTAATTTTAAACTAGAATTATACAGCTCAGCCTTCTTCCACCCAGGCATACAGTTTTGAGGAAATGGCATTCGGTGCCAGGAAATCCATTGTACAGAAAGGCCCATCTCCTTGTGCTTCAAAGGGACATCTTGAAACAACAGTGGAGGAAGCTGTTGCCCTGGGATCCCGAGGCCAGGCAAATTTCATTGTAGGAAGAGTTTGCTCAACAATTACTTGGCATACCTATAAAAATAAGGACAACTTTTCAGGTAACAAAGGTTCTTCATATATTCTTTTAATGTGACAAGACTATTGGTAGTGAACCTGGGACACATGATTAAAATCCACTTAATGCTCTCCATTACCCCTCAAATTAAGGTGAGTTTATGGAATCAAGCTTCCCACGGACGAACTGTTGATTTGCCTTTGCCTTGGGCATCTTTCTCTTACACCAGGTGTCGTCGTACTCTCAGGAAGTCTCAAGGAGAAACTAAGATCAGCTCATCCCTCAAATTCAAGAGAGAGTGCAGTTCAAGGCAAACTAATGCACTTCTCTACTCTGTTGCTCCAAATCCTTTACAGCCCAGGTTCAGTGTGCAGAGCTGCTGGAGGGGGGGCACCGAGGGTACAGCATCAGCAGAGACAGCATCAGTGACAAAAACACCCCCTTCGCTTGAAGGCACGACCACCTTCTGCAAAGCTCCCGCTCGAGGCAGCTCCCGCAGTCAAACCGGGAGGTGGTAGGGTCCAGCGTCCGGTCCTGGCGGACCAGGAGACGTTACGGATATGTACACGACCTCCGGTGTCGGTCTCGGCTGCGGCTGTTCAAAGCTCTCTCCAACTGTGGCATAAGTGGTTGCCATGTCCCTCACCGCAGTGCTTTCCGTGAGGGACTCCTCCACACTCGAGACCTGGAGAAGCACAAGGAAAACGCCAAAGGTGAAAGCCTTCTCCAGAGGGTGTGCTGGGATCAGGAGGGGTCCAGAGCTACTGACCGCCTGCACGCAACGAGGAGCTGGCAGAGGCAGGAGCTACGTAAAGCCCAGATGGCTTTACCCACAACAGCAGTGGGGGAACGCTGGTCCCAGCCCCCCTACCCCATGGATGCAAAACCGGCTCAGCCCCTCAGGTACACTGGAGGGTGACATCTGCTTTGCCCCAGGACCTCTCAGACAAAACAGACACAGCCTGGAGAGCAGATGGGAGAGCTCGATGGACACTGGAAACAAGGATGAAAACCTTCGCTGAAGTTTTGTCACGGTTTCCAGAGCAGAGGGCACAGGGCGGGGAACCTACCCTCGACCTTGGCTGTTTTCACCGGAAAAAAATAATCACAAACCCCTCTTTGCTCTCTTTGTGTGGAAACAACCATAGGCCGGTAGGATCTGCAAGACATGCTCTCTGGAGTGCTCTAGTACTTCTGGGACGCCTGCCACCCCCACGGAGTCACCTTCCCCAGCACTACGTGGTGGGCAGAGAAATGACTCGAGCCACCCTGCTCTCACGTCTCCTTCCTAGGTTTCTTTGCCTCTTTCTCTCTGCATTATTTATTTTTCACAGGTAAAACTCTGGGTGAGATGAGCCCCCAGACCATCCACACCGATCCCTGAAGAGGTGCTTTAATGTAAATTCATGGGACTAGGAAGCAGGGAGGGGTGATTATCTGCACATTTCTCTGCATTTAACTGTTCTGCACTTTCCTTCGCTGCTGCTGGCCAAAGCTGTCCCAAGGCTTCCCAGCCGTGACGGTAAGGTTCCTGTTGGTTTGGGGTCTGACTGGGAGGGAGGTGGAGGGGAAGCGTGCAGCCGCAGCGCAGCTGGGGAAAGGGCAGGCGCTTTGCAGCCTTCCTTCCCTTACAGTAATGAATTCACTTCTTAATTTTATATCCAGCACCCGATTCCTCCAGCTCAGTACATCTTATTCAAGCCAGTGGTTAGCAGTGCACCCAGCTGCCTGTGCCCAAGAGCTTTCAGATTTTCCCCTGTACCTGCTGCTGTGTGATGATTCTCCTCTTCTTCTGCTGAGCCGCACCTAGGAAAAAGAGAGTTTTATTATCTGGCGGACACGCTGATGGCCTGCACATTCCTCCCTCCCAGCGCTGGAGAACCAGGGTCACTCTATTGGCACTTTCACCGGGGGGGGGATGTGGATTTTGCCTTTAAGATGGAGATTTCTGTAACTACTTTCTCTAAGTGCAGGCAAAACCTCCCCCTGGGAAAGAAATGAATTCGTTTCCTGACAGAGGCATCCTCAGGGATGAAGGTTTCGAAGACATCGCTGATGGAAGCTGTGGAGATACGCACCTTGTTGGCTTATTTTAAAGTGGAAACACCCCAAGGTATTCTCCCCAGCTGGAGTTTAAAGTAACTACAACAGAATAGTCATGGCCACATTTAGAAGATGCATTTCAGAGTCCATGACACTGTACCTCTTTTACAGACCAGGTATGTTGCAGTATCTTGATTCTGGTCTCGCCATCAAAAGGTACGAGTTCTCCAGAAAACCACTGCAACAGACCCGAGCTGTGCTTCTGCTTCGTTAAGCTGCGTTACGAACTTGAAATGCATTCAGCAACTCTTACGGCTGGAAGGAGGTGGCACATTTGAGGGGTGCTCTTACAGAAGGAATAATTTTGGTGTGAAGAGCAGAACCCAGGCAACTCCTGAGCCCTCCACTACCTTTAACACCCAAGAATATGCCTGGGCAAGCTGGAGGATGCAACCTGGAAGGGTAAAAAGCAGGAGCAGATCCACTCACCCCGGAGCCGTATGCAGCAGAAGAGCAGGAATAGCAGGAGGGAGATTGAAGAACAAATTCCAATTGCACAGTAATGCAAGACCAGGATGTGGTCTTGCTCCACGGCGTCTGCTGTTCGAAATAAACCAGGTGCTGTAAGTGTTTTCTAAACAACTG
>NW_008824190.1:639603-645032 GCF_000699105.1 Pygoscelis adeliae | reverse complement strand
CGGGATCAGAGAGGAGAACGAGGAGCTGGAGGGCGGCACTACGGACACACAGGTCAAAGGAAATATTGCATTGCAAAAAGCCCACCCACATCTACAGCTCAAGTATTTGAGTTTCCCTTCCTGTGCTGGCTGCCCGCACGTCTGCCCGCGCTGTGCGCGCCCCGTGGGCCGCACGCGCTGTGCCGTGGGGGTTGCTGGGACTCTAACATCGCAGCTCTTGGAGGTGCCGGACCCGGGAGCTGCAGGTGCTGGGCATGGAGCCAGGCAGGGCTCAGACTCATAACCGGTCCCTGGGGTTTGTGGCCCCCAGCCCCCAACGCCACGTGGAAGCGCAGAGGCTGTGCAGGAGGGTTCCCTGTCGGCACTGCCGGGAAGACGGCTGACAGCTTCACCCCGTGCTGGCCAGAGGCTGGAATTTGTAGGTCAGCCCAGAAAATATTCTCAGAGATATTTCTACCCCGGAGAGAGTACGAGTCATGCGCGCGTCTCAGGGCACTGCCGGGGTGGATGGGGAAGGAGCTCGCCAGTCCTAGCACAGAAGGCACAGACGTTCAGGCGCTACATGCAACGATTTGTACTGAACCATGCCAGATACTGCCATGGAGATTATTTCACGTACTTCGTACGCAGAGTGGCAGCAGGGTTGTGGAAGAGTCACTGGTATGAAGGAAGCGTGCTCTGTTTCGTGCCGTGAGAGACGGCAGAGATCCAGCAGAGAAGGCAAAACCCAGGGAGGGAATTGGGAATTTACTGAATGCAAAAGTTAGGACTTCAAAACCCCCTGTGTTCACCGTGGAGGGTGGTAAACCAGGCCAGGGAACAGCAAGAAACAAACACTGAGAGAGAGAGAGATGGGTGTGAGGCACATCGTCAGGACGGCGTGGCAGTGTGAATAAACACGCCAGACAGGCGGGTTAAAGAAGGAGCCCATCCTGCCGAAGGGACCGAGGCTGCCAGCTTAACTGACTGCCCCTGCCCCGTGAAACACGCATCTTGCACAGGCATAAATAGCAATCATTCGGTGTATTTTCCTTAGCCCGCGAAGCCACAGATTTATCCCTGAGCACCCTATTCTCCCCAGTGAATACTAGATTTTCTCCAGTACGGGACCCAAACCCGGCGCTCAGGTTTCTCAGCCCCTCTCTCTCGTCTGTAACCATTCACCTTGAATAGACGCAAGGCTGGAAAAAGAGCGTTTCTCGTGTAGAGACAACCAGCTGCACAGGAAGCCCTTATGCTTTGACTGAGCTAGCAGTGCAGGACAGGATGGGTTTCCTGCCTTAAAATGAAGACACCTAAAGCACCATGTAAGACATCCCGGGAAATCCTCTCTGCACCGCAGCAGTTCATCCCTTCGAGAGGAGGGACAAATACTCTGCCGGTGCCCGCTCCTTCCCGCGCATGTGGCCGGGGCAGCACAGGAGACGTCTGTGCTCGGCACACTCACACTTACATTCACCTGCATGACTCTGCGTGCTTGCACGTGACTTTCCTGCCCATGCCCACCCCTGCACCCTGCGCTAGCTCAGCTCGCAGCCCGGCAGTCCTTTCCCTGCCACAACGCCCGGCCGGCCCAGCAGCACAGCCCTCACCTCTTCTGCACTGACCGCCTCCCCTCCCCGAGATGCCGCAAGCAAAGCCCCAGCCCTCGGCACCGTGCCGCTCAGAGGTGTCCACGAACACTCTGCTTTGCCTACCTCCTCTCGCATGAGCATTTTCTCTGCCTCCAGCTTGAGCGTGGTCAGATACTGCCTGTACTCATTGAACTCCTTCAGAGTGCAAGCCACCTATGGAGAGAGGAGGGGAGAAATCCCCCAAGAACCGTCAAGCCAGCTACCTAGACTGCCTTCCCCAAAACAGCCCAAACCCAGCGGGAGGGGAGCTGCTCCTCTGCACACCCTCCCCTCCCCTCCCCGGCCTTTCCCGCCCCCCCTCCCCCCCCCCCCCCGCCTGCTGCAGCTCCGAGCACAGAAGCCGGTTCTCGGCAACGTGCCGCGGCTGCATCCGTATTTTGGGGGATGATATCAAGGAGGACCCGAGCCCTGGCAGTGAAGGGCTCTGCCTCTCCAGGGCTTGCAGGGAGCTGCAGGGGCTGAGCCTGCCCGTAAGCCAGTGCAGCAGCCCCAGAGAGGGCTGAGAGATGGGCTCCAAACATCCAGCACCCTCAGCGTTATTTGTCCCTTGGCACTTCAGCACACTGCGCCAGTTCACGGCCGGTTTGCCTCTCTGGCCACCTACACCTGAAGCAGCTCTCAGTCCTCGTGCCCCGATAGGAGAGGGGGAGGCAAAGGCACAGCACCCTCCTGCTCTTCACCTGCCGGTGGATGGGGCAGCCCCTGCCGCCACGACCCTGCCTGGCACTGACGCCAGCGCAGGTCCCCAGTGGCGCATGTCATGGGGACGACGGTCCTGGGGCCCCCGGCGAGCTGTCACTGCCACCCAGCCAAGGGGCTACACCTGCATCACCCTCCGTGGCACCCCTCCATTGGGCTGCTTCTGGCGGTGCACCCTGTCCCCCGGGACCCCCAGCTCAGCCCAGACTCACCGAGGAGCAGCAGGAGGGAGCCGAGGCTCCAGCGGCGCCGGCCGGAGGACATCTCCTCTGGGTGCTGGGGGCCAGCCCCGACCAGAGCAGAGGAACTGAAGTGGGAGCGCTGGCTGGCTGGTCACCACGCCTCCGGCACGGGGCTGGACCCGCCAGGCTCAGCACCGAGGCTGCCAGCGAGCATCTCTTGAGTCGTCACCTCGGCACGGGAGGAAGTTGGTGACTCTTCCTCAGTCCTCCGCGTGCTGCAGGGTTTATTTGCGAGCATGCAAGCCCAGGCTTTCTTCCTGTGCTCGGCAATCACAGCTCGCAGGCTGCTACAAGCGCTGGCGGCGGGAGGGAAGAGGGGGGTCCCAGCCGGAACAGGGGAGCAGTTTCCCAGGGAACAGCCGGCTCCGCTCCCCTGCCCTGCTCGCTGCTGGTCCTCGCCCAGGCAAAAGGGTTTTTGCAAAGCTCCCAGCCAGAGGTGCAAACCCACAGGCGGGCAGGTTCAGTGCAGGACAGCGGAGCTGCCTAAGCCCTCCCTGGGCAGGCAGGCGGGCAGGCAGGGCTGCAGGCAGGTCCCAGCAGGCAGAGATGAGAGCGGGCTCCAGGGCTGCACAGAGGGAAGTGCTTCCCCCCGAGCAGGGCCATGGGGGAAGCACAAGACGTGGCAGCGCTTGTGCCGGGGAGCTGCTGCTGTGGACGCAGGGACCTGAGCCTGGCAAGGAGGAGCGTGAGCTGCAAACGTGGGCGCGAGGGGACAGCTCTGACACAGGCCAGCCCCCTGTGCCCCCGTGCCAGCTCCTCGGGGCTGCGCTTCTCCGCAGCTCCCGCTCCCCCTCTGTCCCCCCCAGGTTAATGACTGCCAGCGCCCCGTTTGCGAGGGCGGGAGCAGGGCGGTGGGTCTGGACCCTCTCTCGCACGCAGCCACCCCCTCCAAGAGGCAGCCAGAGCAGGAGCGGAGCCCCATCTGCCTATTTTAACTTTATCTTGGTTGCTGCTATTCAGAGATGACTACAGCTTCGTGGCCACAACCGTGGGACGTGGGTCGGTGCTGGGGGAGCACGGCTGCAGCGGGGACGGGGCTACGAACCTCCACAGCCCTCTCGGCTGCAACAACACTGCAAGACGTGTGTGGGGTCACCTCCTCTCACCTGGTCACACTCAGCGGGAACCCAAGCGTGGTTTACAGCGCACCGAGAACGGCGAGGGGTGCCCACCTTTTCACCCTCGGGGAACGATCAGCAAAAAACTGTCAGGCTGCAGCTGTGAAAGAAGAGACCGGGGCCGACCACATCCCTTGTCCTACGGATCTGCTGTGTCTCTCCGGCACCGCTCACCGGTGAGTCATGGGCCTTGTGATGGGTCTGCTCAGCGTGGTCAGGGTACGCGGGGCGGGGGAAACGTTTTGCAGAGCCGCCGCTGGGATCCCCCCCCCCGCACCCAGGGAGCAGTTCAGCAGCGCGCAGGTAATGAGCGTGTTCGTGCTGTTGGTGAACACCCAGACAATCGACACTGGGAAGCGAGGGGCACCGCCGAATCTGTAGGAGACAGGCGGGAGCACGGACTGACCCACGGTGCCATTGACCAAATCCTGATGGATTTCGATGAGGAGACCCAGGTTTCCCCCTGCGGAGAAGTGGAAGGGGCAGGTCAGCGACACGCTTCGCCCCGCGGCACGAGAGCACGGGCTGGACCCGCTGCCCCTTCCCCTCGTCAAGCGCAGCCCCGTGCGGGCGTTCCCAGCACACCTCGCCCCACCACCCCGCCTGCTGCAGCTCCGAGCACAGAAGCCGGTTCTCGGCAACGTGCCGCGGCTGCATCCGTATTTTGGGGGATGATATCAAGGAGGACCCGAGCCCTGGCAGTGAAGGGCTCTGCCTCTCCAGGGCTTGCAGGGAGCTGAGAAACACCAGTCGATCAACCTGAGAGGATTTTTCTTCCCTTGCAGGGAAGGGCACAGCCAGGGGTGGGCCAGCTGTGGTGAATGCCCTCTCAGGGTTAAATTCGTGATTTCCAGCCCACACCTAAAACCAGAGAAAGCCTTTTCACACGTATATTATCATCACACAGATGAAAGCAGAAGAGATCCTCTGAAGTTACAGCCATCCTGCCGTTACCACCCTTCACGGGCTGTCCAGAGATTACCAGCGGTAAATAATCCAGCAGTAGAAGCAGCGAACGGGATCACAGTGAATGGCTGTGCTGGGTCCAGCTGGACCGCTGCTCTCAGGGGTGACGTCTTGGCAGATGCTGGGCAGTGATTATATGAACCATCTTGTGACGCTCCCCCTCCAAAATTTCTAGCCTCCTGTGGTTCAGGAGAACACTTCATGGTCAACACCAGTTGCTTCCCCTTATCATGTCAGCTCAGCATTATCCCAGTCCCAGCTTTTACATCCCCAAGTCGCTCTCTGCCTGCCCCATCCCAGGCTTACCGATGAGCATCAGGATGGAGCAGAGAGTGCAGCATCCCTGAAGAGAGCTCCTGTCTTGCTTGCCTTGGAGGTGCAGCAAAGGCACAATCGTGAGAAGCTGAGCATCTGTGCTGACCTCAAAATCTGCATGAAGACATGTCTCGGGTAGGCAGTCAGTGGCCAGCAGCTCTGGGCGATTGACTTTTAACTACTTGAGACAGCCCTGGTGAAGCCTGGCTGCACGTCGTTGCCTCCGCAATCGCTCTTCAGCTCAAAAGGATGATACCTGCTGTCACGACAGACAAGGACTGGGGTGGTGGGGTGCAGCCAGCCCAGGGGAGGGCTCAGGGAGGTGCCGGACCGATGAGGGTGCATCAGAAATCTCCAGCGGGAAGGCTGGAGGGTTAGTGTCAAAGCAGGCGGGTGAACGGGATGGGGGGCAGTAACATTTCAGGAGGTCGATGAAGGAGCTGCAGAGGTTAGTG
>NW_008824190.1:624511-639586 GCF_000699105.1 Pygoscelis adeliae | reverse complement strand
GAGGGGGGAAAAAGTCTATAAGGATTTGGGAACAAAGGAAAACGTGAGAGGATGGCGTTTTACTCGATGTTTTTGCCTCTTTCCCCAAGGCTGCTCTCCTTCCCAAGACCCCCTCTCGCCTGCCCTCACGGCCCCAGGTACGGGACACCCGTCCCAGTCCCCTCCACGTGCGGCTAACCCACTCCAACCGTGCTCTGTCATGCTCTCTCTGCCCCCTCTCCTCTGCCAGCTCTGCCTGAGGCCAGGCTTAGCTCGGGCTCTGGGTTGGTGCTGCAGTATCTCCAGCTGCCTTCTCTCCCACCTCTGAAATCTAAACCAGAACCGGCCCCATCAACGCAGAGCCGAGATGTGCAAAAGGAAAAGCAACTTGTATAAAGCCTGCAGACGTTATTGCTCATTCTTTTAACGAGCTTAGAGCTGGGAAACACCATCTGAATATCTATGTTTGTATAGGGCATTGCTTTTTAAGTGACTATAAATCATATTGGTGCTCAATAATCAAGCTTTATGTGAAGGGGAGCTGAACCAGGTGGGTTTCGTGAGCCCAGGGAGCGGTCCCGGTCCACTAAAGCCAAAGTGGGTCCCGTTCCCAAGCCCAGGCAGCAACGAGACAGAGCACGTACAGCTCTCTGTGCAGCCAGCCGCCGGCAGACCGGCGCAGACAGCGAGCAGCGCTTTTACCAGCACCCCCATACCCACACACAGCACTCACAGGGACGTGACGGACGCGAAGGGCCTGATCCTGCTCTTGCTCTCCAGCTGATGGGGCTCACAGCTCACTCGCAGGTCTCACGCTCGTTCACATCACACAAACATCCCTCCAGCAGCTGGCCCAGCCCTGTGTCCTCGCCTGCGCCCAGCCCCAGACCTGCTGTCCCTCTCGTACATGGTCCCAGCCCCCTTGTCCTATTCACCAGCCAGTCTGGCTTCGGGTTTGCTACGGGATCAGGTACGAGCGCAGACTAGAGAGCACACTCATACGGAAAATAGGTGGGAACTGCCCCTTTTATCCCCCCTCCTCTTTACTTTGCCACGCTTGTTCTTCCCCCTTGACTCCTCCCAAATAAACAACCCACCCTGCATCACTTTTCACTCCATTCCTCTCAGTTCTGCTACATCCACACCCAAATTCAGTATTTCCGATATCGTTACCTAGGCAAGCTGGTATCCCTGACAAGGCACAGAGCCTTGCAGGACTCTGCTCGCCAGCAGGTCCTCGGCATCCCTCTTCGGTTATCTGGGAAGTTCGACCATTTCTTACGTTACAGTGACAATATCTTGGAGGCAAATGATTACACAGTTCAGAACTGCTTCCTGTCATGATTTTAAAGAGGATTTGTCCTCTAAGGTCTAGCGAAGTGACTGTCACCTTCGTGGATTCGCACCCAGCTAGGATCACTACTGAACAGGGGATTTATTAGTTTGAACGTTCACAGAGAGCAAACCCAGGAGAGGTGCAGGCACAAAGCACCCAGCGTTTGTATATCCCCAACTAGATCGAGGTTTGAGCTAGAACTCTTGCTTTACATGTAAACACTCAAAAATGTATTCTCAGCGGCCAGCTCAGCCTTATTCCAGTGGTCAGTAAGGTATTACGCAGCCGTCTCTGTGTCGGAGTGATTTCTTGGTATTACAGCACATTCATGGTCCTGATCCTCTTCCACAAGCTGCAGCTCTGAACGCTGGGGGGGCTGGGTTTTTGGTATTAAAAAACCTATTCGTATTTGATGGTTACAGGGAGTACTCCAAGCAGATACTCCCCCTCTCTCAGCACTGGAGGAGGGGGGTTAGGCAGCATTTTGTGAAGCCTGCGAAAACTTCAGAACTTGCCTTTAGTTGAGGCGGATTTTGTCTCAAAGTTTTCTTGGAGATCTCCTTAGCTGCAGAAGCATGAAGTGTTGTGACTATAAGGGCACCACTTTGCCAACAAACCCAGCCCAAGGAGCCCTGAAGGATGAAATGAAGGACAGGTGGAAGCTTTGCAGGGGTCTCTCCCTCCCTCCCTCCACGAACTGTCTCCTTACTTTTCAAAGGACCTTCCAACCTCATGAGGTGCATCACAAAATTCGGCGTTTGCTTTGCAAAAGCCTTGTGACAACCCAATCCTGAGCACAGCACTCAACAGCGTCCACTACCTCTTGCCTATTTTGGCCTGATGGACGCAACGGTCGCGTTGCAGAAGTCCTCACACACTTCAAAAAGCCTTTCTCTGCTCGAGCGGCTCTGCTTCGCCATGGGACGGCACCGCTGTGGGTCAGCTTTGGGGAGAACGGCTGGGATTTAGGGGCAGACCTCAGCCCTCTGCAGCTGGCCACAGCCACCGGCGTTCATCTGAAAAGTCTTTCAGAAATGGAGTTTGCAACTGCAGCAGATGAGCTCATCCTCACCTCCGACACCTACAGCAGCCTCCCGAGAGGCAGAAGATGAACGCTTTGGTACTTTTCCGGTGTTGACGTAGAAACATCCTGCCTACCTTTCACAGCTCTGTAGTTATTTCTAAAAATGAAGTTATAATGGTACAGGTGTTTTCTTCAGAGGCTTCTTTTGCTTCCAGAGCTGCGTGCACGCTCAGGAGATGATGTAGCCCAACACCACTAAGCATCCACTGCAGAAATACCTCAGCATCCATTTCCACGTGACCTGCCTGCACGTCCCGGCAGCTGTGGGACCTTTGCTTTCATCTGGGGGCTCCTACGCCATGTGCACGCCGTCGTGGAAAGGCTATTTTAGAGCCGTGAGCGACGCTAGGGCAGGAGGTGAGAGTACCAGGGCTGCAAAATGGGCTCAGCGTTGCAAAAGCAGCATTACCTGCCTGAAGTGTGGGAAGCCTCCACCTCTCACCGAGATGGGGACATTGCAGAGCACCGGCAGCAGAGGCAGGACAAGGCTCACCAGCAAGTGAAAAACTAGGAATTTAAGAATTCCTCCATCTACAGCAGAGCTTGAGAAACCACACTGTAATAAGGATCTGCAAAGCACCAAGAGTAATAGACAGGGGTTAAAAGTGCATAAATGTTAAAAATACAACAGCCTCCGTGACATCCTGAACTGCCAGGCTTCACAGCAGAGCCCATCACCCACGGGTGAGCAAGACGCGTCCCGGCTCCCACCCCTTCCTTCCTGCCCGTGCGTGTGGCCGGGGCCGTCGTCACCCCGATTACCGCTGCCTCCACCTGCATCGCTGGGGGAAAGACGCCTGCATGTGGCTAGATGACGTGCCTGGTCGGGGTTTGCCATCTGAAGGTGACACCGTCCCCCCCCCCACGCTGTAGCTGAGCGGCAGCTGGGACCCGTTCTCAGGGAAGAGCGCGGCGCAGCCCAATTCAATACATCTTTTCTCCAGCTCAGGGAAACCACCCGTTTCTCTAATATCTAAAGACAAATGCCAATTAGGTCCTTGGTTTCATGAAAGCACAGCAGAAAAGGTCTCTTCCTACCCCAGCCCCGCTGGAGATGCCCCCTTTCACACCCCCAGCGCCCAGAAATAAGCCACAGGCCACAGGTGCTGCAGAGGGTCGTCTCCAAACTGAGCCACCCTGGACGCCATCCCCTTCCCTTGGCCCAGCTCAGGCACCCTTCGGTCCCACAGCCCCGTGGCTCCGACCCTCCTGGACTTACTGGGGAAGAGGAGGGTGGGGTGAGCAACCAGCACCATGGGGAAGTGCCCGTGTCTCCCGGCCCTGGGACACGGCCAGGTCGTGACCACGAGGATGGAAGCTGCTGGTCATGGACCTCTGCAGGGCACGGGAAGGAGCTGGGAGCCATCACTGGGTAGTTTTCTCTCCCGGGATGGAGACTCGCAGCTCAGGGGACAGCAGGGCGAGGTGGGCAGAACAAGCCCTTGACACCTCCATCGGTCCCATTGGACTTTCCCTGCGCAGGGGAAGCTGAAGGTCTCCAAAAGGCAACCGCAGCCCAGGGATGAGTTACCAACCTGGTGCCCCGCTCCCCGAGGGTCAGAGAGCTGCAGTCCCAAAGCAGGCAGGGTTCAGGATCATCTCCTTTTGCCCCCAAAATCAGAATTTGAGCAGATGAGCACATTAATTACTACTTCTCCATAACGGAGAACTGCAGTGTTACACTGGCTGGGGAAGAACATCTTCCTTTTTCAGCCCTTCTTCCTTTTTTGGCCCTTTTACAGCTACAAATATGAAACACATACAGTTTGCCTCTGCTAGCACATAACAGGTAAAGTGCATGGGAGTTGTTTTCTCTCTCTGAAGTGCCCTGAAATTACTCTCAGGATATTTTTTTTTGATGGTGGTGGGTAAGCAAGGACCCACTGAAAGGGCTTTACAGACCACAGATATCATCACCAGCCCATCGCCATGGGGAACGGCACATCCATCAGTCAAGAGACACCAGGAAAACAATAACAGCGTTTCAGTCCAAACAGTCCGTTTTCACAGCAGAAGTGCCGCGCGTTTGGCATCACACGCTCTCAGGTAGTGCTTCTCTAAGAAATCCCATTGATGTGTCTTTCCCAGGTGATTTTTGGGATTGCCGTAAGACTCCCTCCTCCTCCTCCGGTCAGGAGGAGCCTCCAGCCCTGGGCACCCCCCAGCCAGCACCTCCAGACTTGTGCTTTAGGGGGAAAGAGGAGAAAAAAGGCACTGCTTTACTCAGGTTGACGGTTTTCCGACAGCAGCATTTTATGGATGAATTTGAGACCCATTTACGGATGGGTCTCAAAAAGGGCAGAGCAAAGCAGGACCTGCCTTCCCCCGGCAGGCAGCCAGCCCCAGGCAGTGCGTGCGTGGGGCTCTGCGCCCGCGCTCCTATTGCCACGGTTTCCTCTTCGAGAGGGTTAAAGCTTCTAAATCAAACCCCTTAAAGAGTTACAAGCACAAAGAAATTGAAGTCTAACCTAAGTATAGCTGAGAAATACTCAAGCTAAAGGAAAAAAATCACTATGCTGTCATGATATTTCAAGATGAAGAAACTTTATATTTCAAGATGAAGAAATCAGCTTATCATCACTGACTGTAGCAGCAGCTGCCAGGTAACCATCACCCACATCACCCCAGGCCACAGAGTGCTCTCATCTCCTGCTATACACCTTCTGAAAAGTTACACCCACAAAGAATTTATCTGTATGCATTAACATTTGACAGCCACGTTAGTCTGTGTGACAAACACATCCTCCTTTCCGATTAGCAACACTTAGGTGATTTCTTTAGCACCGATCCCCCGAGTACGTGCTAGGGCATCTCCAGCTCAAGCAAGCATCTCTGCCAGACAACACGCCATGCAACACGTCTGAACATCACCAAAACCGCCCAGTTTTTGGGGAGGACAAGCTGGAAAGAGTCACGTTCCTTCCCTTCGCTTTGAGCCTGGAAACAGCCAGCATATTTGAGATATAATGGTACATTTTCCTAGTGACGATCACCCAATTTTGGGACGCAGCAGTCTCCTGGGTTCCTCCTCAAAAACACTCTGGGGGTAGTGGAAAATCCCCCACCCTACCACATATCAGAGAGCCCAGCTAGTTACTGCCCCTCACAGAGACACACCTTCACCCCCCCCCCGCCTCCTGCAGTGCTTGCTGCCCACTCATTTTGTGCACAGAAAACCACCACAACCCCCTTTGCTTCTCTTCCCCAGGGAAAGCTTTGGGGCTGATTTTATGGACCACCGTTCATCAACACGCCCCTGGGAAAAGACTGCCCTTTTATTACCTAATTGCCTTCAAATCCTCTTCACCCGGAGCCACGTTAAAGGAAAAGTATTTGTTTACAATATCCGGAAAGACACACACAATGGCTGCAAATATCTGGAAAGGACACAGAAATGAAATGAAAATCTTGTGGAAATAAAGATTAAACCTGAAATCTGGAGGAAAAAGCTTACGTGCATCCTTCATCCAGGTGATTTGCTGCGAACTTGCTGATGCAAAGCCTTGTCAGGGGCTGTCCCTGTGCCCGGAGCGGCTTCAGGCTGTGTTTAGAGAGCTCATCCCAGTGGAGCACGCGAGCTTTTCCAGATGAGCTAAATTACGAGTCCTCAAGGGTTTGGATATATATAATCTTGTCATTCAAAATATACCCATTTCTTCCTTCCCTAAACTTCTGCAGGGAATAGTTTTGCCCCTTCTTGCATGTTGCTGAGCACGAAGCGTCACCATCTGCGACTCCTGCATTTTACATTAATACGCACATCAGCAAAATACAAACCTCTAAATGGAATAAATGCTCGCAGATGGAGAGCAGGCAGTAGTCAGCAGGTGTGTGACGCGCCCCCCCCCTCTGCTTTGTGGAGGTACCACGACAAACGTGCTGCTCGACAGATGCTTCCCCCCGAAAAATCAGTTTTCTGCATAACCAGTGTTTTGACAGAAGGATTTTGATGCAGGAGAAAGGGCTAATGCTCTTTTTCCTGCGGTCAGCCGGATTACTTGTGCTCTGTGTCTTTCACAAGTGTCTTGGTTTTTTTTTTTCCCCCCTTTTTTGACACTGAAGTCTGATCCAGCAAATGTCGATAGCGAAACGTCTCCTTACCTTTCACCAGGGCTTACGTATGTGCGTTTAAAAGTGTCCTTAACTGGTGCTGGAGGGGATTGTTTCTTTAAACATGCAGTGTTTTCTCAGAATGTAACTCTGACTTCTGGGAATCTTTATTCTCTCTTTATTTCACATCTTCTCTTCTGCTTAGCAGCAGCCTTTCACCTCTTGTTGCCTCTTACAGCTTCTGCTTTCCTCCTTCCCAGTGTTTTCAAGCCCAAATTCTTCATCGAAATCTTCTTAGTTAGAATTCCCTGCTGGTATTTCCCCGGGGTGAGATGCTGGAGCTCTGCAGAGACGGGATTGATCTGCCCCAGGGGGGTCCGAACAGGAGTTTCCGAACAACAAAGCTGGTTTTGCCTTCAGGTTTTTTTCAGTAAAATAATAAAATTCCCTGCCTGTAAAACATTTTGAGGTTTGGCTGTTCTGAGAAATCAAACTGCTTTTGAGCAACAGGTTTTAGGGTGAGCCCTAGTGGCTGCTTTTACATAAAACCCCCTTTTTTTGTCCCTTTTTTGCCTCTTTGGGCTGGAGGGCGGGGGAGCTGGAGCCGTGCGCTGTGCCGAGCAGGGGGTGCTCTGCCAGCCCTGTCTCCCCCAGCCCCACTGCTGCCGTGCCCAGCCCTAAACCCTTTAGAGGTGCTGTAAAGGATTAATTAACCACAAGCCAATCGTACATATCCAGTAGATGGGTCGGTGTGAAATAACAGCAGAATAATCAATCACTTGGAAAATCTCGGTCTGGTGCTATAATCACCAGACTCCTATGAGTTTGCTAAGGTTTTCCCTTTATTTCATTGAATCTATCGAAGTTATTAAAGGGGGACTAGGTAATAATTTGCTTCCCTCCCTCATCTAATATGTTTATCCCCATTACGTTCCCGAGGCTCAAAGTGCTACGACAATACAGTTAATGAACAGTAATGAACTGGAAACGGGTACTTCCCATTAGCAGCATAGCAACATCCGTCAACGAATACCTAATTTTCTCTGGCTAATGACTAAGGAATTCTTTGAAGTTCAAATGGAAAAAGGTGAGGAGAAAAGAGACGCTGGGTAAAATTAGCAGGTACCAATTGTTTGGTGCATGGGAGAGAGAGTACTCGCATGTCCCTGCTCAAAACAGCGATGCCCGCGTTGCTGCGGATTATTTAAGAATTTAAGAAGAGCGGGAGGTGTACGGCAGAGTTTCTGGGAGAGTTTGTTACTGTGAGGTTTGCTGTGTGGTCTGCACGCTACCTTTAATATTTCACATACTATAAACAGCCGTCCGCCCTCCCCGCACGCCTCCGAGGTTAACCACAAGGAAATTTGTTTGCACCATCTGTCTTTCCTTGAAATTGTGATAGTTGCCACATATTAATTTGCTTCCGCCTTGTTCTTCTGTAAATTCATATTGCCCCATTTCCATAGCAAAACTGTTTGTGTCTCTCTGATCCTGACAGTTCCGGCTTGAACTAAGGTTTTTAGTTCAGTGAATTATTAACTTTTGGTAACACATTTTTAGTTAACTTAGCTGAAGGACCCTATTAAAATAGCTTCTATGTTTTCCAGTAGCCAAAAAGGAGAGAAATGACAAGTAAAGCAAAAAATGTGAATACTTCTCAGCTTAGCTAAGAATAATTTCAGTACAGCAAGTGCAGAATTAAAACTTCTTTTTATGTAAGAAAAGGCTTTTCATCACTACATGTAGATTATAATTGAGGGAAGCACGGATCAAACGGTTGCAAGAAAGATACATGCATTCTTTTTCCTTTTTTGGTAGCCTCTCTTTCTATCAAACTGTTCTTTGCGGAGTGGAAAGCAGCTTATTTCTTTTTTATGCGAGTCCTGTGAAGAGCAAAAGGCTCCTGGCTGCACAGGGGGGCTAATGGAGGGGACCAAAGGGCAAAGGGGGGATGCACCAAAAGATGAAACAGAGCAATCCTGAGACCTGTGGGCGAGCAGGGGGCTCTGGGGCACACCGGGAGGAAAACAGAAAGCTCTGGGGCATACTGGAGGAAAAATGGGGGTTCCTGATGCGACCAAGAAGGTAAATGGGGGGGCCTCTGGTTTCACTGAAGGACTGAGGACTCTGGGGAGCACCAGAAGCTGAACGGTGGGCTGTCCTGCACACCCAAGAGGAAGGGGAGCGGTCCCAAGGGGATGAAAGGGGATCCTGGGGAGACAAGACACCAAACAGGGGGACGTGGGGGGCACTGGAGGGCAAATGGAGGCAACTGAAGGTGCATATGGGGGTGGGGGAATTTGTTCAGGGTGCACAAGGTCAGGTGCATCTCCATACCTCTCCCCAACCCTTCTTTGGCACGATGGACATCACATCCTGCAGCTCCTTAAAAGCGTTCATAGTCGTATAGGCTTTTGAACAGCCACTCCTGGGGTTCTCAAAAGAAACGGATATAGCACAGCAGACGAAAGAGAACCAGCACCACCGCTAGCCCTAAAGCCACACAGGGATGGGACTTGTCATTGACTTCTTAATACTAATTTCTTGCATCTTCTGCCACCGTGTGGCCAGTGAAAGAATGAACGGAGATGCATTGCTTTACTGCTCCTCACGTTTATTCCACCCTTGATGGGTAATACAGACTTATTTTCAAGTTCATGATTGCTTGAAATATATTTTGTTAAGCTGACCACTTTATGAAATCATTTATTTGAAGACTTGATTTCTTAGTTTTGGAAAACGTCTTAAACACAGCAGATCACTAGCATAGTGGGAAGGAGAACGAAGCTGTTCATCATTTATTGGCTGAAAGAACTGAAAAAGCTTGATTGCAAAAACTGGTCCGGTATCATTACAGCAAAGAGGACCCGTTCCGTAACACGGCACAACAAACGCCCGTATCAGACAGGTGGCAATTGCCAAGAAGTCCCGTTCCTTCAAATGAAGGTTTGATGCTCACAAGCTGCTTAGGAAGAATTTAGCCCTCGTGGGAAGCGGGGAGAGGTGAAGCACAAAATTTAAACAAAGCTCTCTCCACTCCACATTTTATTGTTGGGGTGGTTAAATTAATTTGAATAATACTTATGAGGAAACGTGTTCCTTCTACATTCACCATGAACAATTTTCCCCGAAACAGATTACACAGTTACCTGGAGGAGTGTGCTGGCTTGGAGTTGGCTCATAAGAGGAGGGTGGTGTCTGAAGACCACAGCCCTTGGCAGCAGCAGCCGCAGTGGGAGGCAGAGCTACAGTCACCACGTTCCTCGTCAGAAAGGCACCTATGTCAGGACAATCTGTCATCAATACACTTCGGTCGGTTCTCCCTTGTGCTAGCCATAGTCCTGCATGCTCCAGCTCAGGGTAGCGGCAGATTTTCAGCTTGCAGCTGATAAAGACGGAGGTCCCCTGAGCAGGGGAAGGTAAAGCTGATCTCACTGACTAAGGGAAGGTTTCCACATTACCCAAGGGCTTTCCCTCGTATCCTGCGGGCGCAGGGAGGCAAAGAAAGCTCAGGAACCCTGGATACCCTCAAATAATTTGAAAGAGGGCTCCACTGCTCAAGTATTTCAACTACCAATCAGGGTCCTTTGTCAGCCAACACAGGGATTGTTTTTTGTCACCACCTCTTCCCCTATGCTCCAGGCCACGGCTTCACCCAGCAGCACAGGGGGAAACCAACCCCGCAGCACGTGAGCTGGGCTGCGTGAGGGACCGCGTACGTAACCGCTGTGGTTTGCTACTTCAGCGTGATTAACAAAGATCTGTAAAACTTCACATTTAAGTTGTGCTGGCGTAACTGGCACCCAAGGAGAACCTATAAACAAAATGCCTGATAAAGAAAGTAACAGAATATGTGCTGCAGACTGCTCAAGGAATTCACTGGCTCAGCCTAGAGGAAAATTCAAGTTCCTGCCTGCGTCTGAGGCTGCCGTTCACAGGCCCCGGGAGGCGTACCTGACAGAAGCCAGCTTACTTCAAGCTTGTATTACCTGCCAGCATTGCTCGTGTTTCACTTCCTCGCATACCCTCTGATCAACAGCTTCCTGCCAAGCCCTCATTCAGAAACCCCTTCCAACTCCTGATGACTGCAGCAGTGGCTCACTGCAGACGGGAAATACTGTGAGAGACAGCGTCAGGCAGCTCAGTCCACATGAAGAGAAGCTTTCAAGAGCGTCTCTTAACACTAGGATCTATATATTCAGTATTTAGATTAAATGAGGGCAGCAAGTTTAGCACATACGCATCTGCGCTGCACTTGTACCTTGGACACAAGAGCATCTTGCTTGCACAGGAAAGCCAAGAGTGAAAGGGACCAGCCCCGTTTTAAGGTCTAGTCAGAGCCGAGTGAACACCCCCAAAGATATGGAAGAATGAAAAATAAACAAATCCTAAAATACCCTCCTCCTGGTTCTAAAATTCCGATGTTTCTACTAATGATAGGATTTGCTTTTGTTCCTTACACTGTGGCCCTTCAATGTGCCAGACTCCAGTTTATCCTCCCAGCTACCAGGAGCTGAAAGGCACCTCTGTGCTCATTACCTTCATATTCAGGAGAATCTGGTGGGGAAAAAAAAAAACCAACAAACCAGTCAGCCTCATCCAGCAGCCAGTGTAATGATGACCTAACACAAATTCCTTCTTCAGAAAAGATGAACGAGCAGGCACAGTGCGAAATTCGTCAGCAAATACTGTAGCTACTGGGCCTTCGCCCTTGATACAAGCACAGTGCAACAGGCAGAAAGAACACAAGCATTACATTACTGGAAGTCAAGGAAACACGAGAAATATATTCCTCATCTAACACAGTCATCTCTCCTTCCCAACATGCAGATCTTGCTACTTCCCCCTTTCCTTCTAACCTAAACCTTTTCAGAAATACCCTAACTATACCAGGTTCTCTTTCCAGGTCATCTCCCAAGCAGCATGGCTCGTATCAGTGACTGTTACAGGGGTACGGAGTATGTTTAAGAAGAAAGAAGTCACCGAAATATGCCAACGCCCCTCAGTTTGAGTAGTGGCATTTTCATCAAATAGGGACCGTACACTTTCATTTTCTCTAGAAGGGGTAAAGTCCAGTCTGGGGTGAGACAAGACCCCAAAGATTTCCATTCTGCTCTGCTAAAAAACCCCTAGAACTGCCAGCTGACCAAAAGGCTGAACAACAGGGAAAAACGCAAAGATTTCAAATCCTGAAGGCACTTGATTGGAGGAGCACTTCACATCAACAGGTGCTGGGAGCACTTCCCACGGTGTGATTAACCCTCACTCAGCAGAGCTGAGGCAGACTGGCTGGCTGGAAAGACCAGGCTGGCTGCACAGACAGCAAGAGCCGACCATGCTCAAAGGCAGAATACGGTCCCATAAAGCTCCCATAACCTTTGGCTTCCACCTGCTCCCTCTCCTGAGCAGGCACCGAGAACTGCGTGGAGAGGGTGGAGGTGTCTGAGGTATGTGCAATATCTTCATCGTGGTGACGCACCAGCATGGTGGTGCTGGAGTTCTGACTGCCTCTCCGCGGAGGGTGGTCTGGGCTAAGCTTGGAGTCCCAGTAAGCGCGCGGTGTTCAGCACATCGTCTCTCGTCAGGTAGCAGCCACAGAGCTGGCGGTACCCTGTGAACGCTTCCCGTCCATGCAGGACGCGCCAGTTGTCTATGAACAGTGCCTGCAGGCGAAGAGAAAAGGCCGTCAGAAGAAGGGCAGCCACCGCAGCCAGGGCCGGGATCCTCCAGCAGGACAGGTCCTGGAGCTGGAGATCCCTAGAGACTGGAAGAGCAAGTAAGGGTATGCCACGGTGGGCAGGACCCTTCCTGTTCAACTCTGTCAGGCAGCACATGAGACTATAGCCAGATGCTTCATGTGATCTAGCACAGCTGTTTTACCTGCTTTAGCCAGCAGTTTTGCTCTGCTGCTAACCACAAGCTAAACATGACAGCTAGCAAAGCCCAGAAATACATTCTGGGGTGTTTCTTTGCTTTTCTATTAAGAGAGGTTGCGCAATAGTTCACCAGCAACAGAAACTGGCCATCTTCAGCCTCTATGGCGTCACCTCACCCCAAGGCATCCTTAGGAACAGAGAGGTGTAGGGGCTCCGATATGGTCATCTTCCCTGCTGGACTGTTTAATTTTTGAGGCCCCGGGCTCAGGCTGAATCTAGACTTTGTAGGAATAAAACCCCTTCAAGCAGGCACAGCTGGAGGAAGAAGCCATGCACCGTAACACCTTCAAGTCTGCAACCGCGGCTCTAGCTCTTCAAGCTCCTCCAAAGCCGCACCCAGCATCACCCTTTCAAACACAGGGCAGAGCTTTTTCCTTTCAGTACCAAGGTGTGCTACGGCACCTTAGGCATTTCTGGGACAGTGAAGATAGCCTAGGTCTCCTGTGATTCGCTGGCAATGTCAGGGTTCAAACATAACCTCAGAACAGAAGTAAATTCAGTTTCCCACACCTTTATAGTTCCATCAAAGATTTACTTCTGGAAGAAGTTAGAGGCTGAACATTAAGTGTTCCCAGCCTCTCTGCTTCTGAAGGTCCTCATTTCGGTGACTGGAAAGATCTTCCTCCTCTCCCCCAGTTGGGACTAACTTTCCTCTGAGGCAGCGTTTAAATTAAACATTTCTGCCTTATCCGGAAGCTCGTATTCTTTTAGGACAGTAGGACACACTCCCCCCCCCCCAGATGCCAGTACTGTAATACAGGGCACCTTAAAACAGCTGTAAAGAGGAAAATGGCAGCATACGGAGCTTGCCTGAAGCTTTTACCGCAGTCGCAACAAGCCTGCACATCTGAAGAAGCACCCTGCCACCCTCCCTGTACCAAACACACACGAGCCTCCCAACTCCAAGTCCTACCTTGCCCGGCTTCAGTTTGACCCACAGTTCATTTTCTGGTCTCCTGAGCTCTGTGGTGAGTGTGCGGTGAGCAGCGTACCAGCGATGCACAACATCATAAGGCACGGTGTTGATGACAGCACGATCATAGTTATTGTATCTGAAAGTAAAGCAGAGATAAGAGACTGCCCACGTGGCTCCACGAGCACAGCCAGGTATTTCCAGAGGGAACCTCAGGAGCCTGTAGGATTACTCAGTATTTAAGGGAGGCTACAGAGATGACCAGGGAAGGTTATGCTGCAAGCGCAGGACTTTCAGGAGAATACACAACACTGGGAGCAAGGAGGAGTCTACTGTCAAGTGTAAAACTGTTCTTGCTGGTTTTCCATGGGAGGATGCGCCGCAACAACGGGTAAGACAGAGAGCTGTTCAGAATAAAAGTGCGAAGCAGTGCTGGACAGCCTCCCGCACTAAGCCAAGCCAGAGTTTCAGAAAGCAGCCCAAATTTCCTTTGGAAGGGGACCAGCCTGCGCTCTCCCCCTTCCCTGTACGGCAGGCTAGTTTCTAGAGGCTCTTTCAGAGAAGGGCTGAATTCTACTGCCTCTCACATGAGGCGAGATGAGGGCATGGAGCTGAAGGGAGGATGACAGGAGTGGAAAAAAAAATAAAAATCAAAGCTCAGCACTGACGCTCATCTTTGTATTGGTGGTTCTGACACTTCCTCTAAAGCAGCAGTGCACAGCCCAGGAGGAAATGCAGGGTGTTTCTGTGGTTTCACCCCTGCCCCTCAAACATACGTTGGTTTTCAGTTTACGATATCTTCTGGAAAACCACTACCGTCTGCCACAATCCCCCCTCCTCCCCATAAGCAAGAGGCCTCACATTGATGTTACCTGATCAGATAAAGCTCGTTGTTCCAGGGATAGACATTGAGGACCGGCCCAACTCCGATCATGTGGTTGTGACAGTCTCCCACGTTCTCAACATACTCGTGCTTCAACGGCACCTTGCTGAGCAGCTCGAATTGATCAGGGGCTTGCCGGAGAACCTGCTCTGCCGCGTAGAAACCATCCACCAGCAGCGTCCGCCCACCCGTGCCCTCGTGCTTCAGGCAGTGAAACACTTGGATGCTGCATGGGCGAGAGAATCCAGAGCACGAGAGAAAAGACCTTGGCTGCCTTTCCTGTGGAGAGAAGGCGCTCCCCGCAGACCCAGACAGATGTAGATGGATGCACCACCCTTCTGATGGTTGCGACATACTTATTTGTAATACAATTCATTTCGCTAAGACCTGCCAGGGAATGGAGACAGACCGGCAAGAAATGGCTGTACCTGCCACTGCTTCAGGCCCAGTCTCACACATTTCGCTTTCCAAGAAGAGGGCTACTGCCTACACTGCCTCCCAAATCAAGTGACATGAGCCTGGGAGACTTCAAGTGGTGTAGGATCAGGCCTGTGTCACTCAAAGTCCACCCAGGCAGCAGGATGCAGAGGTTCAGAAGCATAATACTAACTTCCCCGAACATCTCAGAACAAGAGGACAATTAAAGAAACGCCGGTTGTACTGCTAAGTTCTCCAGGAACTACAAGGGGAGTCCAGGGTGACTCTCACTCAAAGGCCTGTACATCACGGTCTCCCACAGGCAGTCAGGAGAAGCCCTTCATGGCCGCACATTAAAGACCCTTTGGAAAGCCTGGAGCAGAGGAGTCCCCAGCGAGAAGCCTACCTACAGGGACGTCCCCTCCCTAGTGGGAAGCCATCCAGCTCAGCTTTTGCCCTTCTATTACTTCTCTGAAG
>NW_008824190.1:619626-624435 GCF_000699105.1 Pygoscelis adeliae | reverse complement strand
CAAATATCCAGGAGATGCCTCGAGCCACCCGCTCCCAATTTTCACAGCGTACCAACTTCACTTGCCAGAAAATCAACTGTGACCTTCTGGGAAAGCCTTCAGCTTCTGATCTCCCTTCTGGGCCTCTTAACCCAGTCCCACAGCAAGTGATGTGGCGGGACCTCCCAGCTCCACCCTCACCAGCACCTTTTCACCTGGGGGCTCTAACCACCACCCTTATTACCCACAACAGTTTCAGGATAATTTTACAAAGTCAGTCCGCAAGCACTGGAGCAAAGGACACTCTGTGCCTCAAAGACAACAACCTCCTCCTGCAGCTCGGGGCGCTGAGAAAGCCTCTTCTGAGGGCAGGCTCTTTGGTACCTGATGAGTGAGATAAGGTTGCAGTCTTTCCCATAGCTCGGGAAGTTTCTATCCTCTACCCTTTGCAATAATTTAACTTGAGACTTGTCAGATTTGGCTGATTTCAGCCAAAGCAGCAGGGGAAAGCAGACATTCAAACGAACTTATCTTTCTTGAAAAACACATCATTTCCTTTAGAAGCAGGTCAAAGACTGTTTCAAGTGTTTCGGAAGCAAGCCTGGAACAGTCTGGGAAGACGGGATTTCTGGCAGAGATGGGGGCTCAGGAAAGCCAGAAATTCATGTTCTTCCTGCACAACTGTGGCTTTGCAGAATTGCAAGCATTAACAGTTAGCCCGACTGATTTAGCCCATGCTGTCATTGCTTGATACAATGGCTGCAGATGAGAATACAGCTACCTGAAGGGAACCCTTCCAAGTGGAAAAGAAAGGTATAAAAATAGCAAATGAGCGCTGTAGTTCTGGCACCGAGCAGTTCAATCAAAGCTCTTCTGTAGGCTGAAGTTCTGATTACTAATTACTTTCTTTATTTGATTTTGGGGAAGATTTTGCGAGCTCCTGAAATGAGTCAGCCAAGCAGGTAACACTGTGCAGGTCATGAAAGCACATGGGTTCTGCAGTCAGCTGTTCAGCGAGAACAGGGAAGCCACCTAGACCTGGCTTGAAGTATCTGGCAGGACCGATGTTTTATGTGCATACTTCTAGCTCCTCAGAGCACGCTACAGTCCACTTACTTTGCTCCTGACACCGAGCTGCTTTAGAACGAATGCTACCACTCAAGAGCTCCCCGCCTGGCTGGGCACAGACAACAGTGCTCAGAGTGCCACCTGGGTAACACCACCCTTCCTGGTCTGAAGGGCTGCTCCGAAATCCACATGCAGCCAACAGATCTCCCCCCTCAGTCCTCCTCTGCTTTTACAGCTCTGCACCACGGACCTTTCCCATTAAGATGTTTAGCAAGTTAACAGCCTGCTTGCCCATTAAGATGTTTAGCAAGTTAACAGCCTGCTTGGGAAGAGCTAATCCTGCCCTAGGGCAGGAGGCGTGGACTGGATAACTTCTCTTTGTAGCCCTAGTTCCATAAGAGATCACAGTACTTCCATCAGTTCTCCCCCAGGCCATTTCCCGATGATTTCCCTCTTGATTGAGATGAAAGCAGACAAAAAAAATTAAGCTAGAAATTATGCCTAAGTCTCTTGCACTTCATTGCGAACCATGATCAGGGCTGCTGCCTTTCCTTCTCCAGCTGTGTATAAAACTCACAGCCCAGAGGCTTTATCAGAAAAGCAGTTTGCAAACTAGCATTTGGGAAGCTGCTTTTAAAAGCACAGGCAGGTGCAAACTTCCAAGGGCCGGGGAAGCCTGGTTTCTGACTACCTACGGGGCTGCACACCCCTGCCAAAACGCAGACCCCAACCCGTTTGAACTGAAGCAGAGCGACCGCCCAGAGCATACGTGAGCACGGCACGTACGTCAGTTACCACTCACGGCTTGGGAGGGCAGAGACAGTTACTGCAGGCTGTGCCAAGGTGAGCTGTTCTCCCTCCTTCCCCGCAGGCTACCGCTAACCCGAGCTCAGCCAGCAAAACAAACGGTGCTGACGTGGGTGAGGAGGGCTTGCCTCAGGTCAACAGGATTAAGTCAAAGCAAACTTTTGCAGCAGCTTTGTACAACAGCCGATAAGGGGCACTGGCTGCAGGAGGAGCTGAGCCTTGCCAGATGTACCCAAAAGACAAATCAACCGCTCATTTCTGTGAGGCTGAATGCTGTGTATCACTTCGGGGACTGAGGAGGGTGATTTCAGAAGAGACCGTCAGATAAGCTTCAGTAGCACAGAAATGACTACAGCGCTGAACCTTCTTTGTGGCTACAAAGACTACTTGAACCACAGCAATACCAAGCAGCAGCCAGCTATCTAACAGCCAAGTCCTTCATTGCCTGCATTCTGGAAGACCTAGAAGTTTCAAGCATAGGACAAACTGATCTACAGACTACCCCACTCCACAGGGATCAGACAGGACCCAGAACTGCTGTGTGACTAGTAGAAGTACATCCCGTCAGCAGCACTGGAAACAGTGAAGCCTGTGCCGCTGGAAATGGCATCGCTGTGAATCGCTCCTGCCTTCTGCACTGTGTGTCTGTGAACCAGCAAGAGCACTTACCCGCAGGGCTCCTGGAAGTAGGTTGTGTCGGTGTGGCGATCCAGAGCCAGCTTGGTGTAGGCAGTGTCTCCCCGAGAGAAGTCGGAGGTAAAGTACCACATTCTACCGTAAATGGTCTCCCTGCAAGAGAGGCGGGCGATTACCACAAAGCGCTGCGGGGATCACTGTGGTGTTAAAGCAGATCCGCTCTTGCATTTGAGGTTACACCCCTCCATCCTATGTACAGAGTAAATTAGAGCAGAACAACGTAACAAAACTCACATTGTCAAGAGATGGTGCTTCTAATGCTTCCTTCTAGTATTCAATTTCTCTCTTTCCTCCTAAAAAGACTGATGGCAATGAGCCTCGCTTCCCCTCCACAAATACAGATCTTCTTTCCACACCAAACATCAGCCCCAGTGAAATCAAGGAAGCCGCTGAGTGACATGAGGAGTTGCCAGAGCGCAGCTAGCCCTTGGCTTGTACCCACCGCAGGGTTACCTAGTAATCCCATTTCTTGTTCTTGGGATCCTGCGTTTTCACCCACCTCCCCCCTGCAACATGCACGGAAGGGAACAGAGAGAAGGCAAGGACACGCAGTACTCAGGGGCTACAGGGTGAGGGTACCTGAAGAAAAAAGTTGGCTGGATATTCCTTGGAGCCCCTCATTTCTATTTGGAGTGACTATTCATTAAAAGAAATCCCTCCTCTTCCAATGGTCCAAGCAAGGCAAGTTAAACTGTTTCTGCAGCTTGGATAAAACTTGAAACTCAAACCCCGGCTTGCCATGCTGTTGGTGTGTTTTAAACAAACACAGAAAAAACATTTCCCAATATTTTTCTCTAGCGAGAGCTACAAATTGTTTTTGATCTCCCTGGCTCCCAGGGCCAGGGCTGCCCTCCTAACCTTTCAATTCATAACAGGAAATGTCTCTCCTTGCAAAGCTCTAGTCTTCCCAGACAGGCTGCTTCCTTCAGGCACTCCTCTCTGCGTGCAGTCCCACTATCACAAAAGTCATCATGTGCTCCCGAGGCAGCTCCATAACCTAGTGACTCCAGGCTCTCCCCTAAAAAGAGGTCAGATCCCACAGTGCAATACTCCATCTCCGTTCAAGCAGAGTGGCCAGAGGCTGTAGAAGACCCAGACCTTTTGTTTGCAAACCAGGCCACGCTGCACAATATATAGGGATAAGAGGGCAGCGCCTTTCCAAACAAGAAAATAACAGTCTACCCTTCAGAGCTCCTCTGCAAAGCTGTCAGTGGCCTTCCCAGGGCAGCCCTAGTTACCTGATTAAGCTGATCCTTTCCGCTAAGATTTCTGTGTCCTCTTTGGTGGGAGTGACATTCTCTACAAAAGCAATCCCATACAACAAGAAGTTTTGCAGGAACTCCTTCAGTCCCTCGTCCGTCTCCAGGAAACTCCGGCAGTCGACGGACGGGACCTGGGCTTGGCGGTAGATTTCTGCGTTCCAGAGAATCCGCGGGTGCATGACCTGCTGCTTCTGCCCCTCGTAGCTGTTCTTCACCAGCCACTCCAGCCCGTACCGCGTCACGTGCCCGTCCGGCCCTTTGACGGGGGAGAAGAGTCACAGTCACCGCAATCGCACTGAACAGCCCGAGAGCGCGGCCAGCGCAACCATCAGTCTAGGACAGTCCTCACCCTTTTAATTTTGTCTGGTGACAGGCTCTTTGCACCCTGATGCCACCCAAAATATTATCTGGTTAAGGCCACAAGTCCTAAAAAGCATTGTCGTTGCTGCAACAACTCCAAATTCAGAGCTAAGCATTTCAACTTTAGTGGTTTTGTTTTCTATTGACAGGACTCCAAGGAGAAGTAAAGCACTGGAGAGAAGCCCATAAATAAAGGGAAGCTACAACAAAAGGAAGAAAGCAGCTGGGAAGCTGAGGAGAAAGGACAGAAAATGTGAATTCTGATCAGGGATAACAGCTCAAATAGGACAGGGTAAGGAAAAGAAAACCAACCATTTCTTGACCAATCTGTTCACCACCTGCATTGCTGCTGTGTTCAAACAAACCAATAGAATACCCAGACACTGAAGATACACACATCTCTACCCAAAAAGGGCTGGGGGGGGGAGGAAAACCACGCACATTTCAGACTGAGGCGTGTTTACAGTAACAGCGTTGCTCAGAAGAGCAGTGTTTAAAATCTGCTTACAGCTAAATCTCTTCCCAAAACAGCTACTGATTTAGAGATAAGGCCGCCCTCTCCCAGCACACCTAAGGATGGGCTCCACCAACAAAGGTCCCTCCAAGCAGGGCCGGTGGCCCGTGAAACACGCAGGGT
>NW_008824190.1:615376-619604 GCF_000699105.1 Pygoscelis adeliae | reverse complement strand
GTGGTCTCATCCACTCGGACAGCCTTGGGTTTGATTCCCAGGTCCACGCTAGCTGTGTCCAAGCTGCGCTGGTTCGTCTTGGCATTGTAGCAGGAAGCTGAGCGGCAGTGGTCCCGCAGCCAGACAAAATCGAATCGCATCAGTGTGTTCGCATACCTGAGCTCTGCAAAGAAGGACAGGCTCAGAAGATGCATTGGTGTGAACAGTGAG
This sequence comes from Pygoscelis adeliae, assembly GCF_000699105.1. Classification (NCBI taxonomy): domain Eukaryota; kingdom Metazoa; phylum Chordata; class Aves; order Sphenisciformes; family Spheniscidae; genus Pygoscelis; species Pygoscelis adeliae. Next base: position 619,394 of record NW_008824190.1, on the reverse strand, counting down.
AAAAAACAAAGCCAAGAACCGAAGCCGAGAGCCCACAGGTTATGATCCCACTTATAGGGGATGCAGAGGCTGTTAGACTTAGCCCCTCTTTACATAAATTAAGCCAGCTTGTCACATGAGGAGGACCAGGCAGAATATCTTCATAGAAGGCCTGGCTGTCAGCGTTCTCGCCGTGGTCTCCCTTCTTACCAAGCCTACAGGCAATCTCATCCTGCAACAGGAAGGAGCATGGCTAACAAACGTGCTGGTCACACACTTACATCTATCATCTCTCTCCAGTAAGTAGTAAATTCAGAGCTGTGCAGCAGCTGTCGTACATAACGCACCCCCCTCTGCATAGTTGTAGACCCCAGCACAGGAATACAGAGAAGAGTCGAGCAAATAATCACACCAGCATCCAAACTATACAAACATTACAGACAACATCCAGACCTTGATGCAAAGCTTCGATATCCATTTAGCATCACAATAAAGCCTCTCCTCCTTGCTCCATCCTGGGACAGCTTAGGAATACTCAAAGCCCTTTGGAAGGGGCTCAGAGCCAGCAGAGGCAACAGGAGAGCCCTTCCTGCTCTAGTCCTACTCAGCTTTGAAATCCAAGTATCCGAGCTCACTCTGCAGTAGGAAAACAACAATATCCTTTCTTGGGGCCACTGTGTTGGATAAAGTGCCGAGCAATTCCCTGTGCTTACAAGTGACTCAGAGTACCAACATTTAACTACTTCATCAGGCGTCTCCGGACGCTGGACCAAACCAAACAAGCCATGAGGAAACACGTGCATCAGTTGCCAAGTCACCTCCAAAACCAAAAGGGCAAAAATCAGCATTAGACAGCATTTGTAACTGGCTTGCTGCGTTACTTCGCATTAAGACGTGCTCTCCTTGCTTTTTCTTTAAGTGGTCTCACGGTGAAGTACAATTTGCATCAAAAAGGCTTTTATGCCCCCCCCAGCACCCCCCGCCTCCTGCTGCTCATGCCATCCAGCCACACAAACAGACAGGCTGCTTGCAAACCTGCTCTAACAACTGTGCTTCGCACATCAGTGTTTCAAGGAAACCCTGCACAAGTAGGGGCAGGAGAGCAGGGCACACACCAAACCAGCCATCCCACCTGCCGGTCAGAGCCCCGAGCGTTACACAGAGAAGTGACTCACAGGGCAAGGCTCAGATGCAGTTATTGTTCAGAAATCCCTTGATTTGATTTCTGATTTAGCATTGCCTTGTTTATCATAAAAGTCTTGCCACCGGCAGACAAACCTGCTCCGTCCTGCCTTTGGGAATTCCCAAAGGGGACATGAAACACAGACTCCAGCGTGCACCCCTCTAACGCAGGCCACTGCAGAAGAAAAAAAAAATCACTCCCGGGGAACAACGTCAGGAAAATCTCACTCCTCTCCCCAAACAGACTCACAAGCAGGTACACAAGCACCCAACACACCTACCTAGATGGTCACCGTGTAACTGCCAGGCACACTTGAGGGACTCTGGGGCCGTGTGATGCCAGCGAGCCGCAGCGGTGAGGACGGTCCTTCTGTCACAGGGCAGCCACGGCGAGCGATGTCTAGTGCTTCCACTCAGCTGGCACGGCACCTTGAACAGACACGCCAGGCTCCTGCACCACATCCTGAGCAGCCGGGAGAGAGGGGGTGGGGGGGGGAAGAACAAGGTGACTCGGCTGTGCTACTGCACCAAATCCCCGTCTCCATCTCTGCGCTCTTACGCCGGGCACCGTAAGCGCTTCTGGGAAAGCTGGTATCATCCTCCACAACTGTAGTTTACTGACCAAAGAGGTGAGTGAGAACTAGTCCATTGAGGAGGAAGAAAAGAAGCGGGCACGATGACTGGCAGCCTGGCCAGAGGAGAGAGTCACCTACCTCCCGGGCACCACCGGGACATGAAAAAAATAACTAAACACAGAGTTTGGAGGGTCTCGTGTTAAACGCCTTCGCTGCCAAGTCCGAGTACCGGCATCACTTTTGCATTCTCCCGGTGACAACAGAGTCAGGCACGCTGCCGAGCTTTTTCCAGCACCTACAATCCATGCTTATTGTTAACAACACACAGACCACGCAGCAGCCTCCACGGACCCGGGTGCTTTACCCTTGTCTAGACCAGCTGCAGCAGATGCTTTTGCAGACATCACCGACGCCCCAGAGGAAGACCATGAAGTTGCACGTGAAAACTGGCCGCCCTCAAAAACCGCATGCAACGGAAGCAACAGGGAATCAACCGTTAGGGGGTCAATGAATTTTTTTAAACAAACAAGCTAGTCCAATCCCCGCACATCAGCTGGAAACAGAAGGAGGAGCGACAAGGGTGTCTTGCTTATTTTGTGACCACCATAAACCACAGCAGAAAATAGTCCTGAGAAGAAACAAATGAGATCCTAGGATTTATCGGGCAGAGCAATTCCAGAAGAGACAGCTGCGCGTTCGATGCTCTTGTGCAAAACGCTGGCAAAACCTCATCTGCCGCAGGTCTTGTCCCCTCTCCGGCCTTCCCAGTTTGAATTCACCATTCCTGGACAGAACTACAGGGACCAGGGAAGTAGAGGGAAGTGACCTTGGCGAGAGAAGCAAGAACTAGAGGAATCCAGTAATCAGGTCAGTTCTAGAAAAAGTATGCAAAACAATGAGGAGGAAGAAAATCTCTATTTCCTCTGAAGGACACAGCTGGCGTGGAAGACAAACCAACCGTGGTTAACCTTGGGCTAGAGATTGGAAGGGGGTTTCTCAGAGGGAGGTTTGTAACAACTCTTCAATACGAAGAGTAAGGGCAAAAACCTTACAAGTTTTAAGATGTGAAGCCACGGTCTAAACGCCCTGTCACGTTTATGAAGTTCTGGAGATCAGGTCTAAACCAGCAGGATTTTAACAGCGCTTTGGTCTGAAGCGCATAGGAACGCGGTATCACAGGATAAGACACAGACTCGGAAAGCATTTCTTACCCTAGACTTCTGATTTTCCTTCATTTTCTGATCTGAAAAGCACAGGCACTGGTGCTTTGGCTGCCCAACCTGCTTCTCCACTTCATAGCTGACTCAGTGCAGAGATCTCAAAAGTCGGTAATATCAATAAAAATCAACAGAGGTGCCATATTCCCAGACAACAACTTGCTAAGTAGGAAAAAAAATAAAATACAGACAGCCAGCTCTAGGAAAAGAAGTGGAAACATTTTCATAAAGAGAACGTGGTTCGAGACTAAGGTGCACGCTTTTCAGCCATCGAGTTTTGCAAGGCTCTCGGCCACAGCCTGCGTACAAGTCACTGACAGCTTTAGCGCTGCAGAAAGATTTCAGCTCAGAAGTTTCCGATTTCTATGGCTGCTAAAATGCAGTACTCACTCCTCAGCAGGCTGCAGGGAATCAGGTTGTCCTGCAAAGCAGCTGGTTTCAGGTCAGAAGCTGACGTTTCGCTCCATGTAGCAGGAGTGGGGGCACTGGGAGCTCCTCGCTTGCTGCCTGACACCTGCAGTAACTAAGATCTCTGCTAACACCACCGACCTTGCACTTTAAACACTGCTGCGAAGCCCGTGAAGCTCTTTATAGATGCTGGCTGAGCTGCAACATCCTGAAAGACTCCAGCATTCTCACTACAGACAGAGAAACTGGGGCACCGCAGAACTTACACAGCCTGAGCCAGTTACCGGGCATCTGAAGACACACCAGAATAGTCGCTTTTCCTTTTGGTGGTCTCCAGCCAGCCACAGGATCAGGTTTTGTAGAAATGCCAATGCTAAGTTCTAGGAGAATGCTTTCCAACCCACCCCAGCTTTGAAAACTTCGTATAGGAAAAAGAATTAGCCAAATTTGATATGCAAACTTAATAACTAAGTGAGGAAAATCTGCAGCTATAGAAAACCAGGAGTCGACTATGACGTCTACTGGCTTTACAAAGCTTAAAGAAATTATTTAGCTTCCTGAACTCGCAAAGCTCAGGACTATTCTTTGAGAAAGACACACAGGAGGGAAGACCCTGTCCAGTTTGGCTTTTGGATGTCAAGGATATCCACTAAGCCA
>NW_008824190.1:613170-615357 GCF_000699105.1 Pygoscelis adeliae | reverse complement strand
GGGGGGGGGGCGGGGGGGAAGCAGCAAGCTTGTTTGCACACGCCTGGTATCTCCTCACACAGGACCCAAAACTGATAGGAAAAGCTCATCTACAAATCCATTTAGAAAGTGGCCTCTGCCTGGGGCAGCTCCAGCCGTAGTTATCTCTTTCTGCACATGTTCCTTTTATCTCGGCCTCTTCCAATATCAAAACCTACCAGAGAATAAACACAGGTAATGGTAAGTGACCCAGATATTTAATCTAATCAATGAGACCTCTGGTTCTCTGCTGTTCTTGCTGGAAGCAGACACCACAAACAGCTCACAGAGGAGCCTTAAATTAAATCTTTCCAAGAGATACTAAATCTAAGAGGAGTTGAAAACAAACAAACAAAAAATATCTATATGATTAGACAGGATTTACATTTTGCCTTTGTGTTTGTTTAATCAGAGTTAACAGCTCTCTCCTGGCTGGAATCAGTTCCGTGAGCAGCTAACTCTTTTCCCCCAGCCCTCCTGTTTACCTCACCTTTACGTTGTCCAGACCACAAGCAGCTCACCTGGGCAGCAGTGAAATGCAGCAGCCGAGAGCTTTCAAGACAAAATTTCCCTTGACATTCAAAAAGAAAGGGCAGGAGGAAGAAGACATTAAACTACGCTGCACATAAACGCAAGCGGACTTCGAGAAGGGAGAGATGTTCAATTACCAAGCCTGCCCCCCTACCCAAGCAAGACAAAAATCCCGTGCAGACATTATACGTGAGTATCTTCTGCGTGGCTCATCCTATCCCAGGGTCCACCACGTGGTGGATGAAAAATCGGAGCATGCACAGAACCCACGCTAGAAGTGACAGGGTGAACAGGAGGAACAGAGTGGAGGGAAAGGCAGAAAACTCAAATATATTGTGATTTGAGGAATTACCGTAAGTCTCTTGAGAGAAAAGACAGGAGACACGCTGTGAAAGGAGGAGGAAGGAAGAGTGGGCCTCACGAGGGGCTGGTCTGTCCAGGAGACTTCGGGCCCGGCCCTTCAGCAGTTTGCCTCACTGCTGACACAAGAAGCATCTGAAGTAACCAATACTGCTATTTAAGCTCTTTGATAAAAAGCCACAGTTCCCATTTTGAGCGAAGAAAAATACTGAGCTGGAAAAATTAGTAACCAAATAGTTTCAGCAATGAAAACACATACGGAAGGAGAAACCACACAAATCTGTGGTCTTTAGGCAGCTTTTAGCCAAAACCTTCCAGGAACACGGTGACACCGGCCCGCTGGCGCTAGGGAAGCTGCTCTGATGCCCCAGCCGCTGGTGCTGTGAACAGACCTGTTTCATCACTCTGTGACAGCACGTCCAGCCTGTTTTTCAAGCTCATTTGGCATCTGAAAAAAGTTACCTGTGTTTCATTAAGCATTTCCAAACATTCAGTCGCTTACGCTCATGCATCCTTTCTCACTGCTAGAAGCATCTGGCTAAAGCAAAGGTTTCTCATCCGTAAGAAACAGGAAAGTTTCAGTAGCACAACAGGCCGTACGCTTCAAAAAGAGAGAGAAAGAGAAAATAAATTGTTTTTCAAGGCAGCCTGAGAAATGCTCTGCCTGCAGCGCTCAGACAGGGCTCGCATCCCTGCCGGCCTCTGGCGTACATGTATTTCATCTGACATTTCTATCGGCTTCGGAAGACGTACCCCAACACCACAGGGTGCCACTGCTTGAGCGAAGGCAACCTTTACCAGGGGAACGCGGATGAAGAGAGGGGTGCTGCAAAGGCCGAGACAGAGCTGCTGCCTTGAGAGGGCCGCGCCAGAACCCGATGAGCGAACCCGCCCCGGGCCCCCCCCCCCCCCCCCCCCCTCCCCCGGGATGGCAGGCGCTCGGGTTGCCAGCAGAGCTAAAGGTTTAACAGCCGGAGCTGACCTAGCTTACCTATTAATTACAAAAGAAACAAAAGGCAGATTGGCTGTCCCCTGCTGAGAAGGGCTCCCGCCCCCCCACCTCCCTGCAGACTGCTCCGCTGCAGCAGACAACTATATTAGATCTCAGCTGTCAGGAATCAGATTCCCCTTCCAGCCCTTCCCAGCAAGGGATTTCAATTAAATTAAGGAGCTAATAAAGACATCCCAGACGCTGCCAGCTTCGCAGCTACTTCATTTTACTAGAAGCAAAGGTAATTATCTGCTCACCCCACGTTTAACACCAAAAACCCGACTCCA
>NW_008824190.1:607618-608594 GCF_000699105.1 Pygoscelis adeliae | reverse complement strand
AGATGCGTCCTCCGTTGGGCTCGCTCGTTCCCCTCCGACGGGCCGTGCAAGAAACCGGTTTCGCTTCCCTGCCCGTGGGATTTCTTGGGAGGCCGCGTTGAGGTCGAGCGGTGCCTTCTGCGGCACGCAGGGCACACGCGGGTTTCTGCACGTGGCTTCTGCGCGGGCAGAAATGGGGGGATATTTCCCCAGGCCAGGACAGGGAATTCGCGTTTTTCAGGAAACGTGGCGGTTTCCACAAGAGCAGCAAGAAGGAAAGGCGGCCGAGCAGATAGGGGGTATTCCTGGAAATGGTTCGTAGGGCAAAAATTCTGAAAAATGTCAACGTGGGTGTAGGAACTGCTTCATTTTGATGCACGTCCAGCCCGACCTGAATGTCCAGCCCACCCCGACCCAACCCGAATGACCCAACGTAACGCAACCCAGTGAGGGTGACACAACCCAACCCAACGTGAACGATGCAACCCAACCCAACCCAGCAAAACCCGCCATGGGTGACGCAACGCGGCAAGATCAGAGGAAAATCCAGAGGACCTTTTAGAAAGGTCAAGGAGAGGAGGGTCCGCGGGCTGGAGCTCCGGTTGCTGGCTGGTCCTGACCTACCCCTGCTGCAAGGCTGTTGTAATGAAGTAGAAAGAGCACAACCACCTCTACCCGCCCGGGCTTCCCCTCTAAATGGGCTACGACCTGGTGAAACGCGGCTGTGCGTCAGGGACCTGAGAGTCCGGGGGGGGTTTCTGGTGCGTAATAAGGGGCTGAGCCTCTCTGCTCCTCCTGACTCTCTCCTTTCACGACACTAGGACTAAAGTCACCTCTAAACATGTGTCTCTTACAGTGATATTGGTCGGTGATTTCATAGAGTCATTAAGGTTGGAAGAGACCTCTAAGATCATCGACTCCAACCGTCGACCCAACACCCCCATGCCCACTAAACCATGTCCCTCAGCGCCTCATCGACCCGTCTTTTAAATACCTC
>NW_008824190.1:606201-606527 GCF_000699105.1 Pygoscelis adeliae | reverse complement strand
TTTTTTTTTTTTTTTTTTTTTTTTTTTTTTTTTTTTTTTTTTTTTCTGAGCGATCGGCCAGGAGCTCGTCCCCCGGCTCCTGACGCGAGCCATTAGGTTGGAAAGTCTCTCCTTCCTCCAGGCTGGAATATGTGCTCGACGTGGCCTGTAAGAGGCAAACATTTACGGGGTATTGAATATGTGCCGTGGGGGAGCTGGAGGCTCTGTGGTCCTCTCGCTCCCTGCTCCCTGTCGAGGGCAGGGACGCGGTCCAAAGGAAAGGGGAACGCGCAAGGGGGGCTTGATCAGCTCGGGAAACTTCTGAAGCTCTCCTGTGAAGAGCGTGT
>NW_008824190.1:603451-604579 GCF_000699105.1 Pygoscelis adeliae | reverse complement strand
CCCCCATGCCCACTAAACCATGTCCCTCAGCGCCTCATCTACCCGTCTTTTAAATACCTCCAGGGATGGGGACTCCTCCACTTCCCTGGGCAGCCTGTCCCAACGTTTAACCACTCTTTCAGTACAGAAATTTGCTCTCTCCAAACAGACCCGGGTGGGTCCGGACGTGCTTTCCCCAGGGAGCCCGTGATTTTCTCAAGCCCATTCCCAGCTGAATTCCTACACGTCCCTCTGACCTGCCTGGGGACACTGGCGGTGGGGGAGAAGCTACATCCAGCATTGAGGCTGGATCATCGCCCTCCTTCCAGCCTGCTCTGTCATGACCCCCGGTGAAGATGCTTTGGATCATGGTGTCTTGGAGAGCAGCGGCCAGCCTCCTCCTCTGGCTGTGCCCTGGGGGTCTTCCACATCTCCCATCGCATGGGAGCAGGAAGGATCCTTCCCAAATTACTGCAGACCGAGAATAAGCCATGGCACCTATCAGAAGTGGTAAACTGAGTCAGGAACCGACTTAATTTCCCAATTTCCATGAATGTGTGCTTGGTGATGTCCTCCAGAAAGGGAGGGTTTGACCAGCGTGGGTCAAGAGAAGTCCTTCCTTTGAACTTCATTGCCTGCGTATTTGTTGTGGAGCAGCAGGTCCTCTCCCAGGCTGCTCTCACGCCCTCCACTCATGGACAATAATAAAACCTTCAGCCTCACATTGCCCCCCCTGGGAAAATGGGGTGTCCCTGGAGGGACAGACACCCAGGGTGCTGGTGCAGGGATGGATGCACCTGCACCGTCCCGTGCCTCCCCATGGAGACAGGGGAAAGGTGAGCCTTTATACAGCCAAAGTTTCCCCTCCTGTGCTGGGGGTGGATGCTCTTCCTGCCCCAGAGCAGATATTTGGGGAGGGAGGAGATCAGCCTCCTGTGGGGGTGAGCGGGAGAGGTGGGATGAGTCAGGTGGAAGCCACGCAGAGACCGAGCCCATTAAATCCAGGACCTCAGCGGCTCCGTGTGTCCGAGATGAGGCTCGGAGCCCCACTAGGACCCATGTCCCCAGATCTGCCCCATGGCTCCTGCACAGGCTCCCCGGCCTCATCCCTGCGCCCGCTCCCCGGCGCCGGGGGCGCGCGCCGGGGCC
>NW_008824190.1:601361-602924 GCF_000699105.1 Pygoscelis adeliae | reverse complement strand
GCCTTTCCACGGCCCCTCGGGTCTGGCTAGGAGCGGAGGAATGCGGCTCTCCAGCCTGCGGTCTCTTTGTCCTAATGAGTGGCCCTGGGGGGGTCTTGGTGTCAGGGGCGCTTGGCAGGAAGGCAGACAGCATGGTCATCCCCATCCAGGAGAGCCACTGCGCTCAGCCCCCCCTGGTAGGGCAGCATGGACCAGCAGCATCCCGGGGGAGCATCCCCGGACTGTCAGGACCTGCCCGGCCGCTCTGGGAAGCCCTGGGAACAGCCGGGGGAGAGCCCAGCCCCATGTAGGGAGCGTCCACCTCCTCCTCACCTTTCCAAGACCATTAAGGGGCTTTGAGCATCTCTGCTGCTCTCCATCACCGGCTCTGCGGGGCAGAGCTGGGGCATGGTGTCGGGGTGAAGAGAAGGAGCCCTGCTACAGGGCTGCGTCCCCTCCCGATGGCTGGTGTGAGAGAAGACCCCTCCTTGTTGGGTGCTCAGACCCTGTTCCTTCTGGTTGGGGGTCCCACCACACCAAGTGCCAGTGGCCGGGATCCATAGCCGGACAAGCTCCAGCCACTGCTGAAAGGTGTTATTTTGGGAGGGTGCAGGCAGCTGGGTGATGCTGGTGTCACCCCCCTCTTGCCGATGGGACCCCGAAGCCTGTCTTGGAAGATGCTTTTCCTGGGAACCACAGCGAGGGACGGATGAGCTGGGTTTGCAAGACCCCGGGGCAGAGCATCAGCTCACCGTGGGTCTGACCGCCACCCTCCCTGCTTCGGGGGCTCCAGCCGGGCTCAGCCTGGGGGCGGGAAGGGAAATCCTCCGGCCCCTGCCGTGCTGGAGGGGGGAGCAGACCACCCTTCTGGCCTGACCGGGAGACCTTCAACCTCCGAGGCGTTGCCTGCACCTCAGGGGCTTGCTTACGGGCTTTGGGCGTCTTCTGCTCTGCCGTGTGCAATGGGTGGACATGCCTGGGGGATTTTTGGGGCTCACACCAGAGCAGGTGCCCACAGGGAGGCGGGTGACGGGCTGTGTTGGGGGGCAGCGAGGGATGGGGTGTCAGGGGGCCACAGCCGTGGGGCAGAGCCTCTCTGTCTCAGCAGAGGAAGGCAGGGAGGTGAGAGAAGGTCAGCAAAGTTTTTGCCTGGTCCAAAAGCGCTTAGGCAGGAGGGTCCAAGCCTCCAGATAACCACTGTTATTTAATTTATTTTTTTCTAAATAAAAAAAGGAAGGAAGTTAATAAATAATGTAAAGTGGAGAATGCATTAATGAAAGAGAGAGTGAGGGAGAGAGAGGAAAAGAGAGGAAGGGACAGGGCAGAGTGAGAGCGTGGGGGGGAGAGAGATATTCCTGCCTGTATCGATTGGATATGATTACATTAGACCTATCAAATATTCATACTACATTCCACAAGAGGTCATTGTGTGTGTTTTTCCAATTTAGCTCTGCCTTGGCGCAAGGAGCAGGCTCTGAATGGGAAAAGGGCTGCGCAAACGGCTCCGGCTCCGCGGCCCCGGGGCTGCCGGCTCCCCCTCGCCGCAGGGACGTCACCCGCCGGGTGCCCTGGGGCACTGACATG
>NW_008824190.1:600253-600591 GCF_000699105.1 Pygoscelis adeliae | reverse complement strand
GTGACCATGGGAGAGGACCAGAAGGGCGAAGGACCCGCAGCATCAGTGGTCCTGTCTCGGGTGGCTTTCAAGGACGCAGCTGTCCAGCGGCCGGAGAGAGCAATCGGGGTGGGCTGAGCCCACCTTGCAAACCCCACCCACGGCGGTCCTTTGCCCTGGGGAGGCAGCTGGGGGACTGCTGCCCAATTTTCTGTCCATGCGAGGCACTTCCCTTGCCCGTGCCTCAGTTTCCCCGTACCGCGATGCTGCCGGCGGGGGATGCAGCCCCGTACCTCCACCTTCCCGCAGCATCACCGGGGCGCCGCGGCCGTCCCCGTGGCCCCCGGCCCGGCTGCTCC
>NW_008824190.1:593765-600078 GCF_000699105.1 Pygoscelis adeliae | reverse complement strand
CCTTTTGCTCGTTCCGAAGAGCGGCAGACCCCAGACGGGCTGCAGCCTCCGCTGAGGCTCGGCCGTACTGGGACCGGAGAGGGGTGGCAGATTTGGGGCTGGGACAGGGAGGGTGCATGCACCGAGCGGGGAAGGTCTCTGCAGAGGTTGGTCATTCCAAGCCATGGGATTTCAGGCTGCCAGGCTGGGCTGGAGTCAAGAGGAGCATGGGAAGGTGTTAAAATTGTGTTGTCTTTAAAAAAGCCGGGAGGAGGGGGTAAGTGCACTGGCTATAAATACCTCGGAGGTGGCAGTGCTAATGAAGGGAGGGAATTGTGAGCAGCCCCTCAGAGAGGAGGGCCGGCAGCAGCGGTGGCTCCGAGGTCCCGGGGGAGGGACGCGGTTTTTAGGCTAGGCGGTGTTTTTAGGAGAGCCCTCTTAGAGGTGACTGCGGCCGAGTGCTGGAGTTGGCCTCTACAGGTGGGACAGCTTCGTGCTGTGACCCCTCTGAGTCCGGCCCGGCCGCGTGCCCTGGGTTCCCCACGGGGGAGCATCGGGCACCAAAGCAAAGCATCTTCCTTTGGTGGAGACGATGCCCTGGGGCTGCAGCTGGGCTGGCTCTGCCCCGGCTCCAGCTGCGTTCTTGCACCTTCCTGGGGTGCAGCGGGCAGTCCCTCCTTTCGGGGACTCTGACGAGCATCCGGGAGCGGGCCTGGGCTCCGGAGGGATGCTTGAGGCTCCCTGCCTGTGCCTGGCAGCAGCTCGAGGGTCTTAAGCCCTCGCTGCCCGCTTGGCCTCCCAGAGCCCCTGGCTCCGTGTGCAGGATGCTGCTTTTGGGTAGGAGGTGACCCCAGCCCCCTGCTCCCCCAGCCCCGCCGCGGTGACGTCTCCGCTCTGGTCCCTGCAAGCCAGGACCAGATGGGAGAGGACACCAGGGCAGCGGGAAACGAGGGATGGCAAAGGGGGAAAGCAAGGGATGATGGAAGGGAGCGGAGCAAGCAAGGGAGCACAGTGTGGGGAGAAAGCAAGGTCTGAGCCTCGCTGGGGTTTATTAAAGTTTAACAGAAAAGAAACCCTGGTTTGCGTGGAGGGGACCAGCTATTTTTAGCCGTGGGTAGGATGTCAGCTCTGGAAATAGCCTGCTACCAGATCCTAATGAAATCCTCTCTCTTTGGCTCTCACCCGGAGAGAGTTTGGAGGGGGAGGATCGCTGTCACACCCGCAGCCGAGGAGCTCCTGACATTCACAATGACTCGCCTTTTTTTTTTTTTTTTTTTTTTTTCCCCCCCCTCCTTCCCCCTCCGGTTTCTCCTATTCTTCGCCGGCTCTGCCTTACGCCGTGCAGAGGAGTCACCAGCCAAAAAAGTGAATGCGGGGGTGGTGCTGCTTAGCTACGGCCAAATCCCAGGCAACATGTGACCAGATTGGCAATTTAATACCAAGCCTTTCTCCCCTGCACACGCGCACGCTCAAGTTAAAGTGACATTGAAACGGGAACTCAAAGTGCTGAAGGCGACGAAATTGGGGGGAGCTGCCTCCCCCCCCGCCCACCGCCTCCGTCCCTGGGGAATGAGTTTTGCTCAGTGGGGCGTGAGAGGGCTTGGTCCGGTGCCCGGGCGAGGGAGGATGCTCGGGTCAGGTACCTGGGCTTGGAGGGGAACAAGAGGTGGAAGATCTGCTGCTGGGTGCATGGAGCAGCTGGTCTGCGGAGAGCTGAGCGCACCTGGGCATCTGCAGGAGGGCTACCTGGTACACGTGGTGGAGCTCAGACTGGGGCCTCTGGAAAGCCTGAAGAAGACCTGAAACAGTGGGTGGTGACTGCTCCTAGAAAAGATCAGTGCGGTGGAGAAGCATCACAGGGAGTGTGGGGCATAGAAGCCAGGGCGAGAGAGATGGCCCTGAGGGCGTGGGGACAGAAGAGACAGTCGTGGGAGCATCACGGCCCCGCCAAGCCAGGGGTTGAAGGTGCCATACAGGCACAGGTTGGAGGAAAAGCACGTGTCCTGCGGATGCAGGGTCAGGCCTGGCAAGAGGGACCGGTGCTCCATGGGCTTCCTGGGGACATTCAGGGTCCGGAGGGTGCAAACCCTTCGGTACTGGATTCCCCGGTGGGTGTAGCAATGGGTTTTGGGTGGGGACACATACATCTCCCACCCATGGCACCCCACACAGACCTCAAGCTTCGGCTCACCAAAGCCGGCCTGTTCCTAATGGGAACGAGAAACCTCCAGCTCTGCGCCCCTCGTCTGCTGAAGGAAGGACCCCACGCAGCCGGCCGGCTGATACGGTGCGAGGGATCCAGCTCCAGAGCTGGCTGCCTGCGCCGCAGGCAGAACGCGTGCCCAGGCATCTGCCGGTCCTTCCAGGGAGCTGGAAGATGGAGTTAGCAACTTCCCAGCGAGGAAACGCTTGTATTGACAGGCCCCCCAATACCTCTAGAACCAGTGCACCGGCCAGCTTTACCCAGCCTGCGCAGGTTCCTGAGGAGCCCAGGGTTGGGGTCTCCGTGTTGCACGTTCGGAGCCACACTTGCTGCTCGAGTCACATCTTTGCTCTGGTTTCTCTGCTGGGAGGGTGATGTGGATTTGGGTAGGGGACCTCGTGGGGACAAACACGTTTTCTGTAGAAGAAGAGCTGCCGTGGAAGCAGAGGGAGCCCGATGATGCACCAGGATGTCCTGAGCTTTGCCCAACGCTTGGCGCTCGCTATATGCAACGGGACACGGAGGGGGAAAAAAAAAAAACTCACATCTGCTTCCATGTTCACCCTCCGGCTGGGTTCCCGTGCCGGGTTACCAGCTCAGCCCGGGCGCTGCCTCGCTCAGCCCCTGCGCGGGATGCTCTCCCCCGAGACGGCACCTCCTGCCTCGCCGCCGTCCGCGTGGGGACAGAGCCATCTGCATCAATGAGTCAGCAGGACCCACTTAACACTTCTCCAGCAGGATCTACTCCTCCTGACAGAATGGGCAGCTTCTGGCAAGCTCCGACAGCGTGTTACAATCTCAGCCCATTAAAGGGACGCATCCTGAGCTCTTTATTGATGTTTTATGCTGCCTGGCTCCATCTTCAGAGAAAAACTCACATTGCAGTCAATGACTACACCTCCGCGGTGCTGCAGGCTGAGTAAGGCGCTCAGGATCTGGCTCGCATGGCGGGTCGGGCTCAGCTCCGATTGCTACGGTGGGGTCTTACACCAAAGCAGCCGAGAGACGTCTCGGGGCCAGGATCCTCGTAGGGCGTTTTCTTTCCAGGGACTAGGGAAGGTTCAAAAGGAAAATGCAAGGAAGGCGTTGCTTTTTTTTCCTTGCTTGCTCATCCCTCTTTGCTGGGCAAAGGAACTGCGTGATATGGAAGGAAAATAATGTTCTCTTTCCCGCAGCACTGCCGTCTGTTCAGCTTGAGCCCGGTGGGGTGGATGTACCTGGCCTCTTCCTCACCAAAGCGTGTGTTGGGAGCCACATGTCCCTCCACCTTAGGAGAATCGCAGTCTTTTCATAAGTTCCCCAGCGCTTGCTGTTGCTTCTAAAAAGCTAGTGGCACTGTCTGGCTTCAAGTGGCTTTTACATAATACAGACTGGCAGGCTAGATGAACATCATGGTCCCTTCTGGCCCTAAAATCTGTGAATCTAAAAATTAGAGGGCACCAGCACCTCATTGTTTCTGGCTGATTTAATCAGGGGAATAGCATGTTCTCTTTATCCTCTCCTTTTTTTTCCCCCCCCCCCCATCATCTTTCACTGCAGATGAATTTGCCCTCCCCCTGTGCCCAAGCTCGGCTAATAGCATCAGAAGAGATCAGACATCTTCAGCCTTGCTCTGGGATATTCTCCTCTCCGCTGCCCGCTTCCGGACTGATTCACGGCGGTTAATTGTTCGGCTGTCTGCACAGGCAGGACCAGAGGTGGTCAGGCTTGGAGGCGGCTGGACAAACGTGCCTAGAAAACAGTGCCGAGCTCTCCCGGTTGCTTTGAAATTGCAACTAAGTACTTCAGGCTCCAGATTCAGCTCTTCTGGTTTTGTGAACGTGTGTGTGTATCCAGAGAAAACACTTTCTGCGGAGGGGAAGGCAGGCGGGTAACTCCCCACCTTTTTTGCAGTGCTGGGGATGTGCAGGGGGAGTGGAAAGAGCAAAGCAGGGAGGAATTGCTGGCGACCTGCGGGGATTGCCGGGGATGAGGGTTCCCCCAAGGCAGAGACCTGCAACAGGCGCTGAGGACTTGCCGAGCAGGCTCGGCTGGAGTTGGGAACATGGGGATGCGCTGCTGCCATCTCAATGCCCCTATCTCGGTGCTATCAGCTGTCCCAGGCAGGAGATGTGCTGGCAGCCTCTGAAATAAGGGCAGAGAATGGGACTCCTGGGAGCTGCTTCTCTCCCCGTCCCTTCGGACAGGACCCTAAGGGCGTTCGAGGGGGTTAAAAGGTGGCGGATTCAAACCGGGAGGAGGAGTGAAACCAATTCAAAAAACCAGTTAAGAGGAGCCGGGACCAGTTGCAGGTAGCGGCGGGGAAGGGGCAGAGGCAGCGGTGCATGGGGCACAGCGTGAGCTGTCACAGCGCTGCGGGAGGGATGTTAAATCCTCCGTTCAGGGGCAGCCGCTCGCTCCCACAGACCCCGCGCGGGGAGAGACTGTCAGAAATCTAACGGAGTCTCACACCTTCCTCTGACACGGCTCATATCATGGCTGTGCACCGTCAGGGGACCACATCCCTCTTCCACCAGCCAAAAACCCTCCGAAAACCTGCCGAAGGCTCTGTCCCAGACCCTTCCTTTGGGAGCGGCTCTAAACTTTTCTGCTTTGCAAATGCATTCGGGTTCCCAGCCCTCCTCTTCAGAGCTGCTGCGGTCAATAACTCACCAGGAGGCTGCTATTCTCCCTCCGCTTCCCACCCTCCCACTTGTCTCGGTATCTCTGCATTCATGCCTTTTTGGCCCTCCCTCGGCAGCGGGTGAGGAATAAAGCAGCGCTGGCTGAGCACGACGCAGGCTGCGCTAGGGATGCTGTGAGCCAGTGGAGGGAAGCCTGAATCACCGGCACCTCAAGGTGGGAGTGATAGATTTGGGCTGGGAGAAAGGGAGGACATCACACGTGCTTTTAGGAGTCAGGTGCTCGCAGCCGGCTGGCAGTCGCTGGGAATTGGGCAACTCAGATCCTTTCTGCGCCTTTAGAGACGGAGCTGAGAGAGATGTGGAGAAGAGGAGGGGCTCGTGGGAGCGCAGAGAGACGCAGCGTTAAGGCTCTGAGCTGTAGCCGAGGCTGAGGGATGCTGTCAGGGACTTGTCCCTCTCGGAGAAACTCCTCCTGGAGCAGCATCTCTGGTGGGAACCTATGGAGATGGAGAAACGCTCAGCCTAGAAATGCCTAAAAATGAGCCTGGAAAGGCTCAGCTGGGTACCGTGCCGGGAGAGTAGAGTCACCGGCCCCTGCTGGGGAGCACTCCGGTGCTTCTGCTGGCATCAGCTGGGAGGGAGCCACTGAGGTCAGTGGGATCACCCTGGTTTACGCCCCTCTGTTAGGGCAGCAAGCGGCAGAGCTGGTTTTGTCACCCTTATTCAGGCTCCTTCTCCTCCCTTTGCCCCCCAGCCTGTTCTCACGCAGCCAGACCCTGCGCTTGCCCATCGGCAGCAGACACCAGCAACGCGTGGCTGAACCTCGGGCAGCTACCCGCCCCGGGGGAGCGGGTTCCCGTGCTGCTAGGGACTCGGCTGGGATGGGCGAGGGCTTGATGGCTTCAGCTTCACTTCTTGGAGACAGGTTCTCAGCCCTCCCTGAGCTGGCAATGGTGTTTTGCTCATCTGGCCGACGCTACCAGAAAGGACGGGTGACCAACCTGGAAGCGTTGAGAGGAATAAAGCGAGGGTGGGAGCTCTGGTGGGTTCCACAGCCAATGTCCAGTGTCATCAGGGAGAGGCCTTGTGTCTTTGGGACCGTCAAACCAGGTCCAATTTATTTATGAATGGGGCCGAGGGGTATCACAAGGATCCTTGGTGCCCCTGAGCAGCGGTTGTTGCCTTAGAGAAAGCAGCACAAGGAGGGGAGCGCACAGCGACTCGGGGAAATGTCTGGGACAGAAGGTCCAGGTCCTGTTTGGACCTGGAGCCTGAGGTTTTTGTCTCTGGGAGAATGGGGTGTGTGTGGGCTGGTTCTGCCGATCTCTGCAGAAAAGCCCCTTTCCCGCCTCTCTGCCCTGAGCGTCCATTGCAGGAGCTAATTCAGGTGTCGGTTTAGACTTTTTGGTAGCGTCGGGGGTGGACGGCATCTGGGCTCCTATCGACGCCTCCTGGGACGCGCGGGAAGAGGCGAGCCGGACAGGCGCGTGAGAGGGGAGAAGGGGAC
>NW_008824190.1:591875-592389 GCF_000699105.1 Pygoscelis adeliae | reverse complement strand
TGCTGCACGGAGGGCTGGGGGAGCCAGCACACGGCGGGGCTGTGCACGGGGGCTGCAGCCCGGATCCGGGCCACGCGTGGGCTGCGTGCAGAGCGGGGCTGGGGGAATCAGCCTCCCGCCACCGCCCCGCTCCACCCCGCAGCACCCGGGACAGGGTGAGGGGGTCCCTCCGGAGGGAAAAAGCCCTTTTCTCCCACCTGGGCGCCCTGTGCGGCTCGTCCCCGGCTTGCAGCCACCTCCAGCCTGTAAATCATTTGCTTTTACGACCCCTCCTCTGGCCCATTATCACACGAACTTTATATGTTTGGGGCTGCTGGCGGCCATAAAGCTCGCCCGGTTTCCGGGGCTGGCATGCCTGCCTCGCAGGCAGGGTGTGAGGAGGAGGAGGCTGGGGACACGCTGCCTCGGTCCCCCCCAGATGGGCAGGTAGGCGGGGAGGGGTGCAGCAGTGCCTCGGGGACGGTCGGACCAGTGGGGGCCGGGATATGGACTGGTTGCAGGCCCGGGGTCGGGC
>NW_008824190.1:583811-591750 GCF_000699105.1 Pygoscelis adeliae | reverse complement strand
GAGCAGGGAGGGCTGGGAGCGAGGGGGGGGCCCTGGGCTCCCCCGGGGGGGTGGGGGGGTGGCAGGAGCAGGGTCCCGGCTCTGGTCATTCAGTCCCTCTTCCCCCCATCCCGCTGGACAGGAGGACCCACAGATCCTCTGGCTCATGTCCCCTTGGGTCCCAGAGGGACCTTTGCCTCCGCCCGGCCAGCAAATCTGGGTCCACGTCTAACCCCTACGCCTGGGGATCGTAGGTCCAGGAGCGTTTGGGCCCCGATTCAGTGCTGGGGGTCCTCCCAGGACCTGTCTTGCCCGGGATGCTGTGTCCAAGCCCTGGACCCAGATCCTAAGCGTCCGGGTTGCAACGCACTGCATGGCCCGATTGCCAGCTCCTCTCTCTGCCTGCTGTCCCCGGGGCTCTGTTCCTCCTCGCAGCGTCCCCTGCGCATCTCCTCCTGCCTAAGCGTGGCTCACAGGTCTCCTCATGTCTCCCGAGCTCCAGGTCTTGCACAGGGGATTGGGTGTAGCTGTACTGGGTCTGCCCTTCGGCTGCTCTTTATCTCCCAGTTCCACTGCGTCCACCGCAGTGGGACCCTCCGCTGCCTCGGTCTCTCCCTTCGGGTCACACCTTGGTTCAAGCCCCACACGGGAACCTCACGAGAGTCTTTCTGGCTGAGTCCTAATGCCCAAGTACTGCCAAATCCCAGCGCACAGGTTAGAGGGGATGGACACCCAGATGTGAGCAGCTCCTCCCTGGGTGTAATTCAGCATCGTCCCCTGAGCGATCCCACCCCAAGATGGGATCTGGGTCACGAGGGACGTGGGAACCCACTGAGGCTGCTCTCTGCTCCTCTCTGCATTGTCCTAGCTGCAGGCTGAGATGTGTCATATCTCTTCAGGGGTCCAGGGGGCTTCAGGTCACCAGCCTGTGCTTTAGTAAGACCTTCCCAGGTGAGGAGCTCAGGGGCAGCAGGTAACGGCTCACAAGAGGGTGTTTTGCCTCTGTGGCCCGTTCTCACCCTGGCAGCGTGCTCACAAAACCTTCCCTGGGTCAGCCGTGCCCTCCTAATTCACCTTGATATTTCTGTTAAACAAATCGGTGTCCAAATCAATTGTGGGTGTCCTGGGAGAGCGACTCATGCACCGTCTGCGGCTCCCTGGACGGGGTGAGCATCTCGCTTGAAATCGCATGGAGGGGGCGGCAGGTGGGCTCCATGCGCAGGAAAAACCCCAATCTAAGCAGATCAGTTGCCTTTTCTTTCCGGGGAGGGGGATGGGAGAGACCAGATCTTGCTTGAACAGTCAAAGTAAGTTGCCTTTGCTTTTCCCTGCTCTTCAAGGTCAGCCTAGCTAATGAAAATCAATCTTCCCTCTGCCTCTCTCTGCTGCATGAGCAGATTCTACCTGTGGCCCCTCACCTACTTGAAAGCCTCCGCCGCCGCTGGCCGCCTGGCCTGCTGACCATGTGCAAGGCCGGTGGGGAGCTTCCTATTGAAACAGAGTCTTCCTGCGGGCCCGGGCACCGTGACAATATCTGTGTCACTGAGGGATCGCTCACTTGATCTGCCAGAGGAGAATGGCTTTGTCCCGGGGAAGTTGGCCGTGCACGGAAAGCACGTATCCAATATTGAAATCTGGGCTGGAAGTGCTGGGGGAAAGCTCTTCGCTGGGGTCTGGCATGCAACGAATGGCTTGGGTCCTCTGTGCGCTCCCGGGGAGCTCCGTTTTGCGGGCAGCAGAAGTGGGAAGTTTCTCTCTCCCTCCCTCCTAAGGGCCAAGACCTGGCTCCGTTGCAGACTCGCTCCTGCCTGCCCCCTCTCCTCGCCCAGCCCCATGGAGGTTTCACCCAGACGCCAGCGCAAGGTCTGGCAGCCCGAGGTTTTGGCGGTGGTGCTGATGCCATGAGGTCAAAGCTGCTGGGAGGGGAGCTGTGGGACACGGGGGTCCTCCCTGCCCCAGCCCACAGCCCTCGGATGGCCCTGACCTTCCCCCTGGGTAACGCAGGCGCCGCTGCCGGCGCTGCGGACTCGGGAAGTGCCGTTTCCTGAAAACAACAGCAAACAGCATGGCAGCCTCGGTGCAAGGAGCAAGACGGGGCTTGCCTGCCGCGAAGACTGCTTTCCCTGCTTCACCCTGTGTTTGTGCGGGGGTTAAAGAGAAACCTGCCCTTCTCGGTGTTTGTGACGGGGATAAATTGGTTCCCGGGCTGTCGCTGGGTTGCGCATGGGAAAACAGGATGCTGCAGTGGGAACCGCCAGGACTCGGGGAGTCTGTGGGCTTGGCCTGTCCCTGGCCAAGTGTGTGTCTCGTTAGTTGCAATTTGTTGCTGATGCTGCCAGGAATTAAATGTGTTCAGATCCCTTCCATCCCCGTGCCCCCGCCGTGTACAGGGTATGGCACCGGGAGGCTGTTCGGGGTGTGCTGGGAAGCCCCAAAACAGAGTCTCCTGCTCCGGAGGAGATGCCGTTCCCAGTTCTGTCACTGGCTCTGGATAAGTCACGGCTTTGAGTTTCCCCTCCTCTAGAGAGGGCCAGCGCTTTTCCCCGGGGAAGGAGAGGGAGGACAGACGGGGTCTGTCGGTCCTGGCAAGGGGTGGGAAATGCTCTGGAAGGACACGAAAAGCTCAAAAGCGCAGGGAGATGCTGTGCCCCCCTGTTTCAAGGGACAGATCTTTATGGCCCTTGCCTTTTGGACATGTCCAGCTTAAGCCTCCCCAGGCACAGAAGCACTTTGAGTCCGGTTGTTGGAAATAACTTCATTAGGAGTTCTCCAGCAGGTCTTTGCTTCCTGGTTTGTATGGATGGATCCTTTACAAAAGGTAACACAAATGTTTTCTCTGTCTTCCTGCCCCATCCTTTAGGATTTTTAGATGTGCCCTGATGCCGCAGGGTCTCCTCGCTCCTGGAAATGCAGCTCTCTTCCAGTGTGGCTGAACTCAGTTGTGACGAGACGATGGACCCACCCGCTGAGGACTTCCAGCAGGTCCTGTCCATTGACCAAATCCGCTCCATCCGTGCCAGCAACAACTACGTGGAGAGACCGGCTGTCTGCTTCCAGCAAGCCCGCTCCAACCCATCCCTGTCCCAGCCACCACACAAGCAAGAGTGGTCCCAGGACCGCCTGGTGTCTTCCACCTTCCAGGACCTGCCCCGCAGCCACAGCCAACAGCACCAGATGCCACCTTTGCAGCAACACATGAGCCATTCCAGCACGGCCAGCTCCGTCTCCCAAAGCACCACCGCCTCCGACCAGCGCCTCCTGAGCAGCCTCACGCCCTCCCACTCCGGGCACTCCCTCATCCGGACGCAGCCCCGGGCCGGCGAGTTGAAACTGGAGGAATCGCCGCTGAAGGGGGTGGCGGAGAAGCCCACCCTCCACACCGGCCACCTCTTCATCTGCGAGGAGTGCGGGCGATGCAAGTGCGCCCGCTGCACGGCCGCCCGCAGCCTGCCCTCCTGCTGGCTCTGCAACCAGCGCTGCCTCTGCTCCCCCGAGAGCCTCCTCGACTACGGGACTTGCCTCTGCTGCGTCAAGGGTCTCTTCTACCACTGCTCCACCGACGACGAGGACACCTGCGCCGACGACCCCTGCTCCTGCGGGCCGGGGTCCTGCTGTGCCCGCTGGGCTGCCATGAGCTTCCTCTCCCTCCTCATGCCCTGCCTCTGCTGCTACTTTCCTACCCTGGGGTGCCTCAAACTTTGCCAGCGGGGTTATGATGGCCTGAAACGACCCGGCTGCCGCTGCCAGAGCCACACCAATACAGTTTGCAGAAAGATCTCCTCCTCCAGCGGCACGCCTTTCCCCAAGACGCTGGATAAGCCGGTATGACCCTCCCGGGGAGGAGAAGCAGGCTTTACTGCTCTTCCTCCTCCTCCGCCTCCTCCTCCTCCTCCTCTCCCCTCCATCCCCCTCCTCCTTCGGCTCCCTCCGCTCTGCAGCACTCCCCGCTACCCACCATCACCTCCCGGGAATGAGACGGGTGAACTGGGTGTCCCCCAGCCTCTGGGAGCACGAAGGCGGCTGGGTGGCCAGGGAAGCTGGCACCAAGCTGGTGGGAAACGGTGGTTTTGCACACGCGGGCGAGGGACCAGGAGAGGCAGAGAGAGCTGCGGGTGCCCTCCCCGGCCATGCCCCTGCGGGGAAGGGTGACCCAGGGGGGCCTTGGGACTCTGGTCTCAGAGGGTTTTAGGAGCTGCCATTGCCCCATGGTGTGGTCCTTCCTGATGGGGGGAAGAGGCAGGGCGACGCATCCCCTGTGCAAGAGGCCTCTGGGAGCCAGACCTCCTTCTCTCTCTCTTTATCTCTCTCCAGCACTTTTCGTGGGTGGCCTCTCTCCTCTCATGTGGCCGTAGGTCTGCTTTCCCCAAGGGGCTGGGGTGCCGTGGGGTCCCACTGGTGGCAGTGGCTTCCCTCTGGGCTTGGAAGCCGCTGGGAGAAGCAAGCGAGCTTCAAAATGAGGTGGCATCGTATTTTTCTGTCTCAAAGAGGAAGGGAAGGTGTGGGAAGCTTTAGAAACCTTCTGGCAGGGGAAGGAGCTATCGGAGGCAGCCCAGCCCACTCGCTTCTGCCCGACTGCAGCAAGGGAAAGGTCCCCTCTGGGATTTGGCTGAGAACAAGAAGCTGGTTTGAAATTGCCATTCATTTCTCAATGCCTTGAAGGGCTGCCTCCAGAGCGCAAACCCTGGCGGGATGGGAGCTGCCGCCCAGCTCCAGCCCACCACCAAGCAGATGCCACAGGCACCGGCTCCGTGCTCGAGCCCTGAGAGCCCCTCTCTGGTACCTTCCACCAGCACTGAATTAACTTTAAAAAAAAATACCCCAAACCCAGCTGTCAACAGCTGCCACTCGCACTGCTCTCCCTGTCGATTAGCACCAATGCTGGGGGACTCCCCAGCGGGGACTTCTGCAGCTCCTGCTTTGGGCTGGAGGGAAACAGAGAGCAGAAGGGGGTGTCGAAAGACGGGAGCCCGACCTTCCCTCCCTGCAGAAGTTGCCTTTGAGTCCTCACCTTGCTTTCCTTGGCCCACCGGCGTGTCACACCAACACCAGCGTCACGCCGGCAGGCAAACCCTGCTGGCACTTGCTGAGGGTATTCTGCAACGGCGGCTGCCTGCGGCAAACTGGAGATGGGTCTGAACCAAGCCCTGGGGCTGGGCCACCTGCAGACTAGAAGGAAACCTGAATCGGGGTCAGTGCTTCATGATTTACTTGCTGTGATGATAATAAGCCCAACCCGTCGCTGCAGTTGGGGGGAGCTCCTCCTGGTCATGGACTCAGCCCCATCTCCGCTTGCAAACGCGTGGCGCCAGCTCTCAGTTGTGACCCCGCTGACGTCGGCCGATCGGTCGGGGGAGTTTGGAGCTGGGATGACGTCCCAGTGCTCGGCTCTGCCTGCCTGTCCCTCCTCCGAGGTGTGTGAGTGCAGAGGGAAGCGAATGGTTCCCCTGGAGAAATCTATGCGACATGTACCTTGGCTTCCTCTAAGACCCTGCCATCCGGGGCGCATCCGTCGCCTTCCCTCAGCCACCTCTTTACGTAGAGTTCTGTGGATCTATTTTTGTATATATAAATATAACGTTAGGACGGCTAGGTCTATTACTAATAATATTCATGATACTGCTGTGAATGGTGCCAGATGCAAGGTTTGGCTTCCTGGTACACTTGCACATGCTGGAAGATGACTTCCCAGTCTGTTTATTGCTAATCCCAGACCTTTAGTTCCTAGGTAGTCGGGAGAGGGGGAAAGGGAGGTTTACAGATTGTCCTGGGGGGGGGTCTGCTTTGCAGAGAGAGGGTAAGATTTAGTGCTGGCTGTGGGGTGAGACAGGAGGTAGACTCTCTCGATGGGATTCCTCTTTCCGTACATTTGCTATCTAAAAACCGTGGCTGATCCAAGCTCCCTCTGTTGCAGAGAAAAGCGGTTCCAGAGAGTGATTCATCCCGCTTGAAAACGTTATTCATTAAATTATGTTCTGGCGGTGCCTGTCTCCCTTGACCCAAATGGGACCCCAAGACTGAACTCGCGGTTCCCTGTGGAAGGGGAGATGAATCCCATCCTTGGTGTGAAGTTTGTGCCTGGGTCACGTTACGGACATGACCGAAATCCTCACCCCGATTTCACCTAGAGCCTGAGGGGGGATGTTGAAAGATGCTTCCCCTGGCCAAAGATGGAGAGCCCACTTCCATAAGCTGTGGGGAATTCAGGATGATGCTCTGGGTTACAGTGAGGATCTCCTGGCATTAAGAAGGGAGAGGGCCGTGCCTGTGCAGTTTGCACATCCTCTGAGGCCAGCCCTGGACTCTGAAATCGTTTGGGTTTTAAGGCAATGACCTTCTCGGAGGATGACCTGTAGGTGTGTGTACCCCCATAAGATCAGTCCATGTCTCTGTGGCAGCAGTTATAAAATATATTGCAAACATATTTATCCGTATGCCAATAATTGCTCGGCTCCCTACTTCCAAGCGACATTTTGGGGAGAGACTTCCACCAAGAGGCACCCTTCCTTTTGAATGCTCCGTTCACCTTTGTGTTGGTGCTGATTAAACTCCTCTTCCTAAAAAATGTAAAACTTTGTTAGGGAAAAAAGGTCCCTTTTTCACTGAGGATTTGAGGAAGAGTCTCACTTGAATGAGAAAGAATGTGAAATAGTTCATTGAAACTTTTTAAAGAAAACTAATGAACAGAATTTTCCAACTTGCTCTACTTTGATTTTTTTTTTTTTTCCTCCTCCTTTTTAAATGGATCCTACTTGTAAATTTAGTTACCACCTCTGTATCTTTGCAATTCATTGCTTCCTCTCCTGATGGCGGAATGACTCAACATGTGAAGCTTCATCATTTTCACGGCCTCCGAAGTCATGCAAGCACGGGGTGACCTCCCCCAGGTGCTGGAGCCGTAGGATGAGAAGATGGCTGTCCACGTATCAGCTCCCCAGAGCCAGTTTTGCTTGGCACTAGCACGGCGAGGCGGAGCCCTGCACTACTATTGCAGCATATTTACCTTCAGTAATTGGTAGGAGGCCAGGACCGCCTGCCAGTAGCCTTCTACCTAATGGGATTTTTCTGGGTCAGTGCGGAAGTCCCATTTCTACCAGGGAATGGTGCCATAGTCTGGGTGCAGGGCTGAGGAGTCCGTCCAGGTCTCTGGAATGTCTCATCTCCAAGAAATGGCAAACCTGCGAGATACGTTTTATGAAACGTGGGACGCGTAGAAAGGAATTGGAGAGGAGGAGAGCCCCAGATGGGCACTGAGGGCTCTCAGACCAGCGCAGGGCTTTGGTTTGACTGTGTTGAGGGCAAAATGCAAAGCCGCATCCAGGCCTTGCAGCTGCATGGGCTAGAGAAGTTTAGGGCTGTTGGCCCCTACCCTGCTCGTAGGGGCAGGTGGCTTCACGTGGGGTTACTGCTTCCCACTCCGTCTGGCTGGGCCTCGGCGAGCTCCCGTTCCTTGCTCTCAGCAGAAAGGACAGGTCGGGATTTGCCAAAAGCTCTCCGAGGAGGCCAGCTCTGGTTCACTGAGCTCATCTGGTGTCAGGAAGGCTGTGGGTAGCCTCTGATCGTGTTTTTTCCTGAGCTGTTCCTAACATCTTCAGACCAGATCCATCCTGCTCCCTCCCCATCTCCGGCTGCCAGATAGTTTGGTTTCCCTGCAGAGAGGACTCCAATTTTGGTTGGGGTTGTGAGCCCCTTTCCTGCCCCACCCTGTAATGAGTCAGAGAACATCTGCTCCAGATGTTTGTTTGCAGCTGCTTGTCCTGGCAGTTTGGGTTTCTCTCTGTCCTGACGTGTCTTTTTTGGTTTTCTTATGGGAGAGTCACATGTTGAGTCCTCTGTTTTCCCTGCGCCCCTGTGATTTGACAAGGATGGATCCGCTTTGCGAGGGAACATTTCTCCACGTTGTGTGTCTCTGCCGGTTGTGGGCTCCTTTGCCAGGAAACGCGCAGGGCTGTAGGGCCGATTT